>NC_088421.1:46301224-46453724 GCF_034236695.1 Oncorhynchus nerka | reverse complement strand
TTACATGTGTCCATTTACTGTAATCTGAAGATGTAACAGACCATGACTCCTTAAATGTGTCCAGTTACTGTAATCTGAAGATGTAAAGGACCATGACTCCTTTAATGTGTCCATTTACTGTAATCTGAAGATGTAACGGGCCATGACTCCTTTAATGTGTCAATTTACTGTAAATGATGGAAGATGTAAATGACTACAACTCCGTTAACCCAGTTTTTTGGGGCCATTATCAAACATATAACATATAACTGTCTGACTCCTGCTTTATAACAGTCAAAGTCATCTCCAGTAGGCCTGCTGAGAACTGTTTCCAACTTCCTGAAGAAAATGGGTTTTCTGTTGGAACATGCCTGGGTGTATGGATTCAGATAAACACAGAGCACACACACGCATGCACACAAGGACACACAAACCCTCCCCTATCTAGCCTTGTGTGTGAGTGTGTGTGATGAGATAAGGGGATTACAGTGTCATTGTGGTGGTTCTGGTGAGACAGACTGACATGGCAAGCTCTTCAGTAATCTTCATAATCCATCTGAACACAATGGCTGCCCCCTGACCTTCCCTGGCCCACACACACAAGAAGAGGTACACACACACAAGAAGAGGTACACACTCACACACAAGAAGAGGTACACACACACACACACACACACACACACACACACACACACACACACACACACACACACACACAAGAGGTACACACACACACACACACAGAAGAGGTACACAACACCACACACACACAGACACACGCATGGACACAAGCACACACACACCACACACACACACACCACACACACACACACCACACACACACACACACACACACACACACACACACACACTCACAGACACAGACAGACTCACTGGCGCAGGCACGTGGGCTTGCACACACACCACTTGTAGCCTATACTTGTTATACTGTACATTACACGCGCATCTTGACTACCGGCTGGCAGGGGGGTACAGAAACCGCCTTAAGTCGAGTAGTTACAACCCGTGACACCCTATCACTGTTGCGCAGTGAAAGAATGCAACTTTACAAACTAGCCATTCAGCCTGGAACCGCAGGAGATTCAGGACATCTGCCCGCGTCGTGCCACGTCATTTCAGAACGTCGTGTGCTCGTGCTGATCTCTCCGCATAAGACTATTGTCTCGTCTGGTCATGCAGAAAAGCACTTGTTCTAGCGGTAGATATTCTGATGCTAATTCCACTGGCAGTAAACAGATGTTGTGTTGAAGCTGCCATGTTATCCATATGTTTGGGGTGTATAAAAGGATGTTTAAAACGCTGTCATAATATTAGCTTTTGCATTTCAGCGGGTTGGATAGAGGATTCGGCTACTTCGCCAATAGGCACACTTCAGTGACATAAATTGATTTCCTTCAACAATTCCAGCCTGTTAAAGTAAAGTAAAGAAATAACAATTGAAATGTAGATTTTTAAACTTATTTTATGTAAAAAAAAGTCTATCATATTTTCAAGTTTTAAATATTAAACACGAAACACTTATAACACAGTTATAATCAGCCTACATTATAAGGTGACTATTACGCACGTAGCCATGATGTGTGAAGGGTTTATTGGCCTATAACTCCTCATTGGAAATAAAGCAACAGATAATTATCTCTCACTACAGTCTTCTAGGATTGGTCGGCTCTACTGTCAATCATACGCCCCAAGCCTAAACGGGATGAATGGGATGTAGCCTACTCATCTATTCGCCGTCGTGCGCTCCCTCTCGCTCACACACACGCCTGTTGGCCAAGTGATGGGAGACAACCACCGATACTTTGTTTTTACGCACAGGGCGCGGACACACCTGACCCGAGTATCTTTTCGTTTCGTTTGGAATTCCGTATGAATGGAGCTGGAAATTAGATTCATTCATCATTAAATAATAAGAAGTCCGTTATAAGCAGCGTATAGGAAAGTTGTGGAATTATGTCAATTTCACCAGGAGTTTTGCAGTGGAAGAGGAGCGAATAACTTTAGCCAATATGCGTTTTTGGATTATGACTCGTCTCGCCCGACTGTCCTATGGAATATAGCCCAATATATCCGAACCTGCATTTTGTCTCATCATCCCCCGTGAAGAATAAACTATTTGTTTTCTGCATCATGTTGTCCCTGTGGGTGTATATGATATATTGCTGCGTCGGATACTGTTCAACCTTGCCAAGTCTGATGGTCAGTACAGCCAGCAGTAAACATTCACAACATCTCGAAACAGTTGACCCTAACAGAACTCAACCCCGACTCCAAAACGAAGGGGACTTGGAATCCGAACACCAAGAAGATCCGTTAGATTCTTTAGATCCGTTATTCGGCGCATCATCCAGGGACGTGTTAAATAATGAGAATGATTTAGACAGCAGAGGAGGGGAGGACTGGGATGAGATTCGAAGCGAGCAGAGGACGTTGGATAATAATGTCGTGTCAAGTCTCTTCAACGAGTCAGGGCCGGTGGAGAGTAAGAAGTTGCCCCAGGCGATTATCATCGGGGTGAAGAAGGGAGGCACACGGGCGCTGCTGGAGTTCCTCCGCGTGCATCCCGACATTAGAGCTGTTGGGGCCGAGCCGCACTTCTTTGATCGGAACTATGACAAGGGACTGGAGTGGTACAGGTACATTTCATACACTTAATAACGTTAACTGATCAGAATATAAACGAATTATGTATATACTACTAAAATAATTCATAATTTGCCATTTAATTGAGCCCATCTATTTAATTTAATTGATTTTGTATCCCATCTTCATTTCTAGGCTACTATTCAGTCTATAACACATACATATGTCATAGGTTGTCTGGTCGATTAATGGGTTTCTGAGAAACACCGTTATTTTTAGAGACTCACAAAGAACATCAAACAAAACCTCAAGGCTGTCAGGGAAGAATATCTCCGTTTAGAATATTATGTTCGCTGGCCTCTACATCTCTTCACATAGCTACTGGAGGACTACTTCATACAGTGTCTTTAAAACACACCTCTAAGATAACACGCAACACTAAGTTTAGATGGACATATGGCCATTGTGCTGAGTGGAAAAAATAACCAGGTTTATTAGCATGGATTTAAACACACACACACACACACACACACACACACACACACACACACACACACACACACACACACACACACACACACACACACACACACACACACACACACACACACACATAAGCCACACACACACACACACACACACACACACACACACACACGGACATAAGCACACACACACACCACACACACACACACACACACACACACACACACACACACACACACACACACACACACACACACACACATCAACACAAGCACACACACACGCACAGAGAGAGAGAGACACACTCACACACACACACACACATAGAATAGAAATAGGCCTACGCCACACAATGGTAAGAATTAGTTCAAGTAATCAGTGCATGTAGTTAAGTTAATTAAAGTAGTGACCATTCACTGTGGCGCATGTGGTTGGTGAATATAGACCTACAGTAGTTCTGAAAAACTGTACCATGAATGTGCAGACACTATGTGTATCCAATGGAATGTGTTTATGAATGTATATCCTGTTCAAGGTGAAAATAAAACACATTTTCATTGGGCCAATAAAGCTATAATAAAGTTATAATGAAGCTAGAAGTCTCTCCTCACAGTGTGATGAGTGTGAACTGAGGAATGTATCACTCTAACAGCTGACTACCAACTCAATACAATCTAAACACCACCTTGGTGTAATAAAACACTGGGAATAGGGTGCCATTTGGGACTAGGGCCGATATGGGCCTAATAAAAGGGCCCATATTCAATTACGCACCTTAAATGACACATAGAAACTGACTTGTTTGACAGTTCCTTCTAGAGCTCAGACAAACATTCGACAGCTTCCATTCAGTTTGACAGTTCCTTCTGGAGCTCAGACAAACATTCGACAGCTTCCATTCAGTTTGACAGTTCCTTCTAGAGCTCAGACAAACATTCTACAGCTTCCATTCAGTTTGACAGTTCCTTCTAGAGCTCAGACAAACATTCGACAGCTTCCATTCAGTTTGACAGTTCCTTCTAGAGCTCAGACAAACACTCTACAGCTTCCATTCAGTTTGACAGTTCCTTCTAGAGCTCAGACAAACACTCTACAGCTTCCATTCAGTTTGACAGTTCCTTCTAGAGCTCAGACAAACACTCTACAGCTTCCATTCAGTTTGACAGTTCCTTCTAGAGCTCAGACAAACATTCAACAGCTTCCATTCAGTTTGACAGTTCCTTCTGGAGCTCAGACAAACACTCTACAGCTTCCATTCAGTTTGACAGTTCCTTCTAGAGGTCAGACAAACATTCTACAGCTTCCATTCAGTTTGACAGTTCCTTCTAGAGCTCAGACAAACATTCTACAGCTTCCATTCAGTTTGACAGTTCCTTCTCGAGCTCAGAGAAACAATATAGAGCTTCTATTCAGTTTTTCTTCTGGAGTTTAGACCCAAACAGCACATGGTTTACTGCCAGGAGTAAACAGACTAAATCATGACATCATCCCCTAGCAGCCAGAAGCATCGTAATTCAATTGAGTGCTCCCGGTTCCAGGGATTGATTCTTAGGCTGTGATTCCCTTTACGACAACACAGCTTTAACCATGCTTGGTTCCCAAATGGCACCCTATTCCCTATATAGAGCACTACTTCTGACCGGAGCTCATAGAGCTCATATCATACTATGTAGGGCATAGGGTGCCACTTGGGACACAGTCAATGAGTTAATTTCAAATTCCAGGGATCCAAAGCTATAGGAACAGTGAACAGTTAGCCCAGTGTTCAACAATGTGTGGTTGTAATGATCAATATCTCAGTGCATCTCAGTGAGTTCCCAGTGTTAGCTAGACCTGTTGTAACCCACAGCATCACAGCAGGCCTCTCTCTGTTCTAAACAACTATAACCTGTTCCTGATTCAATCATTGACATGACCTCCGTAAAGTATCAGAGTGATATGTAAAGTTAAATCATTTCAGGAAATCTGCGGTTTTTAATTGAAGACTGAAAAACAGCAGATGAGCCACTTTATCAACATTGAAACGTGTACCTTTGTTGGTTTCTTTGAGGAGCCATCTAAATGGACTTGAGCCATCTAAATGGACTTGAGCCATCTAAATGGGCTTGAGCCATCTAAATGGACTTGAGCCATCTAAATGGACTTGAGCCATCTAAATGGACTTGAGCCATCTAAATGGACTTGAGCCATCCAAATGGGCTTGAGCCATCTAAATGGACTTGAGCCATCTAAATGGACTTGAGCCATCTACATGGACTTGAGCCATCTACATGGACTTGAGCCATCTACATGGACTTGAGCCATCTAAATGGACTTGAGCCATCTACATGGACTTGAGCCATCTAAATGGACTTGAGCCATCTAAATGGGCTTGGGCCATCTAAATGGGCTTGAGACATCTAAATGGACTTGAGCCATCTAAATGGACTTGAGCCATCTAAATGGACTTGAGCCATCTAAATGGGCTTGAGCCATCTAAATGGACTTGAGCCATCTAAATGGACTTGAGCCATCTAAAAGGACTTGAGCCTTCTAAATGGGCTTGAGCCATCTAAATGGACTTGAGCCATCTAAATGGACTTGAGACATCTAAATGGCCTTGAGACATCTAAATGGACTTGAGCCATCTAAATGGACTTGAGACATCTAAATGGACTTGAGCCATCTAAATGGACTTGAGCCATCTAAATTGAGTCATCTAAATGGACTTGAGCCATCTAAATGGGCTTGAGCCATCTAAATGGACTTGAGACATCTAAATGGACTTGAGCCATCTAAATTGAGCCATCTAAATGGACTTGAGCCATCTAAATGGACTTGAGCCATGGAGATTAGCAGTCAATGTCAACGGCTCCTTAATGCTATTAGTTCAACGCTGTCTTCATCAACCTCTCTTCATAACCCTACAATGGAGGAAGACACGGAAGCAACGTTCAAAGGACTTCTGGGTTCAGCTGCTCCAAGACACTTGTGTTGAGGTTGACCAACGCACTGTGACGGGGGGAGTGGGGGGGGGGGGGTGTCTTTAGTGCCTCTTCACTGACTGAGAAGAGAAGAGATGACATTCAACAAGGAACGGACAGTTTCTTCTTCTGGTGGTTTATGGAGTCTTTAAGCATCATATTTCATGACTCGATCAGAACGGCAAACTGATGTAGTGGGATCTGTGTTGATCATAGAAGCTGGAGGCTATTGGCGGAGATAAAGAGCTGGAAGACAGTAAACGTCTGAGTGACATCTGACCTATTTATGTTAGCTAAAGGTGAACACGCAAAAGCTCATCCTCTGGCTCAGAACTGGCTCTAAACACATTAGAGCTGCAGGTTCATGACTGTGTAGGCCTACAGTAAGTATCCACAGTGGAGAAACACAGTGCAGGTGCATATGTAGGATGTAATGAAAGAATCCTGCATCTGATTGCCTGGAGTGGTTGTTAGGTTAATTAAAACCCCTCAGCTTGAGTAACGCCCAGCCAGACCATTCAGACCCCAGCCAGACCATTCACACCCCAGCCAGACCATTCAGACCCCAGTCAGACCATTCAGACCCCAGTCAGACCAGAGCACCATGACCTCAGACAGCCAAGGAACATTACAGCCACCCCTTAATGATGCTTCTGTTCAGGGACTAGGGAGGGAGGGAGGGAGGGAGGGAGGGAGGGAGGGGAAACCCCAGAGGTCTCTGTACTAATGACCATCACTAGTGACCGTCACCACCCTGGATCAACAGAGTCATCTCCCTCTACTCTGTCTTTTAGTGAAGTCACAGTGGAGGGAGGGAGGGCCGAGGTCACATGGTCATCCACATACCAACCAGTAAACTTACTGTTAAAACATTCTAGATGATCAGAAAGGGTGCCAGTTATTCAGGGTTACTTGAGCAGGCCCAACTCGTTCACCATGGAGGACAGTCCTCTTACCATGAGGTTAGTTATTTCAGTGTTGGTCCTAACTTTATCCTTAGGAGGGGATGGACAGGGAGAGGGTATGGTGTGGCTTGACTAACTCTCGTAAAGCCTCCACCACTGTGCTTGGGGAGAGGAGGTGCAGGGGAGGGGAGAGAGGGGGCTGAGGAGCAGCTCTGCTGGGTGGCCTGGTTCAGGCCCGTCCCCCGTGGAGGCATTGATCTCTGCTGCCCACATCTCCACACTGTTGGTCCAACAGAGCTGTAGAAGCCCCCCACCCTGCAGTCTAGAGCCACACAGAGAGGAGAGGCCATACACATAGAATAACTACAACACACAATATGGTCGCCTTGAAAGGGGATTCTCATCTAGTCCTTCTATTTCTATGGCCAAGGCCTGGCGCAGCGGGGACTCCGGCTACAGATATAGCCAGTTGGCCACGCTTTCACGGAATATAGACGTGCTTACACCAAGAGGCAGAAAGACAGGAGCTGCCAGACAAATTGTAGGCTGCACGCTCACACATACAGGAGGGAGGGAGCGCGGGAGGAGGGAGCGCGGAAGGAGGGAACTCCCAAAGGCCGTGGGAATGTTCTTTTCCATTCCAACCTTCCTCCTCCGTTCTCTATAAGTCACTGTTTTATTTCCCAGTTAGACTTCTTGACTTATTCTCTTCTTGATACTATGAATTTAGAGAGTAGAACATCTGGGCACCACATGCTGCTGGAATCAAAAGGCATGAAGTGTTCCTGGAAAACGAACCCATTCTGTTGAAATGTGACATGAAGTGATCCTGGAAAATGAACCCAACATGTTGAAATATGATAGTGCGGGGTTTTTCTGTTCTCGTCAGCTTGCTATCTCACTGACATTGTCAGAGGAAGGGAAACAGTTATTCTAACCCCAAACAGAGCTGCTGGGTCGGAGCTGGGTGGGAGCTGGGTGGGAGCTGGGTGGGAGCTGGGTGGGAGCTGGGTGAGAGCTGGGTTTGGGATAGGTATATACAGAGAAAGATGGGGTTGAGTCCCAATTAGCACTCTATCCCCTATATAATGCACTACGTTTGACCAGAGCTTTATCTGCCCTGGTCAAAAGTAGTGCCTTTTCTAGGAAATAGAGTGGCGTTGGGGACGCAGCCAGAGAGAGGGCAGTAAATTGAAAGTGAGTCTTTAGAATCTGCAGTGGCGGATAGGGTGTACAGCTGTCTGAAAGAGGAGCAGAGGAACCCCTGGGGTTTATATTAACCCTAGTGATAATAGAACAGGGCCATTAGAGGGAAACCTGGTTTCTCTTCACTTTACGTTGTATGCAAATGTCCCTCAGGAGCGGGAAAGTGCTTTTTCAACTTGAATCCTTCGGAATGTTGCCTGCAAATGGAACTCTGGGTTCTGGAACTATGGGTTCTGGAACTCTGGGTTCTGGAACTATGGGTTCTGGAACTCTGGGTTCTGGAACTCTGAGGCCAGCAGGATGGACAGATTGTTAACACTGAACCTCAGTGTTCTCTATTCTGTTCTGAAAGTTGACTCTCCTCCTGAGGTCTTTCAGAGGGAGAAGTTACATTTCCCTTCAGGTAGTTCATACAAGTACATTAGGTTTTCTTTTAGCTGACTACAAACCCTTAGTAGTTGTTATGGACACAGGGGAATAAAAGGGTTTAAGAAGCAGGAACGACATCCATGTAGATTCTTCACAGCTAAATTGAATGAATCAGCATATTGCTAGGCAGGAAAAGAACAGACCATCTGTTGAGAAGGAGGAACGGGCCCAACGGGGGGTGTGTAGGGCTACAGTAGGTATTGAAATATGCTGACATTTATTTCTGAACATTCCCGAAATAGTTGACTTTTAGCTGACGCAGCTGTGTGAACGGTATTGGTTAAGACCTACTTTTACTTCTTGGAGATCAATAGCTGGAAAACTAAAGTTAATCTCTCATCAAACTATTATCAATCAGGGATGGAAACTGTAATTTCAGGTGGTAAAACCCGGGGGTTTTATTGGAGGTCATCAGACCACAGCACTTTGTCAGACACTTAGAAGCACATGAACACATTGTGGTTCAGTTCAGTTGTTTAGTTCTCTCCTTCTCTGTCCTCCTGGAGTTGTTGTTTAGTTCTCTCCTTCTCTGTCCTCCTGGAGTTGTTGTTTAGTTCTCTACTTCTCTGTCCTCCTGGAGTTGTTTAGTTCTCTACTTCTCTGTCCTCCTGGAGTTGTTTAGTTCTCTACTTCTCTGTCCTCCTGGAGTTGTTTAGTTCTCTCCTTCTCTGTCCTCCTGGAGTTGTTGTGTAGTTCTCTCCTTCTCTATCCTCCTGGAGTTGTTTAGTTCTCTCCTTCTCTGTCCTCCTGGAGTTGTTGTTTAGTTCTCTCCTTCTCTGTCCTCCTGGAGTTGTTTAGTTCTCTCCTTCTCTGTCCTCCTGGAGTTGTTTAGTTCTCTACTTCTCTGTCCTCCTGGAGTTGTTGTGTAGTTCTCTCCTTCTCTATCCTCCTGGAGTTGTTTAGTTCTCTCCTTCTCTGTCCTCCTGGAGTTGTTGTTTAGTTCTCTCCTTCTCTGTCCTCCTGGAGTTGTTGTTTAGTTCTCTACTTCTCTGTCCTCCTGGAGTTGTTTAGTTCTCTACTTCTCTGTCCTCCTGGAGTTGTTTAGTTCTCTACTTCTCTGTCCTCCTGGAGTTGTTTAGTTCTCTACTTCTATGTCCTCCTGGAGTTGTTTAGTTCTCTCCTTCTCTGTCCTCCTGGAGTTGTTGTGTAGTTCTCTCCTTCTCTATCCTCCTGGAGTTGTTTAGTTCTCTCCTTCTCTGTCCTCCTGGAGTTGTTTAGTTCTCTCCTTCTCTGTCCTCCTGGAGTTGTTTAGTTCTCTACTTCTCTGTCCTCCTGGAGTTGTTTAGTTCTCTCCTTCTCTGTCCTCCTGGAGTTGTTTAGTTCTCTACTTCTCTGTCCTCCTGGAGTTGTTTAGTTCTCTCCTTCTCTGTCCTCCTGGAGTTGTTGTTTAGTTCTCTACTTCTCTGTCCTCCTGGAGTTGTTTAGTTATCTACTTCTCTGTCCTCCTGGAGTTGTTTAGTTCTCTCCTTCTCTGTCCTCCTGGAGTTGTTGTTTAGTTCTCTCCTTCTCTGTCCTCCTGGAGTTGTTTAGTTCTCTCCTTCTCTGTCCTCCTGGACATCTCTGATGTTATTACTGATCAGATCCTATCAGACTGTAGACCTGTACATCTCTGATGTTATTACTGATCAGATCCTGTCAGACTGTAGACCTGTACATCTCTGATGTTATTACTGATCAGATCCTGTCAGACTGTAGACCTGTACATCTCTGATGTTATTACTGATCAGATCCTGTCAGACTGTAGACCTGTACATCTTTGATGTTATTACTGATCAGATCCTGTCAGACTGTAGACCTGTACATCTCTGATGTTATTACTGATCAGATCCTGTCAGACTGTAGACCTGCACATCCCTGCAACAGCTAGGATAAAGCCATGAGTAGAATTACCAAAGTAATTTATCAAACAAATCACCTAGCAGGAAACATATAGTTTTGGGCAGGAAGAAGTTTCTTTCGCAGAATATTTTGCCACATTTTGCAGAACATTTATTTTGCTGACTGTAAGTCCCTCTGGATAAGACAGTCTGCTAAATTTTCAAAATGGATAACTGTAATTGATCCATCCTTGCCACCCTGACAGAGGTGTTGGTTCTGTTGTTCTGTTAACAGCAGGAAGACAGAGAGTGATACAACTGCTATGTGGTAGCGCAAGGCTGAAAGTGACAGATCTATGGGTGGCAAGGAGCTAACCCGAAAGGTTGCTGGTTCGAATCCCCAGCCAACTAGGTAAAACATCTGTTCATGTGCCCTTGAGCAAGGCACTTAACCCTAATTGACCCTGTAAATGTAAAACCAGAGGAGGGCATACACATTACGCCTCTTCTCTGCACTTCTCTTCTCACCTTCTCTCTAGACCTGGGCCTCTTCTCCACCCTTCTCCTCTCATCTTCTCTCTAGACCTGGGCCTCTTCTCTGCACTTCTCTTCTCACCTTCTCTCTAGACCTGGGCCTCTTCTCCACCCTTCTCCTCTCATCTTCTCTCTAGACCTGGGCCTCTTCTCTGCACTTCTCTTCTCATCTTCTCTCTAGACCTGGGCCTCTTCTCTGCACTTCTCTTCTCACCTTCTCTCTAGACCTGGGCCTCTTCTCTGCACTTCTCTTCTCACCTTCTCTCTAGACCTGGGCCTCTTCTCCACCCTTTTCCTCTCATCTTCTCTCTAGACCTGGGCCTCTTCTCCACCCTTCTCCTCTCATCTTCTCTCTAGACCTGGGCCTCTTCTCTGCACTTCTCTTCTCATCTTCTCTCTAGACCTGGGCCTCTTCTCTGCACTTCTCTTCTCACCTTCTCTCTAGACCTGGGCCTCTTCTCTGCACTTCTCTTCTCACCTTCTCTCTAGACCTGGGCCTCTTCTCTGCACTTCTCTTCTCATCTTCTCTCTAGACCTGGGCCTCTTCTCTGCACTTCTCTTCTCATCTTCTCTCTAGACCTGGGCCTCTTCTCTGCACTTCTCTTCTCATCTTCTCTCTAGACCTGGGCCTCTTCTCTGCACTTCTCTTCTCACCTTCTCTCTAGACCTGGGCCTCTTCTCCGCCCTTCTCCTCTCATCTTCTCTCTAGACCTGGGCCTCTTCTCGGCACTTCTCTTCTCATCTTCTCTCTAGACCTGGGCCTCTTCTCCGCCCTTCTCCTCTCATCTTCTCTCTAGACCTGGGCCTCTTCTCCGCCCTTCTCCTCTCATCTTCTCTCTAGACCTGGGCCTCTTCTCCGCCCTTCTCCTCTCATCTTCTCTCTAGACCTGGGCCTCTTCTCCGCCCTTCTCCTCTCATCTTCTCTCTAGACCTGGGCCTCTTCTCCTCTCATCTCATCTTTCTCTAGACCTGGGCCTCTTCTCCTCTCATCTTCTCTCTAGACCTGGGCCTCTTCTCCGCCCTTCTCCTCTCATCTTCTCTCTAGACCTGGGCCTCTTCTCCACCCTTCTCCTCTCATCTTCTCTCTAGACCTGGGCCTCTTCTCCGCCCTTCTCCTCTCACCTTCTCTCTAGACCTGGGCCTCTTCTCTGCCCTTCTCTCATCTTCTCTCTAGACCTGGGCCTCTTCTCCGCCCTTCTCCTCTCATTCTCTCTCTAGACCTGGGCCTCTTCTCCACCCTTCTCCTCTCATCTTCTCTCTAGACCTGGGCCTCTTCTCCGCCATTCTCCTCTCATCTTCTCTCTAGACCTGGGCCTCTTCTCCGCCCTTCTCCTCTCATCTTCTCTCTAGACCTGGGCCTCTTCTCCGCCCTTCTCCTCTCATCTTCTCTCTAGACCTGGGCCTCTTCTCCACCCTTCTCCTCTCATCTTCTCTCTAGACCTGGGCCTCTTCTCCGCCCTTCTCCTCTCACCTTCTCTCTAGACCTGGGCCTCTTCTCCGCCCTTCTCTCATCTTCTCTCTAGACCTGGGCCTCTTCTCCGCCCTTCTCCTCTCATTCTCTCTCTAGACCTGGGCCTCTTCTCCACCCTTCTCCTCTCATCTTCTCTCTAGACCTGGGCCTCTTCTCCGCCATTCTCCTCTCATCTTCTCTCTTGACCTGGGCCTCTTCCCCACCCTTCTCCTCTCATCTTCTCTCTAGACCTGGGCCTCTTCTCCGCCCTTCTCCTCTCATCTTCTCTCTAGACCTGGGCCTTCTTCCAACTGTTAATCAGGTGTCCTTGATTCCTGCTGCTGCATATTGCTGATATGAGAAGAGTCGAGGAGTGGATAGAAAAGGAGGAGAGCATGGGAAAACCCTTCTCTGCATTATCTGTGTTGACAGGAATGCTGTAGAGATATTGGAACATAAGAGCACAGTGAGGAAGGCACTGAGTGCACAGAGAGAGAGAGAGAGAGAGAGAGAGAGAGAGAGAGAGAGTGATGAGAACGTCTTTTACACGGTTGATAAGAGAACGTTCCACCGGTATCTATGACCAAAGAACGGCCTCATTGTTCCTTCTAAGAAGCTGTTCTCTTTGATTCATGTCTGGAACTTGTCTAACAGAAATGTTGCCAGATTATTCTGAGTGTCTGCATACCATCACCTCTTATCCCGTGTCTGGTGGCCTGAGGAGAGGAGTGGTTCCCACAGTAGTAGAACCTATGGTCCTGGTCCTCCCCTCTGAACTGGTAGATAGTAATGGACACTATAGTCCTGGTGAATCCTTCCTCTGAGCTGGTAGATAGTAGTAGACACTATAGTCCTGGTGAATCCTCCCCTCTGAGCTGGTAGATAGTAGTAGACCCTATAGTCCTGGTGAATCCTCCCCTCTGAGCTGGTAGATAGTAGTAGACACTATAGTCCTGGTGAATCCTCCCCCCTGAGCTGGTAGATAGTAGTGGACACTATAGTCCTGGTGAATCCTCCCCTCTGAGCTGGTAGATAGTAGTGGACACTATAGTCCTGGTGAATTCTTCCTCTGAGCTGGTAGATAGTAGTAGACACTATAGTCCTGGTGAATCCTCCCTCTGAGCTGGTAGATAGTAGTAGACACTATAGTCCTGGTGAATCCTCCCCTCTGAGCTGGTAGATAGTAGTAGACCCTATAGTCCTGGTGAATCCTTCCTCTGAGCTGGTAGATAGTAGTAGACACTATAGTCCTGGTGAATCCTCCCCTCTGAGCTGGTAGATAGTAGTAGACCCTATAGTCCTGGTGAATCCTTCCCTCTGAGCTGGTAGATAGTAGTGGACACTATAGTCCTGGTGAATCCTTCCTCTGAGCTGGTTGATAGTAACGGACACTATAGTCCTGGTGAATCCTCCCCTCTGAGCTGATAGCTGATAGATAGTAGTAGACACTATAGTCCTGGTGAATCCTTCCTCTGAGCTGGTAGATAGTAGTAGACTCTATAGTCCTGGTGAATCCTCCCCTCTGAGCTGGTAGATAGTAGTAGACCCTATAGTCCTGGTGAATCCTCCCCTCTGAGCTGATAGATAGTAGTAGACACTATAGTCCTGGTGAATCCTCCCCTCTGAGCTGATAGATAGTAGTAGACACTATAGTCCTGGTGAATCCTCCCCTCTGAGCTGGTAGATAGTAACGGACACTATAGTCCTGGTGAATCCTCCCCTCTGAGCTGGTAGATAGTAGTAGACCCTATAGTCCTGGTGAATCCTCCCCTCTGAGCTGGTAGATAGTAGTAGACACTATAGTCCTGGTGAATCCTCCCCTCTGAGCTGGTAGATAGTAGTAGACACTATAGTCCTGGTGAATCCTCCCCTCTGAGCTGGTAGATGAGCTGGTAGATAGTAGTAGACACTATAGTCCTGGTGATTCCTCCCCTCTGAGCTGGTAGATAGTAGTAGACACTATAGTCCTATAGTCCTGGTGAATCCTCCCCTCTGAGCTGGTAGATAGTAGTGGACACTATAGTCCTGGTGAATCCTGTCTGTTTAAATTCTAATCATATGATTGTTGTTAATAAGTTATTGAAAGCCTGTACTCACCTCATTCAGATTACAATGGACCAGTTATGTAAGTAACGTTTTATTTGGATATAAATGTAGAGATAAAAGTACATGACTATACACCACACCCCTTCCCCAATTCATCCGACAGCAACAGCCAAGCACAACAAGCTCCATACAACCAGTCAATCAGGGATGTCAATTCCTACCTTTGAACCTGTTCCCTGGTAGCAACAGATATCAACACTGACCAGCAGCTTCAAACAGCCTCTGTCTAGAAGGAGATTGGTTAATGAAGTCACCTGACAGACCAGCAGACCCAACACAGCAGTTTCACAGCTCACACAGACACACAGTGATTAGGGGCTGGAACTAGGAGTTATCTAGTGATTCGGGAAGAGGAGGAGGAGGAAGAGCAGGAGGAGGACAGGAAGTGTATGTTACATCTCTATTGGCTGATAGAGGAAGATGCTTTGCAACCTATTGGTTCCTCCAGGCAATCTAGTTTATTAACACAGAAACAATTGTGAAAGCTTGTTACATCTGCCCCCAAGGGCACTCTTCTTCACTCCTCTAGCCTGAGACGGTGTTCCCTCTCTGTCTCTCTGTTCTTCTCTTTCTTTCTCTCCTCTCTATCTTACTCTCTCTTCTCTCCCTCTCAATTAAATTAAATTCAAATGGCTTTTTAAAATTTATTTGGGTGTCTGTGTAATCTGAGGGAAATATGTGTCTCTAATATGGTCATACATTTGTCTGGAGGTTAGGAAGTGCAGCTCAGTTTCCACCTTGTGGGCAGTGTGCACATAGCCTGTCTTCTCTTGAGAGCCAGGGCTGCCTTCAGGAGCCTCTCTCAATAGCAAGGCTATGCTCACTGAGTCTGTACATAGTCAAAGCTTTCCTTCATTTTGGGTCAGTATTCTGCCGCTGTGTACTCTCTGTTTAGGGCCAAATAGCATTCTAGTTTGCTCTGTTTTTTTTGTTAATTCTTTCCAGTGTGTCAAGTAATTATCTTTTTGTTTTCTCGTGATTTGGTTGGGTCTAATTGTGCTGCTGTCCTGGGGTTCTTTAGTGTGTGTTTCTGTTTGTGAACAGAGCCCCAGGACCAGCGTGCTTAGGGGACTCTTCTCCAGGTTCATCTCTCTGTAGGGTGTGTTTGTGTTTGTGAACAGAGCCCCAGGACCAGCGTGCTTAGGCGACTCTTCTCCAACTTCATCTCTCTGTAGGGTGTGTTTGTGAACAGAGCCCCAGGACCAGCGTGCTTAGGGGACTCTTCTCCAGGTTCATCTCTCTGTAGGGTGTGTTTGTGAACAGAGCCCCAGGACCAGCGTGCTTACAGGACTCTTCTCCAGGTTCATCTCTCTGTAGGGTGTGTTTATGAACAGAGCCCCAGGACCAGCGTGCTTACAGGACTCTTCTCCAGGTTCATCTCTCTGTAGGGTGTGTTTGTGAACAGAGCCCCAGGACCAGCGTGCTTAGGGGACTCTTCTCCAGGTTCATCTCTCTGTAGGGTGTGTTTGTGAACAGAGCCCCAGGACCAGCGTGCTTACAGGACTCTTCTCCAGCTTCATCTCTCTGTAGGTGATGGCTTTGTTATGGAAGTTTTGGGAATCCCTTCATTTTAGGTGGTTGAAGAAATGAATTGCTCTTTTCTGGATTTTGATAAATAGCGGGTATTGGCCTAATTCTGCTCTGCATGCATGATTTGGTGTTCTACGTTGTACACGGAGGATGTTTTTGCAGAATTCTGCATGCAGCGTGTCAATTTGGTGTTTGTCACATTTTGTAAATGATTGGTCAGTGAGCGGACCCCAGATCTCACAACCAGAAAGGGCAATGGGTTCTGTAACTGAACTGTTCTTAGACAGGTCCTATTTAGTGTGTAAAATGTTATGTTCCTTTTTATGTATGTTGTTTTGTGCTCTGGGGCAAATGGTGTAGAGATGGAATTTCTATTTGTCGTCCTGGCAACTGGAACCTTTTTTGGAACACCATTATTTTTGGTCTTACTGAGATTTACTGTCAGGGCCCTGGTCTGGCAGAATCTGTGCAGAATATCTATGTGCTGCTGTAGGCTTTCCTTGGTTGGGTACAGAAGCACCAGATCATCAGCAAATAGTAGAATTTGATTTAGTAGGTTGAGCTGCATACCTGTCTCACCCCACAGCCTTGTGGAAAGAAATGTGTGTTTTTTGCCAATTTTAACAACACTTGTTGTGTGTGTACATGGACTTTATAATGTCGTATGATTTCCCCCCAACACCGCTTTCAAACAATTTGTATAGAAAACCCTCATTTCTTTCTCTCTCTCTCTCTCTCTCTCTCTCTCTCTCTCTCTCTCTCTTTCTCTCTCTCTCTCTCTCTCTCTCTCTGTCTCTCTGTCTCTCTGTCTCTCTCTCTCTCTTGCCCTGTCTCTCTCTGTCTCTCTGTCTCTCTGTCTCTCTGTCTCTCTGTCTCTCTCTCTCTCTCTCTCTCTCTCTCTCTCTCTGTCTCTCTGTCTCTCTGTCTCTCTCTCTCTCTTGCTCTGTCTCTGTCTCCCTGTCTCTCTCTGTCTCTCTGTCTCTCTGTCTCTCTCTCTCTCTCGCTGTCTCTCTCTCTCTCTCTCTCTCTCTCATATCTATCTAATGCATTATTCATCCATCTTCCATCCAGGTTTGTTTTGCTCTGGGACTAAGTGTGCAGTTTGATTGGTAGTAAGTTTCTCTGTGACTCCCCCAGGGCCTTGACAAAATGCACTCCGCTTGTGTATCCAAGAGATACGACATATAATTGCAGAAGTGTTGCAGTGATACTGATAGCGAGCTGTAGTGGTTGGTGTTTTGTTCACACCTCACACAGTAATAGGGAGAGAGGGAGATGGAAACGTATGAGTGTAGTGGAGAGAGATGGTATCGAGAGACTAATGGGGAAGAGGTTTTGCTGGTTTCTGTGATTGCGACAGAAGGAAAGAGCAACCCCCTGTGTGTTTGTATTGGAGTAATGAGGTCTTTCCAAAAGGAGCATTCCCCATAGGTCAAGGACCCACCCCAAGGCTTCAGTCAGCAGTGCTCAGCTGGGGCTTTACCATGCCTGTTTCTGCAGTAGTTGGTTACACATATTCAGAAGGAGATCAGCAAATACCTTACTTTTGACAAAGTAGTAGTTTAGTAGTATTTATAACTGTGTTAGTCATTGTTAAAAAATAGTAATAACTCTACTTACGAGACATATACTATCAACCAACCATCTCCTAATGTTAGTGACTGTACTAATGTAGTAATAGATATATACTACCAACCATCTCCTAATGTTAGTGACTGTACTATTGTAGTATTAGACATATACTATCAACCAACCATCTCCTAATGTTAGTGACTGTACTAATGTAGTATTAGATATATACTACCAACCATCTCCTAATGTTAGTGACTGTACTATAGTAGTATTAGATATATACTATCAACCAACCATCTCCTAATGTTAGTGACTGTACTAATGTAGTAATATATATATACTACCAACCATCTCCTAATGTTAGTGACTGTACTAATGTAGTATTAGATATATACTACCAACCATCTCCTAATGTTAGTGACTCTACTAATGTAGTATTAGATATATACTACCAACCATCTCCTAATGTTAGTGACTGTACTAATGTAGTATTAGATATATACTACCAACCATCTCCTAATGTTAGTGACTGTACTATTGTAGTATTAGATATATACTACCAACCATCTCCTAATGTTAGTGACTGTACTATTGTAGTATTAGATATATACTACCAACCATCTCCTAATGTTAGTGACTGTACTATTGTAGTATTAGATATATACTACCAACCATCTCCTAATGTTAGTGACTGTACTATAGTAGTATTAGATATATACTACCAACCATCTCCTAATGTTAGTGACTGTACTAAAGTAGTATTAGATATATACTACCAACCATCTCCTAATGTTAGTCACTGTACTATAGAAGTATTAGATATATACTACCAACCAACCATCTCCTAATGTTAGTGACTGTACTAAAGTAGTATTAGATATATACTACCAACCAACCATCTCCTAATGTTAGTGACTGTACTAATGTAGTATTAGATATATACTACAAACCATCTCCTAATGTTAGTGACTGTACTAATGTAGTATTAGATATATACTGCCAACCATCTCCTAATGTTAGTGACTGTACTAATGTAGTATTAGATATATACTACCAACCAACCATCTCCTAATATTAGTGACGGTACTAAAGTAGTATTAGATATATACTACCAACCATCTCCTAATGTTAGTGACTGTACTAAAGTAGTATTCGATATATACTACCAACCATCTCCTAATGTTAGTGACTGTACTATTATAGTATTAGATATATACTACCAACCATCTCCTAATGTTAGTGACTGTACTATTGTAGTAATAGATATATACTACCAACCATCTCCTAATGTTAGTGACTGTACTATTGTAGTATTAGATATATACTACCAACCATCTCCTAATGTTAGTGACTGTACTATAGTAGTATTAGATATATACTACCAACCATCTCCTAATGTTAGTGACTGTACTAAAGTAGTATTAGATATATACTACCAACCATCTCCTAATGTTAGTCACTGTACTATAGAAGTATTAGATATATACTACCAACCAACCATCTCCTAATGTTAGTGACTGTACTAAAGTAGTATTAGATATATACTACCAACCAACCATCTCCTAATGTTAGTGACTGTACTAATGTAGTATTAGATATATACTACAAACCATCTCCTAATGTTAGTGACTGTACTAATGTAGTATTAGATATATACTGCCAACCATCTCCTAATGTTAGTGACTCTACTAAAGTAGTATTAGATATATACTACCAACCATCTCCTAATATTAGTGACTGTACTATAGTAGTATTAGATATATACTACCAACCATCTCCTAATGTTAGTGACTGTACTATAGTAGTATTAGATATATACTACCAACTCTCTCCTAATGTTAGTCACTGTACTATAGTAGTATTCGATATATACTACCAACCAACCATCTCCTAATGTTAGTGACTGTACTATAGTAGTATTAGATATATACTACCAACCATCTCCTAATGTTAGTGACTGTACTATAGTAGTATTAGATATATACTACCAACCATCTCCTAATGTTAGTGACTGTACTAATGTAGTATTAGATATATACTACCAACCATCTCCTAATGTTAGTGACTGTACTAATGTAGTATTAGATATATACTGCCAACCATCTCCTAATGTTAGTGACTCTACTAAAGTAGTATTAGATATATACTACCAACCATCTCCTAATGTTAGTGACTGTACTATAGTAGTATTCGATATATACTACCAACCAACCATCTCCTAATGTTAGTGACTGTACTAAAGTAGTATTAGATATATACTACCAACCATCTCCTAATGTTAGTGACTCTACTATAGTAGTATTAGATATATACTACCAACCATCTCCTAATGTTAGTGACTGTACTAAAGTAGTATTAGATATATACTACCAACCATCTCCTAATGTTAGTGACTGTACTATAGTAGTATTAGATATATACTACCAACCATCTCCTAGTGTTAGTGACTGTACTAATGTAGTATTAGATATATACTACCAACCAACCATCTCCTAATGTTAGTGACTGTACTAAAGTAGTATTAGATATATACTACCAACCAACCATCTCCTAATGTTAGTGACTGTACTAAAGTAGTATTAGATATATACTACCAACCATCTCCTAATGTTAGTGACTAATGTTATCTATCTGTCTTCATCTTTTCTCCACTACCCTGCCTCCTCCCCTCCCTTCCCTCCTCCCCTCCCTTCCCTTCCCTCCTCCCCTCCCCTCCCCTCCCTCCCCCACTTCCTCCTACCCTCTCTCCTACACTCCTTCCTCCCCTCCCTCCAACCCTCCCTCCTCCCTTACCCCTCTAAGTCACTAAGCAATAGTCTACTACCCCTCACTAGTCTACTACCCCCATCTCCCTCCCTCCTTTCCTATCCTTCTAATGCACTACAAGGACTAATACCCCTAATGCCTATGTGTTTAGGCTTAGTCGAAATCTCTGGTGGCCCACTTTAGCCATTACCCTGAGCCCTGGTCATTACCCTGGTCTGGGGCTGCAGTTAACTGGCTAATTTATTATCTAAAAGAGTCAGGTCAGCTCAGTAAGAGGGACTAGACAGACAGACAGACAGACAGACAGACAGACAGACCTCCCTCCCTCCCTCCCTCCCTTCCCTCCCTCCCTCCCTCCCTCCCTCCCTCCCTCCCTCCCTCCAACAGTTTTGACCTTTATATCATAATGAATAAGATTACATAGACAGGGGGATCTGATCCTAGATCAGCATTCCTATTCCACAACGCTTGATCCTTTATGTCTCTGTGAGTTATCTGACCTGAATGCACAGTCTGACTACTCCTGAACTATAGCCTGGATGCTGCATGGTCCCAGGGTGTAACTCCTAAACTATAGCCTGGATGCTGCATGGTCCCAGGGTGTAACTCCTAAACTATAGCCTGGATGCTGCATGGTCCCAGGCTATAACTCCTGAACTGTAGCCTGGATGCTGCATGGTCCCAGGGTGTAACTCCTAAACTATAGCCTGGATGCTGCATGGTCCCAGGCTATAACTCTTGAACTATAGCCTGGCTGCTGCATGGTCCCAGGCTGTAACTCCTAAACTATAGCCTGGCTGCTGCATGGTCCCAGGCTATAACTCCTGAATTATAGCCTGGATGCTTAATGGTCCCAGGTTGTAACTCCTAAACTATAGCCTGGATGCTGCATGGTCCCAGGCTGTAACTCCTGAATTATAGCCTGGATGCTTAATGGTCCCAGGCTGTAACTCCTAAACTATAGCCTGGATGCTGCATGGTCCCAGGCTGTAACTCCTAAACTATAGCCTGGCTGCTGCATGGTCCCAGGCTATAACTCCTGAACCACACAGTGCTATATGTGCCCAATACTAACCTCTTCATCTTTCCATGTCTCCACCTCTCCACCTCTCCATGTCTCCATCTCTCCACCTCTCCACCTCTCCACCTCTCCATGTCTCCACCTCTCCACCTCTCCACCTCTCCAACTCTCCATCTCTCCACCTCTCCAACTCTCCATGTCTCCACCTCTCCATGTCTCCATCTCTCCACCTCTCCACCTCTCCACCTCTCCATGTCTCCATGTCTCCATCTCTCCACCTCTCAAACTCTCCACCTCTCCAACTCTCCATCTCTCCACCTCTCCACCTCTCCATCTCTCCACCTCTCCATCTCTCCATCTCTCCACCTCTCCATCTCTCCACCTCTCCATCTCTCCATCTCATGGAGTGCTTCACAGTCCTGTCTTTATCCTGTGTGTATAATAACAAACCTCTCCATCTCTCCTCTCCTTAGAGACCGTATGCCTGAGACTCAGGAGGGTCAGATCACCATGGAGAAGACCCCCAGCTACTACGTCACTAAAGACGTCCCCGCCCGTATCCACACCATGTCCCCAGACACCAGGCTGATTGTGGTGGTCCGAGACCCAGTCACCAGGGCCATCTCAGACTACACTCAGACCCGCTCCAAGAAACCTGACATCCCCTCCTTTGAGAGCCTCGCCTTCAAGAACAGAACTACGGGTCTCATCGACACGTCCTGGAGCGCCGTCCAGATCGGGATGTATGCCAAGCACCTAGAACGCTGGCTGCAGTACTTCCCCAAGGAGCAGCTCCTCTTCATCAGTGGGGAGAGGTTGATCTCCGACCCAGCCGGGGAGATGACACGTGTACAGGACTTCCTGGGGCTCAGGAGGGTGGTCGGTCACAAACACTTTCACTTCAACCCAGCCAAGGGCTTCCCCTGTCTGAAGAGGTCGGAGGGGAATAGTAAACCTCACTGTCTGGGGAAAACCAAAGGAAGGATTCATCCTAATATTGACCCTGAGGTGGTACAGAAGCTGAGGGACTTTTATCAACCTTTCAACAGGAGGTTTTATCAGATGACGGGACATGACTTTGGATGGGGTTCATGGAGCTGAGCGATGGAGACATTGGTGACTCCGAAATGGCACCCTCTTCCCTATGTAGCGCACTACCCTGGTCTATAGTAGTGCACTATAACATTGGACAAAATGGCACCCTCTTCCCTATGTAGCGCACTAGCCTGGTCTATAGTAGTGCACTATAACATTGGACAAAATGGCACCCTCTTCCCTATGTAGCGCACTACCCTGGTCAATAGTAGTGCACTATAATATTGGACAAAATGGCACCCTCTTCCCTATGTAGCGCACTACCCTGGTCAATAGTAGTGCACTATAACATTGGACAAAATGGCACCCTCTTCCCTATGTAGAGCACTACCCTGGTCAATAGTAGTGCACTATAACATTGGACAAAATGGCACCCTCTTCCCTATGTAGAGCACTACCCTGGTCAATAGTAGTGCATTATTGAGGTTGTACACTACCCTGGTCAAATGTAGTGCGCTACTGAGGTGTTATGGTGCCCTTTCAGACAGAGATGTTGTATTTTTCTTTGAGGGGTTTTAGGTTGTATTTGTAACATTTTGGAGATAATGTTATACTATGTATATAAGGCAGCGTGTGTAAAAAGTACAGAAGTCTATTTTATGATAATTTATTTCTAGGATATTATGAACTCACTGAGCTGCCTATCCATGTTTGTTGAGGATCATCACACATCTTTACATTCCTGTTTTTAAAATCTTCGTTTGAAGGGCATTTTGTAATCTTGAAATTACCTCAGAAAAATACATGTGCAGGAATTGTGGAAATGAAAATATAACAGCAGAATTCTGTTACGGGTAGCAGCACTCGACCAGCAGGGTTAGGCTAGAGCTATTGTTTCCCTTCATATACATGCAATGACTTTATAATGCTGCATTAGCTCATTCTCCCTGCCTTCACCACGTTGGTTTTAACATGGCTGTACGAATACCACACCATCTCAGCAAAAATGGTTCAATCACAAAGGTTGGTAGAATGAAGACGTACAAATATTGTAACGACCAGAGAATTAGTGTTGGGTCATTGAACACGGAGGCATCTCTGTAGCCTCATTGTTTTTAAAAGATGTTAAAAACCACTCAAGGAGTCAAAATCAACCTCCTTAAGATCAGCCTGATCTCCAGAGGCCTGTGGGCCCACTTCATCCACCAGATCAATATATAGAACCCCAGCTGATCCCATCAGTCTTTGTCCCAAATGGCTCCCTGCTCACTTAATCGTTCACTACTTATGACCAGGACCCATGGGGCATTTAGGGAACAGGGAACCATTTGGGGTGCCCTCCCAGTGTCACTATGACAGCTATATCAATACAGTAATAATTCATCATCACATCAATTACACATGAGTGATTATACATTACAGCTGAGTGATGTCACAGTGCAGCTGAGTGATGTCACAGTGCAGCTGAGTGATCTGTAGTCCTGTTGGGTAAAGTTAACAGGACTGCTGTTGGATCAGATGTTATCACCACAGCCCTCTGTAGTCCTGTTGGGTAAAGTTAACAGGACTGCTGTTGGATCAGATGTTATCACCACAGCCCTCTGTAGTCCTGTTGGGTAAAGTTAACAGGACTGCTGTTGGATCAGATGTTATCACCACAGCCCTCTGTAGTCCTGTTGGGTAAAGTTAACAGCTGTTGGATCAGATGTTATCACCACAGCCCTCTGTAGTCCTGTTGGGTAAAGTTAACAGGACTGCTGTTGGATCAGATGTTATCACCACAGCCCTCTGTAGTCCTGTTGGGTTGGAAGATGTTAACAGCCCTCTGTAGTCTGTTGGGTAAAGTTAACAGGACTGCTGTTGGATCAGATGTTATCACCACAGCCCTCTGTAGTCCTGTTGGGTAAAGTTAACAGGACTGCTGTTGGATCAGATGTTATCACCACAGCCCTCTGTAGTCCTGTTGGGTAAAGATTAACAGCTGTTGTTGAAAGTTAACAGATGTTTGGATCACCACAGCCCTCTGTAGTCCTGTTGGGTAAAGTTAACAGGACTGCTGTTGGATCAGATGTTATCACCACAGCCCTCTGTAGTCCTGTTGGGTAAAGTTAACAGGACTGCTGTTGGATCAGATGTTATCACCACAGCCCTCTGTAGTCCTGTTGGGTAAAGTTAACAGGACTGCTGTTGGATCAGATGTTATCATCACAGCCCTCTGTAGTCCTGTTGGGTAAAGTTAACAGCTGTTGGATCAGACCACATTTATTGGGAACTCAATGGTGCATTGTTGTGTTATTGTTGTTGAAATGGAAATTCAAAGGCTGCGATTCAATCCGATCGCACGTTGCAGTGCTCTTGACATCAGAAAGTAATTTCCAGCTGAGCCAACGTTAACAGAGGTTTACCTTGAAGGGTACCTCTGTGAAAGTGGGAACATTACCTCTGTGATAGTGTGCAGCGCTGTAACGAGCCTTGAATTGAATCGTGACCAACGTCTTGCTATTCAGGGCTCACAATTCCTTTCTCCTAAGTCTGTGTATGGGTGAGTTTTATTCATCCCTATACAGAGACGCCAATGACAATGTTTCTGCCCATCAAATATGATGATAATGTATTGATAAAAAATCTGTATCCAACTATTTTGCTGTATAGTTTCCATTTTACAAAGATGTAAATGAGGCCGTTGTGAGTAAAATAGCGTCATTGTGGTTATTTCTTTGAAGTAAGGAATATATCTATTTTACCAAAATCAATTGATCCTCTGAATGTCACATTGTCATAAAACTACACTACACCTTGGACATGTGTTATAACTACATTATAAACAAATTATACAGTCTTATAACCAGCTTATGACCAGCTTATAAAGCCCCTGTCATTTCTCCTCATTGTCTTCGGTGACTACGTCATTGGAGCCCTTAGCACTGAGCACAGTGGCACCAGAGGGGTTGTCTGACGCTGCCTGAACCTCATTAGCCAGACAGGTTAATGAGCGCAGTTAGCATTAGTGTTAGCGTTAGTGACTCAATGGAACACTACCACGCTTGTCGCCATGGTCACAGCATCATGTGTCAGGTCCCTCTCTAAGCAGGAGAAGAGACAGATGATCAAAACACTGCCATTCCTCTGAGAGCCTGATATTTCATAACACCTGACACAGTAAAGGAGAGCCTGATAGTTGATAACCCCTGACACTGTAAAGAAGGAGAGCCTGATAGTTGATAACACCTGACAATGTAAAGGAGAGCCTGATAGTTGATAACCCCTGACACTGTAAAGGAGAGCCTGATAGTTGATAACCCCTGACACTGTAAAGAAGGAGAGCCTGATAGTTGATAACACCTGACAATGTAAAGAAGGAGAGCCTGATAGTTGATAACCCCTGACACTGTAAAGAAGAGCCTGATAGTTGATAACCCCTGACACTGTAAAGGAGAGCCTGATAGTTGATAACCCCTGACACTGTAAAGAAGAGCCTGATAGTTGATAACCCCTGACACTGTAAAGGAGAGCCTGATATTTCATAACACCTGACACTGTAAAGGAGAGCCTGATAGTTGATAACCCCTGACACTGTAAAGAAGGAGAGCCTGATAGTTGATAACCCCTGACACTGTAAAGAAGGAGAGCCTGATAGTTGATAACCCCTGACACAGTAAAGGAGAGCCTGATAGTTGATAACCCCTGACACTGTAAAGGAGAGCCTGATAGTTGATAACCCCTGACACTGTAAAGGAGAGCCTGATAGTTGATAACCCCTGACACTGTAAAGGAGAGCCTGATAGTTGATAACCCCTGACACTGTAAAGTAGAGCCTGATAGTTGATAACCCCTGACACTGTAAAGGAGAGCCTGATAGTTGATAACCCCTGACACTGTAAAGGAGAGCCTGATAGTTGATAACCCCTGACACTGTAAAGGAGAGCCTGATAGTTGATAACCCCTGACACTGTAAAGAAGGAGAGCCTGATAGTTGATAACCCCTGACACTGTAAAGAAGGAGAGCCTGATAGTTGATAACCCATGACACAGTAAAGGAGAGCCTGATAGTTGATAACCCCTGACACTGTAAAGGAGAGCCTGATAGTTGATAACCCCTGACACTGTAAAGGAGAGCCTGATAGTTGATAACCCCTGACACTGTAAAGGAGAGCCTGATAGTTGATAACCCCTGACACTGTAAAGGAGAGCCTGATAGTTGATAACCCCTGACACTGTAAAGAAGGAGAGCCTGATAGTAGATAACCCCTGACACTGTAAAGAAGGAGAGCCTGATAGTTGATAACCCCTGACACTGTAAAGAAGGAGAGCCTGATAGTTGATAACCCCTGACACTGTAAAGAAGGAGAGCCTGATAGTTGATAACCCCTGACACTGTAAAGAAGGAGAGCCTGATAGTTGATAACCCCTGACACTGTAAAGAAGGAGAGCCTGATAGTTGATAACCCCTGACACTGTAAAGAAGGAGAGCCTGATATTTCATAACACCTGACACTGTAACGGAGAGCCTGAATGTTGATAACCCCTGACACTGTAAAGGAGAGCCTGATAGTTGATAACCCCTGACACTGTAAAGAAGGAGAGCCTGATAGTTGATAACCCCTGACACTGTAAAGGAGAGCCTGATAGTTGATAACCCCTGACACTGTAAAGAAGGAGAGCCTGATAGTTGATAACCCCTGACACTGTAAAGAAGGAGAGCCTGATAGTAGATAACCCCTGACACAGTAAAGAAGGAGAGCCTGATAGTTGATAACCCCTGACACTGTAAAGAAGGAGAGCCTGATAGTTGATAACCCCTGACACTGTAAAGAAGGAGAGTCTGATAGTTGATAACCCCTGACACAGTAAAGAAGGAGAGCCTGATAGTTGATAACCCCTGATACAGTAAAGAAGGAGAGCCTGATAGTTGATAACCCCTGACACTGTAAAGAAGGAGAGCCTGATAGTTGATAACCCCTGACACTGTAAAGGAGAGCCTGATAGTTGATTACCCCTGACACTGTAAAGAAGGAGAGCCTGATAGTTGATAACCCCTGACACTGTAAAGAAGGAGAGCCTGATAGTTGATAACCCCTGACACTGTAAAGAAGGAGAGCCTGATAGTTGATAACCCCTGACACTGTAAAGAAGGAGAGCCTGATAGTTGATAACCCCTGACACTGTAAAGAAGGAGAGCCTGATAGTTGATAACCCCTGACACTGTAAAGAAGGAGAGCCTGATAGTTGATAACCCCTGACACTGTAAAGAAGGAGAGCCTGATAGTTGATAACCCCTGACACAGTAAAGAAGGAGAGCCTGATAGTTGATAACCCCTGACACTGTAAAGAAGGAGAGCCTGATAGTTGATAACCCCTGACACTGTAAAGAAGGAGAGCCTGATAGTTGATAACCCCTGACACTGTAAAGAAGGAGAGCCTGATAGTTGATAACCCCTGACACTGTAAAGAAGGAGAGCCTGATAGTTGATAACCCCTGACACTGTAAAGAAGGAGAGCCTGATAGTTGATAACCCCTGACACTGTAAAGAAGGAGAGCCTGATAGTTGATAACCCCTGACACTGTAAAGAAGGAGAGCCTGATAGTTGATAACCCCTGATACAGTAAAGAAGGAGAGCCTGATAGTTGATAACCCCTGACACTGTAAAGAAGGAGAGCCTGATAGTTGATAACCCCTGACACTGTAAAGGAGAGCCTGATAGTTGATTACCCCTGACACTGTAAAGAAGGAGAGCCTGATAGTTGATAACCCCTGACACAGTAAAGAAGGAGAGCCTGATAGTTGATAACCCCTGACACTGTAAAGAAGGAGAGCCTGATAGTTGATAACCCCTGACACTGTAAAGAAGGAGAGCCTGATAGTTGATAACCCCTGACACAGTAAAGAAGGAGAGCCTGATAGTTGATAACCCCTGACACTGTAAAGGAGAGCCTGATAGTTGATAACCCCTGACACTGTAAATGAGAGCCTGATAGTTGATTACCCCTGACACTGTAAAGAAGGAGAGCCTGTTAGTTGATAACCCCTGACACTGTAAAGAAGGAGAGCCTGATAGTTGATAACCCCTGACACTGTAAAGAAGGAGAGCCTGATAGTTGATAACCCCTGACACTGTAAAGAAGGAGAGCCTGATAGTTGATAACCCCTGACACTGTAAAGAAGGAGAGCCTGATAGTTGATAACCCCTGACACTGTAAAGAAGGAGAGCCTGATAGTTGATAACCCCTGACACTGTAAAGAAGGAGAGCCTGATAGTTGATAACCCCTGACACAGTAAAGAAGGAGAGCCTGATAGTTGATAACCCCTGACACTGTAAAGAAGGAGAGCCTGATAGTTGATAACCCCTGACACTGTAAAGGAGAGCCTGATAGTTGATAACCCCTGACACTGTAAAGAAGGAGAGCCTGATAGTTGATAACCCCTGACACTGTAAAGAAGGAGAGCCTGATAGTTGATAACCCCTGACACTGTAAAGGAGAGCCTGATAGTTGATAACCCCTGACACTGTAAAGGAGAGCCTGATAGTTGATAACCCCTGACACTGTAAAGGAGAGCCTGATAGTTGATAACCCCTGACACTGTAAAGGAGAGCCTGATAGTTGATAACCCCTGACACTGTAAAGGAGAGCCTGATAGTTGATAACCCCTGACACAGTAAAGGAGAGCCTGATAGTTGATAACCCCTGACACTGTAAAGAAGGAGAGCCTGATAGTTGATAACCCCTGACACTGTAAAGAAGGAGAGCCTGATAGTTGATAACCCCTGACACTGTAAAGAAGGAGAGCCTGATAGTTGATAACCCCTGACACTGTAAAGGAGAGCCTGATAGTTGATAACCCCTGACACTGTAAAGGAGAGCCTGATAGTTGATAACCCCTGACACTGTAAAGGAGAGCCTGATAGTTGATAACCCCTGACACTGTAAAGGAGAGCCTGATAGTTGATAACCCCTGACACTGTAAAGGAGAGCCTGATAGTTGATAACCCCTGACACTGTAAAGAAGGAGAGCCTGATAGTTGATAACCCCTGACACTGTAAAGAAGGAGAGCCTGATAGTTGATAACCCCTGACACTGTAAAGAAGGAGAGCCTGATAGTTGATAACCCCTGACACTGTAAAGAAGGAGAGCCTGATAGTTGATAACCCCTGACACTGTAAAGAAGGAGAGCCTGATAGTTGATAACCCCTGACACTGTAAAGGAGAGCCTGATAGTTGATAACCCCTGACACTGTAAAGAAGGAGAGCCTGATAGTTGATAACCCCTGACACAGTAAAGGAGAGCCTGATAGTTGATAACCCCTGACACTGTAAAGGAGAGCCTGATAGTTGATAACCCCTGACACTGTAAAGGAGAGCCTGATAGTTGATAACCCCTGACACTGTAAAGAAGGAGAGCCTGATAGTTGATAACCCCTGACACTGTAAAGGAGAGCCTGATAGTTGATAACCCCTGACACTGTAAAGAAGGAGAGCCTGATAGTTGATAACCCCTGACACTGTAAAGAAGAGCCTGATAGTTGATAACCCCTGACACTGTAAAGGAGAGCCTGATAGTTGATAACCCCTGACACTGTAAAGGAGAGCCTGATAGTTGATAACCCCTGACACTGTAAAGGAGAGCCTGATAGTTGATAACCCCTGACACTGTAAAGGAGAGCCTGATAGTTGATAACCCCTGACACTGTAAAGAAGGAGAGCCTGATAGTTGATAACCCCTGACACTGTAAAGAAGGAGAGCCTGATAGTTGATAACCCCTGACACTGTAAAGAAGGAGAGCCTGATAGTTGATAACCCCTGACACTGTAAAGGAGAGCCTGATAGTTGATAACCCCTGACACTGTAAAGAAGGAGAGCCTGATAGTTGATAACCCCTGACACTGTAAAGAAGGAGAGCCTGATAGTTGATAACCCCTGACACTGTAAAGGAGAGCCTGATAGTTGATAACCCCTGACACTGTAAAGAAGGAGAGCCTGATAGTTGATAACCCCTGACACTGTAAAGAAGGAGAGCCTGATAGTTGATAACCCCTGACACTGTAAAGAAGGAGAGCCTGATAGTTGATAACCCCTGACACTGTAAAGAAGGAGAGCCTGATAGTTGATAACCCCTGACACTGTAAAGAAGGAGAGCCTGATAGTTGATAACCCCTGACACTGTAAAGAAGGAGAGCCTGATAGTTGATAACCCCTGACACTGTAAAGAAGGAGAGCCTGATAGTTGATAACCCCTGACACTGTAAAGAAGGAGAGCCTGATAGTTGATAACCCTGACACTGTAAAGAAGGAGAGCCTGATAGTTGATAACCCCTGACACTGTAAAGAAGGAGAGCCTGATAGTTGATAACCCCTGACACTGTAAAGAAGGAGAGCCTGATAGTTGATAACCCCTGACACTGTAAAGAAGGAGCCTGATAGTTGATAACCCCTGACACAGTAAAGAAGGAGAGCCTGATAGTTGATAACCCCTGACACTGTAAAGAAGGAGAGCCTGATAGTTGATAACCCCTGACACTGTAAAGAAGGAGAGCCTGATAGTTGATAACCCCTGACACTGTAAAGAAGGAGAGCCTGATAGTTGATAACCCCTGACACTGTAAAGAAGAGAGCCTGATAGTTGATAACCCCTGACACTGTAAAGAAGGAGAGCCTGATAGTTGATAACCCCTGACACTGTAAAGGAGAGCCTGATAGTTGATGAACCCCTGACACTGTAAAGAAGGAGAGCCTGATAGTTGATAACCCCTGACACTGTAAAGAAGGAGAGCCTGATAGTTGATAACCCCTGACACTGTAAAGAAGGAGAGCCTGATAGTTGATAACCCCTGACACTGTAAAGAAGGAGAGCCTGATAGTTGATAACCCCTGACACAGTAAAGAAGGAGAGCCTGATAGTTGATAACCCCTGACACAGTAAAGAAGGAGAGCCTGATAGTTGATAACCCCTGACACTGTAAAGAAGGAGAGCCTGATAGTTGATAACCCCTGACACTGTAAAGAAGGAGAGCCTGATAGTTGATAACCCCTGACACTGTAAAGAAGGAGAGCCTGATAGTTGATAACCCCTGACACTGTAAAGAAGGAGAGCCTGATAGTTGATAACCCCTGACACTGTAAAGAAGGAGAGCCTGATAGTTGATAACCCCTGACACTGTAAAGAAGGAGAGCCTGATAGTTGATAACCCCTGACACTGTAAAGGAGAGCCTGATAGTTGATAACCCCTGACACTGTAAAGAAGGAGAGCCTGATAGTTGATAACCCCTGACACTGTAAAGAAGGAGAGCCTGATAGTTGATAACCCCTGACACAGTAAAGAAGGAGAGCCTGATAGTTGATAACCCCTGACACTGTAAAGAAGGAGAGCCTGATAGTTGATAACCCCTGACACTGTAAAGAAGGAGAGCCTGATAGTTGATAACCCCTGACACTGTAAAGAAGGAGAGCCTGATAGTTGATAACCCCTGACACAGTAAAGAAGGAGAGCCTGATAGTTGATAACCCCTGACACTGTAAAGAAGGAGAGCCTGATAGTTGATAACCCCTGACACTGTAAAGGAGAGCCTGATAGTTGATAACCCCTGACACTGTAAAGAAGGAGAGCCTGATAGTTGATAACCCCTGACACTGTAAAGAAGGAGAGCCTGATAGTTGATAACCCCTGACACTGTAAAGAAGGAGAGCCTGATAGTTGATAACCCCTGACACTGACACTGTAAAGAAGGAGAGCCTGATAGTTGATAACCCCTGACACTGTAAAGAAGGAGAGCCTGATAGTTGATAACCCCTGACACTGTAAAGAAGGAGAGCCTGATAGTTGATAACCCCTGACACTGTAAAGAAGGAGAGCCTGATAGTTGATAACCCCTGACACTGTAAAGAAGGAGAGCCTGATAGTTGATAACCCCTGACACTGTAAAGGAGAGCCTGATAGTTGATAACCCCTGACACTGTAAAGGAGAGCCTGATAGTTGATAACCCCTGACACTGTAAAGAAGGAGAGCCTGATAGTTGATAACCCCTGACACTGTAAAGGAGAGCCTGATAGTTGATAACCCCTGACACTGTAAAGAAGGAGAGCCTGATAGTTGATAACCCTGACACTGTAAAGAAGGAGAGCCTGATAGTTGATAACCCCTGACACTGTAAAGAAGGAGAGCCTGATAGTTGATAACCCCTGACACTGTAAAGAAGGAGAGCCTGATAGTTGATAACCCCTGATGTAAAGGAGAGCCTGATAGTTGATAACCCCTGAACCCCTGACACTGTAAAGAAGGAGAGCCTGATAGTTGATAACCCCTGACACTGTAAAGAAGGAGAGCCTGATAGTTGATAACCCCTGACACTGTAAAGAAGGAGAGCCTGATAGTTGATAACCCCTGACACTGTAAAGAAGGAGAGCCTGATAGTTGATAACCCCTGACACTGTAAAGAAGGAGAGCCTGATAGTTGATAACCCTGACACTGTAAAGGAGAGCCTGATAGTTGATAACCCCTGACACTGTAAAGAAGGAGAGCCTGATAGTTGATAACCCCTGACACTGTAAAGAAGGAGAGCCTGATAGTTGATAACCCCTGACACTGTAAAGAAGAGAGCCTGATAGTTGATAACCCCTGACACTGTAAAGGAGAGCCTGATAGTTGATAACCCCTGACACTGTAAAGGAGAGCCTGATAGTTGATAACCCCTGACACTGTAAAGGAGAGCCTGATAGTTGATAACCCCTGACACTGTAAAGGAGAGCCTGATAGTTGATAACCCCTGACACAGTAAAGGAGAGCCTGATAGTTGATAACCCCTGACACTGTAAAGAAGGAGAGCCTGATAGTTGATAACCCCTGACACTGTAAAGAAGGAGAGCCTGATAGTTGATAACCCCTGACACTGTAAAGAAGGAGAGCCTGATAGTTGATAACCCCTGACACAGTAAAGGAGAGCCTGATAGTTGATAACCCCTGACACTGTAAAGGAGAGCCTGATAGTTGATAACCCCTGACACTGTAAAGGAGAGAATGATAGTTGATAACCCCTGACACTGTAAAGGAGAGCCTGATAGTTGATAACCCCTGACACTGTAAAGGAGAGCCTGATAGTTGATAACCCCTGACACTGTAAAGGAGAGCCTGATAGTTGATAACCCCTGACACTGTAAAGAAGGAGAGCCTGATAGTTGATAACCCCTGACACTGTAAAGAAGGAGAGCCTGATAGTTGATAACCCCTGACACTGTAAAGAAGGAGAGCCTGATAGTTGATAACCCCTGACACTGTAAAGAAGGAGAGCCTGATAGTTGATAACCCCTGACACTGTAAAGGAGAGCCTGATAGTTGATAACCCCTGACACTGTAAAGAAGGAGAGCCTGATAGTTGATAACCCCTGACACAGTAAAGGAGAGCCTGATAGTTGATAACCCCTGACACTGTAAAGGAGAGCCTGATAGTTGATAACCCCTGACACTGTAAAGAAGGAGAGCCTGATAGTTGATAACCCCTGACACAGTAAAGAAGGAGAGCCTGATAGTTGATAACCCCTGACACTGTAAAGAAGGAGAGCCTGATAGTTGATAACCCCTGACACTGTAAAGAAGGAGAGCCTGATAGTTGATAACCCCTGACACTGTAAAGGAGAGCCTGATAGTTGATAACCCCTGACACTGTAAAGAAGGAGAGCCTGATAGTTGATAACCCCTGACACTGTAAAGGAGAGCCTGATAGTTGATAACCCCTGACACTGTAAAGGAGAGCCTGATAGTTGATAACCCCTGACACTGTAAAGGAGAGCCTGATAGTTGATAACCCCTGACACTGTAAAGAAGGAGAGCCTGATAGTTGATAACCCCTGACACTGTAAAGAAGGAGAGCCTGATAGTTGATAACCCCTGACACTGTAAAGAAGGAGAGCCTGATAGTTGATAACCCCTGACACTGTAAAGAAGGAGAGCCTGATAGTTGATAACCCCTGACACTGTAAAGGAGAGCCTGATAGTTGATAACCCTGACACTGTAAAGGAGAGCCTGATAGTTGATAACCCCTGACACTGTAAAGGAGAGCCTGATAGTTGATAACCCCTGACACTGTAAAGGAGAGCCTGATAGTTGATAACCCCTGACACTGTAAAGAAGGAGAGCCTGATAGTTGATAACCCCTGACACTGTAAAGAAGGAGAGCCTGATAGTTGATAACCCCTGACACTGTAAAGAAGGAGAGCCTGATAGTTGATAACCCCTGACACTGTAAAGAAGGAGAGCCTGATAGTTGATAACCCCTGACACTGTAAAGAAGGAGAGCCTGATAGTTGATAACCCCTGACACTGTAAAGGAGAGCCTGATAGTTGATAACCCCTGACACTGTAAAGAAGAGCCTGATAGTTGATAACCCCTGACACTGTAAAGGAGAGCCTGATAGTTGATAACCCCTGACACTGTAAAGAAGGAGAGCCTGATAGTTGATAACCCCTGACACTGTAAAGGAGAGCCTGATAGTTGATAACCCCTGACACTGTAAAGAAGGAGAGCCTGATAGTTGATAACCCCTGACACTGTAAAGAAGGAGAGCCTGATAGTTGATAACCCCTGACACTGTAAAGGGAGAGCCTGATAGTTGATAACCCCTGACACTGTAAAGAAGGAGAGCCTGATAGTTGATAACCCCTGACACTGTAAAGGAGAGCCTGATAGTTGATAACCCCTGACACTGTAAAGAAGGAGAGCCTGATAGTTGATAACCCCTGACACTGTAAAGAAGGAGAGCCTGATAGTTGATAACCCCTGACACTGTAAAGAAGGAGAGCCTGATAGTTGATAACCCCTGACACTGTAAAGAAGGAGAGCCTGATAGTTGATAACCCCTGACACAGTAAAGAAGGAGAGCCTGATAGTTGATAACCCCTGACACTGTAAAGGAGAGCCTGATAGTTGATAACCCCTGACACTGTAAAGTGATAGTTGATAACCCCTGACACTGTAAAGAAGGAGAGCCTGATAGTTGATAACCCCTGACACAGTAAAGGAGAGCCTGATAGTTGATAACCCCTGACACTGTAAAGAAGGAGAGCCTGATAGTTGATAACCCCTGACACTGTAAAGAAGGAGAGCCTGATAGTTGATAACCCCTGACACTGTAAAGAAGGAGAGCCTGATAGTTGATAACCCCTGACACTGTAAAGAAGAGCCTGATAGTTGATAACCCCTGACACTGTAAAGAAGGAGAGCCTGATAGTTGATAACCCCTGACACTGTAAAGGAGAGCCTGATAGTTGATAACCCCTGACACTGTAAAGAAGGAGAGCCTGATAGTTGATAACCCCTGACACTGTAAAGAAGGAGAGCCTGATAGTTGATAACCCCTGACACTGTAAAGGAGAGCCTGATAGTTGATAACCCCTGACACTGTAAAGAAGGAGAGCCTGATAGTTGATAACCCCTGACACTGTAAAGGAGAGCCTGATAGTTGATAACCCCTGACACTGTAAAGAAGGAGAGCCTGATAGTTGATAACCCCTGACACTGTAAAGAAGGAGAGCCTGATAGTTGATAACCCCTGACACTGTAAAGAAGGAGAGCCTGATAGTTGATAACCCCTGACACTGTAAAGAAGGAGAGCCTGATAGTTGATAACCCCTGACACTGTAAAGAAGGAGAGCCTGATAGTTGATAACCCCTGACACTGTAAAGAAGGAGAGCCTGATAGTTGATAACCCCTGACACTGTAAAGGAGAGCCTGATAGTTGATAACCCCTGACACTGTAAAGAAGAGCCTGATAGTTGATAACCCCTGACACTGTAAAGAAGGAGAGCCTGATAGTTGATAACCCCTGACACTGTAAAGAAGGAGAGCCTGATAGTTGATAACCCCTGACACTGTAAAGGAGAGCCTGATAGTTGATAACCCCTGACACTGTAAAGAAGGAGAGCCTGATAGTTGATAACCCCTGACACTGTAAAGAAGGAGAGCCTGATAGTTGATAACCCCTGACACTGTAAAGGAGAGCCTGATAGTTGATAACCCCTGACACTGTAAAGAAGGAGAGCCTGATAGTTGATAACCCCTGACACTGTAAAGGAGAGCCTGATAGTTGATAACCCCTGACACTGTAAAGAAGGAGAGCCTGATAGTTGATAACCCCTGACACTGTAAAGAAGGAGAGCCTGATAGTTGATAACCCCTGACACTGTAAAGAAGGAGAGCCTGATAGTTGATAACCCCTGACACTGTAAAGAAGGAGAGCCTGATAGTTGATAACCCCTGACACTGTAAAGAAGCCTGAGAGACACTGATAGTTGATAACCCCTGACACTGTAAAGGAGAGCCTGATAGTTGATAACCCCTGACACAGTAAAGAAGGAGAGCCTGATAGTTGATAACCCCTGACACTGTAAAGGAGAGCCTGATAGTTGATAACCCCTGACACTGTAAAGAAGAGCCTGATAGTTGATAACCCCTGACACTGTAAAGAAGAGAGCCTGATAGTTGATAACCCCTGACACTGTAAAGGAGAGCCTGATAGTTGATAACCCTGACACCTGTAAAGACACTGTAAAGAGAGCCTGATAGTTGATAACCCTGACACTGTAAAGAAGGAGAGCCTGATAGTTGATAACCCCTGACACTGTAAAGAAGGAGAGCCTGATAGTTGATAACCCCTGACACTGTAAAGGAGAGCCTGATAGTTGATAACCCCTGACACTGTAAAGGAGAGCCTGATAGTTGATAACCCCTGACACTGTAAAGAAGGAGAGCCTGATAGTTGATAACCCCTGACACTGTAAAGGAGAGCCTGATAGTTGATAACCCCTGACACTGTAAAGAAGGAGAGCCTGATAGTTGATAACCCCTGACACTGTAAAGAAGGAGAGCCTGATAGTTGATAACCCCTGACACTGTAAAGGAGAGCCTGATAGTTGATAACCGCTGACACTGTAAAGAAGGAGAGCCTGATAGTTGATAACCCCTGACACTGTAAAGGAGAGCCTGATAGTTGATAACCCCTGACACTGTAAAGAAGGAGAGCCTGATAGTTGATAACCCCTGACACTGTAAAGAAGGAGAGCCTGATAGTTGATAACCCCTGACACAGTAAAGGAGAGCCTGATAGTTGATAACCCCTGACACTGTAAAGGAGAGCCTGATAGTTGATAACCCCTGACACTGTAAAGAAGGAGAGCCTGATAGTTGATAACCCCTGACACAGTAAAGAAGGAGAGCCTGATAGTTGATAACCCCTGACACTGTAAAGGAGAGCCTGATAGTTGATAACCCCTGACACTGTAAAGAAGAGCCTGATAGTTGATAACCCCTGACACTGTAAAGAAGGAGAGCCTGATAGTTGATAACCCCTGACACTGTAAAGAAGGAGAGCCTGATAGTTGATAACCCCTGACACTGTAAAGAAGGAGAGCCTGATAGTTGATAACCCCTGACACTGTAAAGAAGGAGAGCCTGATAGTTGATAACCCCTGACACTGTAAAGAAGGAGAGCCTGATAGTTGATAACCCCTGACACTGTAAAGGAGAGCCTGATAGTTGATAACCCCTGACACTGTAAGGAAGGAGAGCCTGATAGTTGATAACCCCTGACACTGTAAAGGAGAGCCTGATAGTTGATAACCCCTGACACTGTAAAGAAGGAGAGCCTGATAGTTGATAACCCCTGACACTGTAAAGAAGGAGAGCCTGATAGTTGATAACCCCTGACACTGTAAAGAAGGAGAGCCTGATAGTTGATAACCCCTGACACTGTAAAGAAGGAGAGCCTGATAGTTGATAACCCCTGACACAGTAAAGAAGGAGAGCCTGATAGTTGATAACCCCTGACACTGTAAAGGAGAGCCTGATAGTTGATAACCCCTGACACAGTAAAGAAGGAGAGCCTGATAGTTGATAACCCCTGACACTGTAACGGAGAGCCTGATAGTTGATAACCCCTGACACAGTAAAGGAGAGCCTGATAGTTGATAACCCCTGACACTGTAAAGAAGGAGAGCCTGATAGTTGATAACCCCTGACACTGTAAAGGAGAGCCTGATAGTTGATAACCCCTGACACAGTAAAGAAGGAGAGCCTGATAGTAGATAACTCCTGACACTGTAAAGAAGGAGAGCCTGATAGTTGATAACCCCTGACACTGTAAAGGAGAGCCTGATAGTTGATAACCCCTGACACTGTAAAGGAGAGCCTGATAGTTGATAACCCCTGACACTGTAAAGGAGAGCCTGATAGTTGATAACTCCTGACACAGTAAAGAAGGAGAGCCTGATAGTTGATAACCCCTGACACTGTAAAGGAGAGCCTGATAGTTGATAACCCCTGACACTGTAAAGAAGGAGAGCCTGATAGTTGATAACCCCTGACACTGTAAAGGAGAGCCTGATAGTTGATAACCCCTGACACAGTAAAGGAGAGCCTGATAGTTGATAACCCCTGACACTGTAAAGAAGGAGAGCCTGATAGTTGATAACCCCTGACACTGTAAAGAAGGAGAGCCTGATAGTTGATAACCCCTGACACTGTAAAGAAGGAGTTCCTGATAGTTGATAACCCCTGACACTGTAAAGAAGGAGAGCCTGATAGTTGATAACCCCTGACACTGTAAAGGAGAGCCTGATAGTTGATAACCCCTGACACTGTAAAGAAGGAGAGCCTGATAGTTGATAACCCCTGACACTGTAAAGAAGGAGAGCCTGATAGTTGATAACCCCTGACACTGTAAAGAAGGAGAGCATTAAAATAACACATCCTAGATCTGAATGAATGAAATATTCTTATTAAATCCTTTTTTCTTTACATAGTTGAATGTGCTGACAACAAAATCACACAAAAATTATCAATGGAAATCAAATTTATCAACCCATGGAGGTCTGGATTTGGAGTCACACTCAAAATTAAAGTGGAAAACCACACTACAGGCTGATCCAACTTTGATGTAATGTCCTTAAAACAAGTCAAAATGAGGCTCAGTAGTGTGTGTGGCCTCCACGTGCCTGTATGACCTCCCTACAAAGCCTGGGAATGCTCCTGATGAGGTGGCGGATGGTCTCCTGAGGGATCTCCTCCCAGACCTGGATTAAAGCATCCGCCAACTCCTGGACAGTCTGTGGTGCAACTCCTGGACAGTCTGTGGATGGAGCGAGACATGATGTCCCAGATGTGCTCAATTGGATTCAGGTCTGGGGAACGGGCGGGCCAGTCCATAGCATCAATGCCTTCCTCTTGCAGGAACTGCTGACACACTCCAGCCACATGAGGTCTAGCATTGTCTTGCATTAGGAGGAACCCAGGGCCAACCGCACCAGCATATGGTCTCACAAGGGGTCTGAGGATTTCATCTCGGTACCTAATGGCAGTCAGGCTACCTCTGGCGAGCACATTGAGGGCAGTGCGGCCCCCCAAAGAAATGCCACCCCACCCCACACCATGACTGACCCACCGCCAAACCGGTCATGCTGGAGGATGTTGCAGGCAGCAGAACGTTCTCCACGGCGTCTCCAGACTCTGTCACGTCTGTCACATGTGCTCAGTGTGAACCTGCTTTCATCTGTGAAGAGCACAGGGCGCCAGTGGAGAATTTGCCAATCTTGGTGTTCTCTGGCAAATGCCAAACGTCCTGCATGGTGTTGGGCTGTAAGCACAACCCCCACCTGTGGACGTCAGGCCCTCATACTACCCTCATGGAGTCTGTTTCTGACCGTTTGAGCAGACACATGCACATTTGTGGCCTGCTGGAGGTCATTTTGCAGGGCTCTGGCAGTGCTCCTCCTGCTCCTCCTTGCACAAAGGCGGAGGTAGCGATCCTGCTGCTGGGTTGTTGCACTCCTACGGCCTCCTCCACGTCTCCTGATGTACTGGCCTGTCTCCTGGTAGCGCCTCCATGCTCTGGACACTACGCTGACAGACACAGCAAACCTTCTTGCCACAGCTCACATTGATGTTTCAACCTGGATGAGCTGCACTACCTGAGCCACTTGTGTGGGTTATAGACTCCGTCTCATGCTACCACTAGAGTGAAAGCACCGCCAGCATTCAAAAGTGACCAAAACATCAGCCAGGAAGCATAGGAACTGAGAAGTGGTCTGTGGTCACCACCTGAAGAACCACTCCTTTATTGGGAGCGTCTTGCTAATTGCCTATAATTTCCACCTGTGGTCTATTCCATCTGCACAACAGCATGTGAAATTTATTGTCAATCAGTGTTGCTTCCTAAGTGGACAGTTTGATTTCACAGAAGTGTGATTGACTTGGAGTTACATTGTGTTGTTTAAGTGTTCCCTTTATTTTTTTGAGCAGTGTATATATAGATAGATATATAGATATATAGATATACTGTATATATAGTACCTGTATGGATGAGTACAGTATATATGTATTGTACCTGTATGGATGAGGACAGTATATATATAGTACCTGTATGGATGAGTACAGTATGTATATAGTACCTGTATGGATGAGTACAGTATGTATGCTATATCATTGTCTCTGAACCCAGAGGCAGGCTTTGGAGGCCTGTAGGAACTGAATGAGAATGTTAGTTGAGATAAAAACCAGTTCAGTTCCTCTCACACAACCCTGTGTTTGTGTGTGTGTTTGTGTGTGTTTTGTGTGTGTGTTTGTGTGTGTGTGTGTGTGTGTGTGTGTGTGTGTGTGTGTGTGTGTGTGTGTGTGTTGTGTGTGTTTGGTGTGCTGCACACACCTGCAGCAAGGGAATAACAGCAAGTCTGTCAGGTTACTAGGCTAGCAGCAAGCTCCTTTAGGAGGCAGCCCCCCTCTGCAATTCTGAAAGTGCAGTGTGTGTGTGTGTGTGTGTCTGTGAGAGACTGATTGGAGGGGTTATCTGTGTGTATAATTGCTGTACTCCCAGTTGAGAGACTGTTGTTAACACACATCCCTTCAGGCTGTTGTTTGGATCGAAACCACAGGATCTGGCAACACACACACACACACACACACACACACACACACACTCACACACACACACACACACACACACACACACACACACACACACACACACACACACACACACACACACACACACACACGCACACACACACACACACACACACACACACACACACACACACACACACACATTGACACACACACACACACATTGACACACACACACACACATACACACACACACACACACACATACACATTGACACACAGTCTACAGAACAGACACCTGGCAGATTGGCAGTATGAAAGACAACCACTTGGCCTGACTTCCTACCAGGGGGTACTGATGTAGCTTCGGAGCAGGAGCAGAGAAACAGAACAACCCAGTAGAACAGAACATGCTGTTGATTTTATGAGATACTGTAATACTTTAAAAAACAACTCTCTGTTGTTAAAATGGAAGGCTGAGATCTGAAGACTGGTGTTAGCTTTACGAGCTATTGCCTTGGCTTTAGCTCAGAGGACAAACACAATCCTACGGCACACAGAAAACCTGTGGTTTAAATAGATTTAAAACCTTCAATCCCAGGTTGTATGGCCTGCAGGAGACCAGGGTTTGAATCTAGGTTGATGGCACTCCTTGCCTCCAGACAACTTGTGTAGGTTCTCCGTCCCTTCTCTGTTGAAGTCACATGGGCTCTGAGCCAATGGAAGTTGGCCAATCCAGTGGTAGTGTATAATGGAGTTAGTAACTTAACGAATGCTCAAGGTCCCTTAATACACTTGGCCTTATTAGAGTTGACTTAGCTAAAGTGGCTTAAAATGTAGAGATTACAGGCCTACAGGGCAGAGGCCATCTGGTTAGGTCGTAGAGCAGAGCAGGTGTTCTAGCATGGTAAGGACCAGGGAAGGTAGTGTTGGTGTCATGACCAGGTAAGGACCAGGGAAGGTAGTGTTGGTGTCATGACCAGGTAAGGACCAGGGAAGGTAGTGTTGGTGTCATGACCAGGTAAGGACCAGGGAAGGTAGTGTTGGTGTCATGACCAGGTAAGGACCAGGGAAGGTAGTGTTGGTGTCATGACCAGGTAAGGACCAGGGAAGGTAGTGTTTAGAGTAAGGACCAGGGAAGGTAGTGTTTATTGTAAGGACCAGGGAAGGTAGTGTTTAGAGTAAGGCCCAGTCATGACCAGGTAAGGACCAGGGAAGGTAGTGTTTCGAGTAAGGACCAGGGAAGGTAGTGTTTAGAGTGTGGACCAGGGAAGGTAGTGTTTAGAGTGTGGACCAGGGAAGGTAGTGTTTAGAGTAAGAACCAGGGAAGGTAGTGTTTAGAGTGAGGACCAGGGAAGGTAGTGTTTAGAGTAAGGACCAGGGAAGGTAGTGTTTAGAGTGAGGACCAGGGAAGGTAGTGTTTAGAGTGAGGACCAGGGAAGGTAGTGTTTAGAGTGAGGACCAGGGAAGGTAGTGTTTAGAGTAAGGACCAGGGAAGGTAGTGTTTAGAGTAAGGACCAGGGAAGGTAGTGTTTAGAGTAAGGACCAGGGAAGGTAGTGTTTATTGTAAGTACCAGGGAAGGTAGTGTTTAGTGTAAGGCCCAGTCATGACCAGGTAAGGACCAGGGAAGATAGTGTTTCGCGTAAGGACCAGGGAAGGTAGTGTTTATTGTAAGGACCAGGGAAGGTAGTGTTTAGAGTAAGGCCCAGTCATGACCAGGTAAGGACCAGGGAAGGTAGTGTTTAGAGTAAGGACCAGGGAAGGTAGTGTTTAGAGTGAGGACCAGGGAAGGTAGTGTTTAGAGTAAGGACCAGGGAAGGTAGTGTTTAGAGTGAGGGAAGCAGATTTAGAGTAAGTAAGTAGTAAAGAAGACAGAGAAAATGAGATCAGTGTTCTTCAGGATATGTCATTGTAGTCTGTCAGTGCTTTAGGACTTGACAAGGTTTGTGGTGTGTTGCTGACTAATAACAGGCAGAGACAGACCAATATACTGGGGACCTCTGATATGGTTCAGAGTTTCTATTTTGAGTGGAACATCCCTGGACATTGTCAACATGACAACAACAAAAACATCCTCATACAACCATTATACAACATGACCATGATGTCACCAAATACCTCAGAATAACGTCATCGTAACCTGTTTTTGTTTGCTGGGTCAATGTACAGTATTCTGCAATGGGAACACTTGAGTGCTTTGGTAGATGCTCATGGACACATTCAAGTACTTGTCATTGTTGACCTCTTGAGGACAGCTCTGGTGCGGTTTTCACTGTGCAGCTTTACACAGATGTAGGATCATCATTTGATCACTTTTTTGTTGCTGAAAACGTGTAGTGTATTCAAAGGTTTAAAGTGGCTTCTAAAGTTTGCAATTTTCACTTTAAAGTGTCAGACTTGATTTAACGTAAAATGTATCAACCCCTACCAAAAATGTCCATTCATTATAATCCACATAATAATTCACATTTTCGTGTTGCTGCAGGATTATTTTCATGCTGTAGCAAACTGGCTCAAATGAAGATCCTACATCTGTAGATATTGATTCAATGGATTCAATAGGTTTGGTAAGGCTAAGGGTTGGTGAAGATGTTTGATGAACATGTTTTCTGCAGAACTTGAACAGAGTTAAGTATTGACAACTGTTTTATAAACACTCCTTGTCCCTTTGAGAACGACTCTATTGCTCTATAAATATATAAATTCAACAGGTTAGGAAAGGCTTGCAGATGACATTCAATGTGCACTTCTCCTACAGAACCTGAAACGTGAACAAAATAGCTGAGAGCAGGATTACATGGTTCAGTCTGGAGGTGTTGAGTCCTTGGCCCAGGGAACACTGGTTTTCTTCTGACATGAACGTGTTGAAACCCCTCTCAAACCATCACTTTCAGAATGTACTATAAAGGACTGTTCTCTTTCCAGACCCCCTCATCTGACTCATCAGCCAGACACTATAAAGGATGGTTCTCCTTCCAGACCCCCTCGTCTGACTCATCAGCCAGACAGTGTTTAAGGACTGTTCTCTTTCCAGACCCCCTCACCTGACTCATCAGCCAGACAGTGTAAAGGACTGTTCTCTTTCCAGACCTCCTCATCTTACTGATCAGCCAGACAGTGTTTAAGGACTGTTCTCTTTCCAGACCCCCTCATCTGACTCATCAGCCAGACAGTGTTTAAGGACTGTTCTCTTTCCAGACCTCCTCATCTTACTGATCAGCCAGACAGTGTAAAGGACTGTTCTCTTTCCAGACCTCCTCATCTTACTGATCAGCCAGACAGTGTAAAGGACTGTTCTCTTTCCAGACCTCCTCATCTTACTGATCAGCCAGACAGTGTAAAGGACTGTTCTCTTTCCAGACCTCCTCATCTTACTGATCAGCCAGACAGTGTTTAAGGACTGTTCTCTTTCCAGACCCCCTCATCTGACTCATCAGCCAGACAGTGTAAAGGACTGTTCTCTTTCCAGACCTCCTCATCTTACTGATCAGCCAGACAGTGTTTAAGGACTGTTCTCTTTCCAGACCCCCTCATCTTACTGATCAGCCAGACAGTGTTTAAGGACTGTTCTCTTTCCAGACCCCTCATCTGACTCATCAGCCAGACAGTGTAAAGGACTGTTCTCTTTCCAGACCTCCTCATCTTACTGATCAGCCAGACAGCGTTTAAGGACTGTTCTCTTTCCAGACCTCCTCATCTTACTGATCAGCCAGACAGTGTTTAAGGACTGTTCTCCTTCCAGACCCCCTCATCTTACTGATCAGCCAGACAGTGTTTAAGGACTGTTCTCTTTCCAGACCCCCTCATCTGACTCATCAGCCAGACAGTGTAAAGGACTGTTCTCTTTCCAGACCTCCTCATCTTACTGATCAGCCAGACAGTGTTTAAGGACTGTTCTCTTTCCAGACCCCCTCATCTTACTGATCAGCCAGACAGTGTTTAAGGACTGTTCTCTTTCCAGACCCCCTCATCTGACTCATAAGCCAGACAGTGTAAAGGACTGTTCTCTTTCCAGACCTCCTCATCTTACTGATCAGCCAGACAGCGTTTAAGGACTGTTCTCTTTCCAGACCTCCTCATCTTACTGATCAGCCAGACAGTGTTTAAGGACTGTTCTCTTTCCAGACCACCTCATCTTACTGATCAGCCAGACAGTGTTTAAGGACTGTTCTCTTTCCAGACCCCATTGTCTGACTCATCAGCCAGACACTATAAAGGATGGTTCTCCTTCCAGACCCCCTCGTCTGACTCATCAGCCAGACAGTGTTTAAGGACTGTTCTCTTTCCAGACCCCCTCACCTGACTCATCAGCCAGACAGTGTAAAGGACTGTTCTCTTTCCAGACCTCCTCATCTTACTGATCAGCCAGACAGTGTTTAAGGACTGTTCTCTTTCCAGACCCCCTCATCTGACTCATCAGCCAGACAGTGTTTAAGGACTGTTCTCTTTCCAGACCTCCTCATCTTACTGATCAGCCAGACAGTGTAAAGGACTGTTCTCTTTCCAGACCTCCTCATCTTACTGATCAGCCAGACAGTGTTTAAGGACTGTTCTCTTTCCAGACCCCCTCGTCTGACTCATCAGCCAGACAGTGTTTAAGGACTGTTCTCTTTCCAGACCTCCTCATCTTACTGATCAGCCAGACAGTGTAAAGGACTGTTCTCTTTCCAGACCTCCTCATCTTACTGATCAGCCAGACAGTGTTTAAGGACTGTTCTCTTTCCAGACCCCCTCATCTGACTCATCAGCCAGACAGTGTAAAGGACTGTTCTCTTTCCAGACCTCCTCATCTTACTGATCAGCCAGACAGTGTTTAAGGACTGTTCTCTTTCCAGACCCCCTCATCTTACTGATCAGCCAGACAGTGTTTAAGGACTGTTCTCTTTCCAGACCCCCTCATCTGACTCATCAGCCAGACAGTGTAAAGGACTGTTCTCTTTCCAGACCTCCTCATCTTACTGATCAGCCAGACAGCGTTTAAGGACTGTTCTCTTTCCAGACCTCCTCATCTTACTGATCAGCCAAACAGTGTTTAAGGACTGTTCTCTTTCATGACCCCCTCATCTTACTGATCAGCCAGACAGTGTTTAAGGACTGTTCTCTTTCCAGACCCCATCGTCTGACTCATCAGCCAGACACTATAAAGGATGGTTCTCCTTCCAGACCCCCTCGTCTGACTCATCAGCCAGACAGTGTTTAAGGACTGTTCTCTTTCCAGACCCCCTCACCTGACTCATCAGCCAGACAGTGTAAAGGACTGTTCTCTTTCCAGACCTCCTCATCTTACTGATCAGCCAGACAGTGTTTAAGGACTGTTCTCTTTCCAGACCCCCTCATCTGACTCATCAGCCAGACAGTGTTTAAGGACTGTTCTCTTTCCAGACCTCCTCATCTTACTGATCAGCCAGACAGTGTAAAGGACTGTTCTCTTTCCAGACCTCCTCATCTTACTGATCAGCCAGACAGTGTTTAAGGACTGTTCTCTTTCCAGACCCCCTCATCTGACTCATCAGCCAGACAGTGTAAAGGACTGTTCTCTTTCCAGACCTCCTCATCTTACTGATCAGCCAGACAGTGTTTAAGGACTGTTCTCTTTCCAGACCCCCTCATCTTACTGATCAGCCAGACAGTGTTTAAGGACTGTTCCCTTTCCAGACCCCCTCATCTGACTCATCAGCCAGACAGTGTTTAAGGACTGTTCTCTTTCCAGACCTCCTCATCTTACTGATCAGCCAGACAGTGTTTTAAGGACTGTTCTCTTTCCAGTCCCCCTCGTCTGACTCATCAGCCAGACAGTGTAAAGGACTGTTCTCTTTCCAGACCTCCTCATCTTACTGATCAGCCAGACAGTGTTTTAAGGACTGTTCTCTTTCCAGACCCCCCCGTCTGACTCATCAGCCAGACAGTGTAAAGGACTGTTCTCTTTCCAGACCTCCTCATCTTACTGATCAGCCAGACAGTGTTTAAGGACTGTTCTCTTTCCAGACCCCCTCATCTGACTCATCAGCCAGACAGTGTAAAGGACTGTTCTCTTTCCAGACCTCCTCATCTTACTGATCAGCCAGACAGTGTAAAGGACTGTTCTCTTTCCAGACCTCCTCATCTTACTCATCAGCCAGACAGTGTAAAGGACTGTTCTCTTTCCAGACCCCCTCATCTGACTCATCAGCCAGACAGTGTAAAGGAATGTTCTCTTTCCAGACCTCCTCATCTGACTCATCAGCCAGACAGTGTAAAGGACTGTTCTCTTTCCAGACCTCCTCATCTTACTGATCAGCCAGACGGTGTAAAGGACTGTTCTCTTTCCAGACCTCCTCATCTTACTCATCAGCCAGACAGTGTAAAGGACTGTTCTCTTTCCAGACCCCCTCATCTGACTCATCAGCCAGACAGTGTAAAGGAATGTTCTCTTTCCAGACCTCCTCATCTGACTCATCAGCCAGACAGTGTAAAGGACTGTTCTCTTTCCAGACCTCCTCATCTTACTGATCAGCCAGACGGTGTAAAGGACTGTTCTCTTTCCAGACCTCCTCATCTTACTGATCAGCCAGACAGTGTAAAGGACTGTTCTCTTTCCAGACCTCCTCATCTTACTGATCAGCCAGACAGTGTAAAGGACTGTTCTCTTTCCAGACCTCCTCATCTTACTGATCAGCCAGACAGTGTTTAAGGACTGTTCTCTTTCCAGACCCCCTCATCTGACTCATCAGCCAGACAGTGTAAAGGACTGTTCTCTTTCCAGACCTCCTCATCTTACTGATCAGCCAGACAGTGTTTAAGGACTGTTCTCTTTCCAGACCCCCTCATCTTACTGATCAGCCAGACAGTGTTTAAGGACTGTTCTCTTTCCAGACCCCCTCATCTGACTCATCAGCCAGACAGTGTAAAGGACTGTTCTCTTTCCAGACCTCCTCATCTTACTGATCAGCCAGACAGTATTAAGGACTGTTCTCTTTCCAGACCTCCTCATCTTACTGATCAGCCAGACAGTGTTTAAGGACTGTTCTCTTTCCAGACCCCCTCATCTGACTCATCAGCCAGACAGTGTTTAAGGACTGTTCTCTTTCCAGACCCCCTCATCTGCCTCATCAGCCAGACAGTGTAAAGGACTGTTCTCTTTCCAGACCTCCTCATCTTACTGATCAGCCAGACAGTGTAAAGGACTGTTCTCTTTCCAGACCCCCTCATCTTACTGATCAGCCAGACAGTGTTTAAGGACTGTTCTCTTTCCAGACCCCATCGTCTGACTCATCAGCCAGACAGTGTAAAGGACTGTTCTCTTTCCAGACCTCCTCATCTTACTGATCAGCCAGACAGTGTTTAAGGACTGTTCTCTTTCCAGACCCCCTCATCTGACTCATCAGCCAGACAGTGTAAAGGACTGTTCTCTTTCCAGACCTCCTCATCTTACTGATCAGCCAGACAGTGTTTAAGGACTGTTCTCTTTCCAGACCCCCTCATCTTACTGATCAGCCAGACAGTGTTTAAGGACTGTTCTCTTTCCAGACCCCCTCATCTGACTCATCAGCCAGACAGTGTTTAAGGACTGTTCTCTTTCCAGACCTCCTCATCTTACTGATCAGCCAGACAGTGTTTTAAGGACTGTTCTCTTTCCAGACCCCCTCGTCTGACTCATCAGCCAGACAGTGTAAAGGACTGTTCTCTTTCCAGACCTCCTCATCTTACTGATCAGCCAGACAGTGTTTTAAGGACTGTTCTCTTTCCAGACCTCCCCGTCTGACTCATCAGCCAGACAGTGTAAAGGACTGTTCTCTTTCCAGACCTCCTCATCTTACTGATCAGCCAGACAGTGTTTAAGGACTGTTCTCTTTCCAGACCCCCTCATCTGACTCATCAGCCAGACAGTGTAAAGGACTGTTCTCTTTCCAGACCTCCTCATCTTACTGATCAGCCAGACAGTGTAAAGGACTGTTCTCTTTCCAGACCTCCTCATCTTACTCATCAGCCAGACAGTGTAAAGGACTGTTCTCTTTCCAGACCCCCTCATCTGACTCATCAGCCAGACAGTGTAAAGGACTGTTCTCTTTCCAGACCTCCTCATCTTACTGATCAGCCAGACGGTGTAAAGGACTGTTCTCTTTCCAGACTTCCTCATCTTACTGATCAGCCAGACAGTGTTTAAGGACTGTTCTCTTTCCAGACCCCCTCATCTGACTCATCAGCCAGACAGTGTAAAGGACTGTTCTCTTTCCAGACCTCCTCATCTTACTGATCAGCCAGACAGTGTTTAAGGACTGTTCTCTTTCCAGACCCCCTCATCTGACTCATCAGCCAGACAGTGTTTAAGGACTGTTCTCTTTCCAGACCTCCTCATCTTACAGATCAGCCAGACAGTGTTTAAGGACTGTTCTCTTTCCAGACCCCCTCATCTGACTCATCAGCCAGACAGTGTAAAGGACTGTTCTCTTTCCAGACCTCCTCATCTTACTGATCAGCCAGACAGTGTTTAAAGACTGTTCTCTTTCCAGACCTCCTCATCTTACTGATCAGCCAGACAGTGTTTAAGGACTGTTCTCTTTCCAGACCCCCTCATCTGACTCATCAGACAGTGTTTAAGGACTGTTCTCTTTCCAGACCTCCTCATCTTACTGATCAGCCAGACAGTGTAAAGGACTGTTCTCTTTCCAGACCTCCTCATCTTACTGATCAGCCAGACAGTGTTTAAGGACTGTTCTCTTTCCAGACCCCTCATCTGCCTCATCAGCCAGACAGTTTAAAGGACTGTTCTCTTTCCAGACCTCCTCCTCTTACTGATCAGCCAGACAGTGTAAAGGACTGTTCTCTTTCCGGACCCCCTCATCTTACTGATCAGCCAGACAGTGTTTAAGGACTGTTCTCTTTCCAGACCCCCTCATCTGACTCATCAGCCAGACAGTGTAAAGGACTGTTCTCTTTCCAGACCTCCTCATCTTACTGATCAGCCAGACAGTGTTTAAGGACTGTTCTCTTTCCAGACCCCCTCATCTGACTCATCAGCCAGACAGTGTAAAGGACTGTTCTCTTTCCAGACCTCCTCATCTTACTCATCAGCCAGACAGTGTAAAGGACTGTTCTCTTTCCAGACCTCCTCATCTTACCCATCAGCCAGACAGTGTAAAGGACTGTTCTCTTTCCAGACCTCCTCATCTGACTCATCAGCCAGACAGTGTTTAAGAACTGTTCTCTTTCCAGACCCCCTCATCTGACTCATCAGCCAGACAGTGTTTAAGGACTGTTCTCTTTCCAGACCTCCTCATCTTACTGATCAGCCAGGCAGTGTTTAAGGACTGTTCTCTTTCCAGACCCCCTCATCTGACTCATCAGCCAGACATTATAAAGGACTGTTCTCTTTCCAGACCTCCTCAACTTACTGATCAGCCAGACAGTGTTTAAAGACTGTTCTCTTTCCAGACCTCCTCATCTTACTGATCAGCCAGACAGTGTTTAAGGACTGTTCTCTTCCAGACCCCCTCATCTGACTCATCAGACAGTGTTTAAGGACTGTTCTCTTTCCAGACCTCCTCATCTGACTCATCAGACAGTGTTTAAGGACTGTTCTCTTTCCAGACCCCTCATCTGCCTCATCAGCCAGACAGTTTAAAGGACTGTTCTCTTTCCAGACCTCCTCCTCTTACTGATCAGCCAGACAGTGTAAAGGACTGTTCTCTTTCCGGACCCCCTCATCTTACTGATCAGCCAGACAGTGTTTAAGGACTGTTCTCTTTCCAGACCCCCTCATCTGACTCATCAGCCAGACAGTGTAAAGGACTGTTCTCTTTCCAGACCTCCTCATCTTACTGATCAGCCAGACAGTGTTTAAGGACTGTTCTCTTTCCAGACCCCCTCATCTTACTGATCAGCCAGACAGTGTTTAAGAACTGTTCTCTTTCCAGACCCCCTCATCTGACTCATCAGCCAGACAGTGTTTAAGGACTGTTCTCTTTCCAGACCTCCTCATCTTACTGATCAGCCAGACAGTGTTTAAGGACTGTTCTCTTTCCAGACCCCCTCATCTGACTCATCAGCCAGACATTATAAAGGACTGTTCTCTTTCCAGACCTCCTCATCTTACTGATCAGCCAGACAGTGTTTAAAGACTGTTCTCTTTCCAGACCTCCTCATCTTACTGATCAGCCAGACAGTGTTTAAGGACTGTTCTCTTTCCAGACCCCCTCATCTGACTCATCAGACAGTGTTTAAGGACTGTTCTCTTTCCAGACCTCCTCATCTGACTCATCAGACAGTGTTTAAGGACTGTTCTCTTTCCAGACCCCCTCATCTGACTCATCACCCAGACAGTGTAAAGGACTGTTCTCTTTCCAGACCTCCTCATCTTACTGATCAGCCAGACAGTGTTTAAGGACTGTTCTCTTTCCAGACCCCCTCATCTGACTCATCAGCCAGACAGTGTAAAGGACTGTTCTCTTTCCAGACCTCCTCATCTTACCCATCAGCCAGACAGTGTAAAGGACTGTTCTCTTTCCAGACCTCCTCATCTGACTCATCAGCCAGACAGTGTAAAGGACTGTTCTCTTTCCAGACCTCCTCATCTTACTGATCAGCCAGACAGTGTTTAAGGACTGTTCTCTTTCCAGACCCCCTCATCTTACTGATCAGCCAGACAGTGTTTAAGGACTGTTCTCTTTCCAGACCCCCTCATCTGACTCATCAGCCAGACAGTGTTTAAGGACTGTTCTCTTTCCAGACCCCCTCATCTGACTCATCAGACAGTGTTTAAGGACTGTTCTCTTTCCAGACCTCCTCATCTGACTCATCAGACAGTGTTTAAGGACTGTTCTCTTTCCAGACCCCTCATCTGCCTCATCAGCCAGACAGTTTAAAGGACTGTTCTCTTTCCGGACCCCCTCATCTTACTGATCAGCCAGACAGTGTTTAAGGACTGTTCTCTTTCCAGACCCCCTCATCTGACTCATCACCCAGACAGTGTAAAGGACTGTTCTCTTTCCAGACCTCCTCATCTTACTGATCAGCCAGACAGTGTTTAAGGACTGTTCTCTTTCCAGACCCCCTCATCTGACTCATCAGCCAGACAGTGTAAAGGACTGTTCTCTTTCCAGACCTCCTCATCTTACCCATCAGCCAGACAGTGTAAAGGACTGTTCTCTTTCCAGACCTCCTCATCTGACTCATCAGCCAGACAGTGTAAAGGACTGTTCTCTTTCCAGACCTCCTCATCTTACTGATCAGCCAGACAGTGTTTAAGGACTGTTCTCTTTCCAGACCCCCTCATCTTACTGATCAGCCAGACAGTGTTTAAGGACTGTTCTCTTTCCAGACCCCCTCATCTGACTCATCAGCCAGACAGTGTAAAGGACTGTTCTCTTTCCAGACCTCCTCATCTGACTCATCAGCCAGACAGTGTAAAGGACTGTTCTCTTTCCAGACCTCCTCATCTTACTGATCAGCCAGACAGTGTAAAGGACTGTTCTCTTTCCAGACCCCCTCATCTTACTGATCAGCCAGACAGTGTTTAAGGACTGTTCTCTTTCCAGACCCCCTCATCTGACTCATCAGCCAGACAGTGTTTAAGGACTGTTCTCTTTCCAGACCCCCTCATCTGACTCATCAGACAGTGTTTAAGGACTGTTCTCTTTCCAGACCTCCTCATCTGACTCATCAGACAGTGTTTAAGGACTGTTCTCTTTCCAGACCCCTCATCTGCCTCATCAGCCAGACAGTTTAAAGGACTGTTCTCTTTCCGGACCCCCTCATCTTACTGATCAGCCAGACAGTGTTTAAGGACTGTTCTCTTTCCAGACCCCCTCATCTGACTCATCACCCAGACAGTGTAAAGGACTGTTCTCTTTCCAGACCTCCTCATCTTACTGATCAGCCAGACAGTGTTTAAGGACTGTTCTCTTTCCAGACCCCCTCATCTGACTCATCAGCCAGACAGTGTAAAGGACTGTTCTCTTTCCAGACCTCCTCATCTTACCCATCAGCCAGACAGTGTAAAGGACTGTTCTCTTTCCAGACCTCCTCATCTGACTCATCAGCCAGACAGTGTAAAGGACTGTTCTCTTTCCAGACCTCCTCATCTTACTGATCAGCCAGACAGTGTTTAAGGACTGTTCTCTTTCCAGACCCCCTCATCTTACTGATCAGCCAGACAGTGTTTAAGGACTGTTCTCTTTCCAGACCCCCTCATCTGACTCATCAGCCAGACAGTGTAAAGGACTGTTCTCTTTCCAGACCTCCTCATCTGACTCATCAGCCAGACAGTGTAAAGGACTGTTCTCTTTCCAGACCTCCTCATCTTACTGATCAGCCAGACAGTGTAAAGGACTGTTCTCTTTCCAGACCTCCTCATCTTACTGATCAGCCAGACAGTGTTTAAGGACTGTTCTCTTTCCAGACCCCCTCATCTGACTCATCAGACAGTGTTTAAGGACTGTTCTCTTTCCAGACCTCCTCATCTTACTGATCAGCCAGACAGTGTAAAGGAATGTTCTCTTTCCAGACCTCCTCATCTTACTGATCAGCCAGACAGTGTTTAAGGACTGTTCTCTTTCCAGACCCCTCATCTGCCTCATCAGCCAGACAGTTTAAACGACTGTTCTCTTTCCAGACCTCCTCCTCTTACTGATCAGCCAGACAGTGTAAAGGACTGTTCTCTTTCCGGACCCCCTCATCTTACTGATCAGCCAGACAGTGTTTAAGGACTGTTCTCTTTCCAGACCCCCTCATCTGACTCATCAGCCAGACAGTGTAAAGGACTGTTCTCTTTCCAGACCTCCTCATCTTACTCATCAGCCAGACAGTGTAAAGGACTGTTCTCTTTCCAGACCTCCTCATCTGACTCATCAGCCAGACTGTGTAAAGGACTGTTCTCTTTCCAGACCCCCTCATCTGACTCATCAGCCGGACAGTGTAATGGACTGTTCTCTTTCCAGACCTCCTCATCTGACTCATCAGCCAGACAGTGTAAAGGACTGTTCTCTTTCCAGACCTCCTCATCTTACTGATCAGCCAGACAGTGTAAAGGACTGTTCTCTTTCCAGACCTCCTCATCTTACTGATCAGCCAGACAGTGTAAAGGACTGTTCTCTTTCCAGACCTCCTCATCTTACTGATCAGCCAGACAGTGTTTAAGGACTGTTCTCTTTCCAGACCCCCTCATCTGACTCATCAGCCAGACAGTGTAAAGGACTGTTCTCTTTCCAGACCTCCTCATCTTACTGATCAGCCAGACAGTGTTTAAGGACTGTTCTCTTTCCAGACCCCCTCATCTTACTGATCAGCCAGACAGTGTTTAAGGACTGTTCTCTTTCCAGACCCCCTCATCTGACTCATCAGCCAGACAGTGTAAAGGACTGTTCTCTTTCCAGACCTCCTCATCTTACTGATCAGCCAGACAGCGTTTAAGGACTGTTCTCTTTCCAGACCTCCTCATCTTACTGATCAGCCAGACAGTGTTTAAGGACTGTTCTCTTTCCAGACCCCCTCATCTTACTGATCAGCCAGACAGTGTTTAAGGACTGTTCTCTTTCCAGACCCCCTCATCTGACTCATCAGCCAGACAGTGTAAAGGACTGTTCTCTTTCCAGACCTCCTCATCTTACTGATCAGCCAGACAGTGTTTAAGGACTGTTCTCTTTCCAGACCCCCTCATCTTACTGATCAGCCAGACAGTGTTTAAGGACTGTTCTCTTTCCAGACCCCCTCATCTGACTCATCAGCCAGACAGTGTAAAGGACTGTTCTCTTTCCAGACCTCCTCATCTTACTGATCAGCCAGACAGTGTTTAAGGACTGTTCTCTTTCCAGACCTCCTCATCTTACTGATCAGCCAGACAGTGTTTAAGGACTGTTCTCTTTCCAGACCCCCTCATCTTACTGATCAGCCAGACAGTGTTTAAGGACTGTTCTCTTTCCAGACCCCTCATTGTCTGACTCATCAGCCAGACACTGTAAAGGACTGTTCTCCTTCCAGACCCCCTCATCTGACTCATCAGCCAGACAGTGTTTAAGGACTGTTCTCTTTCCAGACCCCCTCACCTGACTCATCAGCCAGACAGTGTAAAGGACTGTTCTCTTTCCAGACCTCCTCATCTTACTGATCAGCCAGACAGTGTTTAAGGACTGTTCTCTTTCCAGACCCCCTCATCTGACTCATCAGCCAGACAGTGTTTAAGGACTGTTCTCTTTCCAGACCTCCTCATCTTACTGATCAGCCAGACAGTGTAAAGGACTGTTCTCTTTCCAGACCTCCTCATCTTACTGATCAGCCAGACAGTGTTTAAGGACTGTTCTCTTTCCAGACCCCCTCATCTGACTCATCAGCCAGACAGTGTTTAAGGACTGTTCTCTTTCCAGACCTCCTCATCTTACTGATCAGCCAGACAGTGTAAAGGACTGTTCTCTTTCCAGACCTCCTCATCTTACTGATCAGCCAGACAGTGTTTAAGGACTGTTCTCTTTCCAGACCCCCTCATCTGACTCATCAGCCAGACAGTGTAAAGGACTGTTCTCTTTCCAGACCTCCTCATCTTACTGATCAGCCAGACAGTGTTTAAGGACTGTTCTCTTTCCAGACCCCTCATCTTACTGATCAGCCAGACAGTGTTTAAGGACTGTTCTCTTTCCAGACCCCCTCATCTGACTCATCAGCCAGACAGTGTAAAGGACTGTTCTCTTTCCAGACCTCCTCATCTTACTGATCAGCCAGACAGTGTTTAAGGACTGTTCTCTTTCCAGACCTCCTCATCTTACTGATCAGCCAGACAGTGTTTAAGGACTGTTCTCTTTCCAGACCCCCTCATCTTACTGATCAGCCAGACAGTGTTTAAGGACTGTTCTCTTTCCAGACCCCATCGTCTGACTCATCAGCCAGACACTATAAAGGATGGTTCTCCTTCCAGACCCCCTCGTCTGACTCATCAGCCAGACAGTGTTTAAGGACTGTTCTCTTTCCAGACCCCCTCACCTGACTCATCAGCCAGACAGTGTAAAGGACTGTTCTCTTTCCAGACCTCCTCATCTTACTGATCAGCCAGACAGTGTTTAAGGACTGTTCTCTTTCCAGACCCCCTCATCTGACTCATCAGCCAGACAGTGTTTAAGGACTGTTCTCTTTCCAGACCTCCTCATCTTACTGATCAGCCAGACAGTGTAAAGGACTGTTCTCTTTCCAGACCCCCTCATCTGACTCATCAGCCAGACAGTGTAAAGGACTGTTCTCTTTCCAGACCTCCTCATCTTACTGATCAGCCAGACAGTGTTTAAGGACTGTTCTCTTTCCAGACCCCTCATCTTACTGATCAGCCAGACAGTGTTTAAGGACTGTTCTCTTTCCAGACCCCCTCATCTGACTCATCAGCCAGACAGTGTTTAAGGACTGTTCTCTTTCCAGACCTCCTCATCTTACTGATCAGCCAGACAGTGTTTTAAGGACTGTTCTCTTTCCAGACCCCCTCGTCTGACTCATCAGCCAGACAGTGTAAAGGACTGTTCTCTTTCCAGACCTCCTCATCTTACTGATCAGCCAGACAGTGTTTTAAGGACTGTTCTCTTTCCAGACCCCCTCATCTGACTCATCAGCCAGACAGTGTAAAGGACTGTTCTCTTTCCAGACCTCCTCATCTTACTGATCAGCCAGACAGTGTTTAAGGACTGTTCTCTTTCCAGACCCCCTCATCTGACTCATCAGCCAGACAGTGTAAAGGACTGTTCTCTTTCCAGACCTCGTCATCTTACTGATCAGCCAGACAGTGTAAAGGACTGTTCTCTTTCCAGACCTCCTCATCTTACTCATCAGCCAGACAGTGTAAAGGACTGTTCTCTTTCCAGACCCCCTCATCTGACTCATCAGCCAGACAGTGTAAAGGACTGTTCTCTTTCCAGACCCCCTCATCTGACTCATCAGCCAGACAGTGTAAAGGACTGTTCTCTTTCCAGACCTCCTCATCTTACTGATCAGCCAGACAGTGTTTAAGGACTGTTCTCTTTCCAGACCCCCTCATCTTACTGATCAGCCAGACAGTGTTTAAGGACTGTTCTCTTTCCAGACCCCTCATCTGACTCATCAGCCAGACAGTGTAAAGGACTGTTCTCTTTCCAGACCTCCTCATCTTACTGATCAGCCAGACAGTGTTTAAGGACTGTTCTCTTTCCAGACCTCCTCATCTTACTGATCAGCCAGACAGTGTTTAAGGACTGTTCTCTTTCCAGACCCCCTCATCTGACTCATCAGCCAGACAGTGTTTAAGGACTGTTCTCTTTCCAGACCCCTCATCTGCCTCATCAGCCAGACAGTGTAAAGGACTGTTCTCTTTCCAGACCTCCTCATCTTACTGATCAGCCAGACAGTGTAAAGGACTGTTCTCTTTCCAGACCCCCTCATCTTACTGATCAGCCAGACAGTGTTTAAGGACTGTTCTCTTTCCAGACCCCCTCATCTGACTCATCAGCCAGACAGTGTAAAGGACTGTTCTCTTTCCAGACCTCCTCATCTTACTGATCAGCCAGACAGTGTTTAAGGACTGTTCTCTTTCCAGACCCCCTCATCTGACTCATCAGCCAGACAGTGTAAAGGACTGTTCTCTTTCCAGACCTCCTCATCTTACTGATCAGCCAGACAGTGTTTAAGGACTGTTCTCTTTCCAGACCCCCTCATCTTACTGATCAGCCAGACAGTGTTTAAGGACTGTTCTCTTTCCAGACCCCTCATCTGACTCATCAGCCAGACAGTGTTTAAGGACTGTTCTCTTTCCAGACCTCCTCATCTTACTGATCAGCCAGACAGTGTTTTAAGGACTGTTCTCTTTCCAGACCCCCTCGTCTGACTCATCAGCCAGACAGTGTAAAGGACTGTTCTCTTTCCAGACCTCCTCATCTTACTGATCAGCCAGACAGTGTTTTAAGGACTGTTCTCTTTCCAGACCTCCCCGTCTGACTCATCAGCCAGACAGTGTAAAGGACTGTTCTCTTTCCAGACCTCCTCATCTTACTGATCAGCCAGACAGTGTTTAAGGACTGTTCTCTTTCCAGACCCCCTCATCTGACTCATCAGCCAGACAGTGTAAAGGACTGTTCTCTTTCCAGACCTCCTCATCTTACTGATCAGCCAGACAGTGTAAAGGACTGTTCTCTTTCCAGACCTCCTCATCTTACTCATCAGCCAGACAGTGTAAAGGACTGTTCTCTTTCCAGACCCCCTCATCTGACTCATCAGCCAGACAGTGTAAAGGACTGTTCTCTTTCCAGACCTCCTCATCTTACTGATCAGCCAGACAGTGTAAAGGACTGTTCTCTTTCCAGACCTCCTCATCTTACTGATCAGCCAGACAGTGTTTAAGGACTGTTCTCTTTCCAGACCCCCTCATCTGACTCATCAGCCAGACAGTGTAAAGGACTGTTCTCTTTCCAGACCTCCTCATCTTACTGATCAGCCAGACAGTGTTTAAGGACTGTTCTCTTTCCAGACCCCCTCATCTGACTCATCAGCCAGACAGTGTTTAAGGACTGTTCTCTTTCCAGACCTCCTCATCTTACAGATCAGCCAGACAGTGTTTAAGGACTGTTCTCTTTCCAGACCCCCTCATCTGACTCATCAGCCAGACAGTGTAAAGGACTGTTCTCTTTCCAGACCTCCTCATCTTACTGATCAGCCAGACAGTGTTTAAAGACTGTTCTCTTTCCAGACCTCCTCATCTTACTGATCAGCCAGACAGTGTTTAAGGACTGTTCTCTTTCCAGACCCCCTCATCTGACTCATCAGCCAGACAGTGTTTAAGGACTGTTCTCTTTCCAGACCTCCTCATCTTACTGATCAGCCAGACAGTGTAAAGGACTGTTCTCTTTCCAGACCTCCTCATCTTACTGATCAGCCAGACAGTGTTTAAGGACTGTTCTCTTTCCAGACCCCTCATCTGCCTCATCAGCCAGACAGTTTAAAGGACTGTTCTCTTTCCAGACCTCCTCCTCTTACTGATCAGCCAGACAGTGTAAAGGACTGTTCTCTTTCCGGACCCCCTCATCTTACTGATCAGCCAGACAGTGTTTAAGGACTGTTCTCTTTCCAGACCCCCTCATCTGACTCATCAGCCAGACAGTGTAAAGGACTGTTCTCTTTCCAGACCTCCTCATCTTACTGATCAGCCAGACAGTGTTTAAGGACTGTTCTCTTTCCAGACCCCCTCATCTGACTCATCAGCCAGACAGTGTAAAGGACTGTTCTCTTTCCAGACCTCCTCATCTTACTCATCAGCCAGACAGTGTAAAGGACTGTTCTCTTTCCAGACCTCCTCATCTTACTGATCAGCCAGACAGTGTTTAAGGACTGTTCTCTTTCCAGACCTCCTCATCTTACTGATCAGCCAGACAGTGTTTAAGGACTGTTCTCTTTCCAGACCCCCTCATCTGACTCATCAGCCAGACAGTGTAAAGGACTGTTCTCTTTCCAGACCTCCTCATCTTACTGATCAGCCAGACAGTGTTTAAGGACTGTTCTCTTTCCAGACCCCCTCATCTTACTGATCAGCCAGACAGTGTTTAAGAACTGTTCTCTTTCCAGACCCCCTCATCTGACTCATCAGCCAGACAGTGTTTAAGGACTGTTCTCTTTCCAGACCTCCTCATCTTACTGATCAGCCAGACAGTGTTTAAGGACTGTTCTCTTTCCAGACCCCCTCATCTGACTCATCAGCCAGACAGTGTAAAGGACTGTTCTCTTTCCAGACCTCCTCATCTTACTGATCAGCCAGACAGTGTTTAAAGACTGTTCTCTTTCCAGACCTCCTCATCTTACTGATCAGCCAGACAGTGTTTAAGGACTGTTCTCTTTCCAGACCCCCTCATCTGACTCATCAGACAGTGTTTAAGGACTGTTCTCTTTCCAGACCTCCTCATCTGACTCATCAGACAGTGTTTAAGGACTGTTCTCTTTCCAGACCCCTCATCTGCCTCATCAGCCAGACAGTTTAAAGGACTGTTCTCTTTCCAGACCTCCTCCTCTTACTGATCAGCCAGACAGTGTAAAGGACTGTTCTCTTTCCGGACCCCCTCATCTTACTGATCAGCCAGACAGTGTAAAGGACTGTTCTCTTTCCAGACCCCCTCATCTGACTCATCAGCCAGACAGTGTAAAGGACTGTTCTCTTTCCAGACCTCCTCATCTTACTGATCAGCCAGACAGTGTTTAAGGACTGTTCTCTTTCCAGACCCCCTCATCTGACTCATCAGCCAGACAGTGTAAAGGACTGTTCTCTTTCCAGACCTCCTCATCTTACTCATCAGCCAGACAGTGTAAAGGACTGTTCTCTTTCCAGACCTCCTCATCTGACTCATCAGCCAGACAGTGTAAAGGACTGTTCTCTTTCCAGACCTCCTCATCTTACTGATCAGCCAGACAGTGTTTAAGGACTGTTCTCTTTCCAGACCCCTCATCTTACTCATCAGCCAGACAGTGTAAAGGACTGTTCTCTTTCCAGACCTCCTCATCTGACTCATCAGCCAGACAGTGTAAAGGACTGTTCTCTTTCCAGACCTCCTCATCTTACTGATCAGCCAGACAGTGTTTAAGGACTGTTCTCTTTCCAGACCTCCTCATCTTACTGATCAGCCAGACAGTGTTTAAGGACTGTTCTCTTTCCAGACCTCCTCATCTTACTCATCAGCCAGACAGTGTAAAGGACTGTTCTCTTTCCAGACCTCCTCATCTTACTGATCAGCCAGACAGTGTTTAGGACTGTTCTCTTTCCAGACCTCCTCATCTTACTCAGCCAGACAGTGTAAAGGACTGTTCTCTTTCCAGACCCCTCATCTTACTGATCAGCCAGACAGTGTTTAAGGACTGTTCTCTTTCCAGACCTTCATCTTACTGATCAGCCAGACAGTGTAAAGGACTGTTCAGACCTCTGACTCATCAGCCAGACAGTTTAAAGGACTGTTCTCTTTCCAGACCTCCTCATCTTACTGATCAGCCAGACAGTGTAAAGGACTGTTCTCTTTCCAGACCTCCTCATCTTACTGATCAGCCAGACAGTGTTTAAGGACTGTTCTCTTTCCAGACCCCTCATCTGACTCATCAGCCAGACAGTGTAAAGGACTGTTCTCTTTCCAGACCTCCTCATCTTACTCATCAGCCAGACAGTGTAAAGGACTGTTCTCTTTCCAGACCTCCTCATCTGACTCATCAGCCAGACTGTGTAAAGGACTGTTCTCTTTCCAGACCCCCTCATCTGACTCATCAGCCAGACAGTGTAATGGACTGTTCTCTTTCCAGACCTCCTCATCTGACTCATCAGCCAGACAGTGTAAAGGACTGTTCTCTTTCCAGACCTCCTCATCTTACTGATCAGCCAGACAGTGTTTAAGGACTGTTCTCTTTCCAGACCTCCTCATCTTACTGATCAGCCAGACAGTGTTTAAGGACTGTTCTCTTTCCAGACCCCTCATCTGACTCATCAGCCAGACAGTGTAAAGGACTGTTCTCTTTCCAGACCTCCTCATCTTACTGATCAGCCAGACAGTGTTTAAGGACTGTTCTCTTTCCAGACCCCTCATCTGACTCATCAGCCAGACAGTGTAAAGGACTGTTCTCTTTCCAGACCTCCTCATCTTACTGATCAGCCAGACAGTGTAAAGGACTGTTCTCTTTCCAGACCTCCTCATCTGACTCATCAGCCAGACAGTGTAAAGGACTGTTCTCTTTCCAGACCTCCTCATCTTACTGATCAGCCAGACAGTGTAAAGGACTGTTCTCTTTCCAGACCTCCTCATCTTACTGATCAGCCAGACAGTGTAAAGGACTGTTCTCTTTCCAGACCTCCTCATCTGACTCATCAGCCAGACAGTGTAAAGGACTGTTCTCTTTCCAGACCTCCTCATCTTACTGATCAGCCAGACTGTAAAGGACTGTTCTCTTTCCAGACCTCCTCATCTTACTGATCAGCCAGACAGTGTAAAGGACTGTTCTCTTTCCAGACCCCCTCATCTGACTCATCAGCCAGACAGTGTTTAAGGACTGTTCTCTTTCCAGACCTCCTCATCTTACTGATCAGCCAGACAGTGTAAAGGACTGTTCTCTTTCCAGACCTCCTCATCTTACTGATCAGCCAGACAGTGTTTAAGGACTGTTCTCTTTCCAGACCCCCTCATCTGCCTCATCAGCCAGACAGTGTAAAGGACTGTTCTCTTTCCAGACCTCCTCATCTTACTGATCAGCCAGACAGTGTAAAGGACTGTTCTCTTTCCAGACCCCCTCATCTTACTGATCAGCCAGACAGTGTTTAAGGACTGTTCTCTTTCCAGACCCCCTCATCTGACTCATCAGCCAGACAGTGTAAAGGACTGTTCTCTTTCCAGACCTCCTCATCTTACTGATCAGCCAGACAGTGTTTAAGGACTGTTCTCTTTCCAGACCCCCTCATCTGACTCATCAGCCAGACAGTGTTTAAGGACTGTTCTCTTTCCAGACCTCCTCATCTTACTGATCAGCCAGACAGTGTTTAAGGACTGTTCTCTTTCCAGACCCCTCATCTGACTCATCAGCCAGACAGTGTAAAGGACTGTTCTCTTTCCAGACCTCCTCATCTTACTGATCAGCCAGACAGTGTTTAAGGACTGTTCTCTTTCCAGACCCCTCATCTTACTGATCAGCCAGACAGTGTTTAAGGACTGTTCTCTTTCCAGACCCCCTCATCTGACTCATCAGCCAGACAGTGTTTAAGGACTGTTCTCTTTCCAGACCTCCTCATCTTACTGATCAGCCAGACAGTGTTTTAAGGACTGTTCTCTTTCCAGACCTCCTCATCTTACTGATCAGCCAGACAGTGTTTAAGGACTGTTCTCTTTCCAGACCCCCTCATCTGACTCATCAGCCAGACAGTGTAAAGGACTGTTCTCTTTCCAGACCTCCTCATCTTACTGATCAGCCAGACAGTGTTTAAGGACTGTTCTCTTTCCAGACCCCCTCATCTTACTGATCAGCCAGACAGTGTTTAAGGACTGTTCTCTTTCCAGACCCCCTCATCTGACTCATCAGCCAGACAGTGTTTAGGGACTGTTCTCTTTCCAGACCCCCTCATCTGACTCATCAGCCAGACAGTGTAAAGGACTGTTCTCTTTCCAGACCTCCTCATCTTACTGATCAGCCAGACAGTGTTTAAGGACTGTTCTCTTTCCAGACCCCTCATCTTACTGATCAGCCAGACAGTGTTTAAGGACTGTTCTCTTTCCAGACCCCCTCATCTGACTCATCAGAGTGTTTAAGGACTGTTCTCTTTCCAGACCCCCTCATCTGACTCATCAGCCAGACAGTGTAAAGGACTGTTCTCTTTCCAGACCTCCTCATCTTACTGATCAGCCAGACAGTGTAAAGGACTGTTCTCTTTCCAGACCTCCTCATCTTACTGATCAGCCAGACAGTGTTTAAGGACTGTTCTCTTTCCAGACCTCCTCATCTTACTGATCAGCCAGACAGTGTTTAAGGACTGTTCTCTTTCCAGACCCCCTCATCTGACTCATCAGCCAGACAGTGTAAAGGACTGTTCTCTTTCCAGACCTCCTCATCTTACTCATCAGCCAGACAGTGTAAAGGACTGTTCTCTTTCCAGACCTCCTCATCTTACTCATCAGCCAGACAGTGTAAAGGACTGTTCTCTTTCCAGACCTCCTCATCTGACTCATCAGCCAGACAGTGTAAAGGACTGTTCTCTTTCCAGACCCCCTCATCTGACTCATCAGCCAGACAGTGTAAAGGACTGTTCTCTTTCCAGACCTCCTCATCTGACTCATCAGCCAGACAGTGTAAAGGACTGTTCTCTTTCCAGACCTCCTCATCTTACTGATCAGCCAGACGGTGTAAAGGACTGTTCTCTTTCCAGACCTCCTCATCTTACTCATCAGCCAGACAGTGTTTAGGACTGTTCTCTTTCCAGACCTCCTCATCTTACTGATCAGCCAGACAGTGTTTAAGGACTGTTCTCTTTCCAGACCCCTCATCTGACTCATCAGCCAGACAGTGTAAAGGACTGTTCTCTTTCCAGACCTCCTCATCTGACTCATCAGCCAGACAGTGTAAAGGACTGTTCTCTTTCCAGACCTCCTCATCTTACTCATCAGCCAGACAGTGTAAAGGACTGTTCTCTTTCCAGACCTCCTCATCTTACTGATCAGCCAGACAGTGTAAAGGACTGTTCTCTTTCCAGACCTCATCTGACTCATCAGCCAGACAGTGTAAAGGACTGTTCTCTTTCCAGACCTCCTCATCTTACTCATCAGCCAGACAGTGTAAAGGACTGTTCTCTTTCCAGACCTCCTCATCTTACTCATCAGCCAGACAGTGTAAAGGACTGTTCTCTTTCCAGACCTCCTCATCTGACTCATCAGCCAGACAGTATAAAGGACTGTTCTCTTTCCAGACCTCCTCCTCTTACTGATCAGCCAGACAGTGTAAAGGACTGTTCTCTTTCCGGACCCCCTCATCTTACTGATCAGCCAGACAGTGTTTAAGGACTGTTCTCTTTCCAGACCCCCTCATCTGACTCATCAGCCAGACAGTGTAAAGGACTGTTCTCTTTCCAGACCTCCTCATCTTACTGATCAGCCAGACAGTGTTTAAGGACTGTTCTCTTTCCAGACCCCCTCATCTTACTGATCAGCCAGACAGTGTTTAAGAACTGTTCTCTTTCCAGACCCCCTCATCTGACTCATCAGCCAGACAGTGTTTAAGGACTGTTCTCTTTCCAGACCTCCTCATCTTACTGATCAGCCAGACAGTGTTTAAGGACTGTTCTCTTTCCAGACCCCCTCATCTGACTCATCAGCCAGACATTATAAAGGACTGTTCTCTTTCCAGACCTCCTCATCTTACTGATCAGCCAGACAGTGTTTAAAGACTGTTCTCTTTCCAGACCTCCTCATCTTACTGATCAGCCAGACAGTGTTTAAGGACTGTTCTCTTTCCAGACCCCCTCATCTGACTCATCAGATCAGGACTGTTCTCTTTCCAGACCTCCTCATCTGACTCATCAGACAGTGTTTAAGGACTGTTCTCTTTCCAGACCCCTCATCTGCCTCATCAGCCAGACAGTTTAAAGGACTGTTCTCTTTCCGGACCCCCTCATCTTACTGATCAGCCAGACAGTGTTTAAGGACTGTTCTCTTTCCAGACCCCCTCATCTTACTGATCAGCCAGACAGTGTTTAAGGACTGTTCTCTTTCCAGACCCCCTCATCTGACTCATCAGCCAGACAGTGTAAAGGACTGTTCTCTTTCCAGACCTCCTCATCTGACTCATCAGCCAGACAGTGTAAAGGACTGTTCTCTTTCCAGACCTCCTCATCTTACTGATCAGCCAGACAGTGTAAAGGACTGTTCTCTTTCCAGACCTCCTCATCTTACTGATCAGCCAGACAGTGTTTAAGGACTGTTCTCTTTCCAGACCCCCTCATCTGACTCATCAGACAGTGTTTAAGGACTGTTCTCTTTCCAGACCTCCTCATCTTACTGATCAGCCAGACAGTGTAAAGGAATGTTCTCTTTCCAGACCTCCTCATCTTACTGATCAGCCAGACAGTGTTTAAGGACTGTTCTCTTTCCAGACCCCTCATCTGCCTCATCAGCCAGACAGTTTAAAGGACTGTTCTCTTTCCAGACCTCCTCCTCTTACTGATCAGCCAGACAGTGTAAAGGACTGTTCTCTTTCCGGACCCCCTCATCTTACTGATCAGCCAGACAGTGTTTAAGGACTGTTCTCTTTCCAGACCCCATCATCTGACTCATCAGCCAGACAGTGTAAAGGACTGTTCTCTTTCCAGACCTCCTCATCTTACTCATCAGCCAGACAGTGTAAAGGACTGTTCTCTTTCCAGACCTCCTCATCTGACTCATCAGCCAGACTGTGTAAAGGACTGTTCTCTTTCCAGACCCCCTCATCTGACTCATCAGCCAGACAGTGTAAAGGACTGTTCTCTTTCCAGACCTCCTCATCTGACTCATCAGCCAGACAGTGTAAAGGACTGTTCTCTTTCCAGACCTCCTCATCTTACTGATCAGCCAGACAGTGTTTAAGGACTGTTCTCTTTCCAGACCTCCTCATCTTACTGATCAGCCAGACAGTGTTTAAGGACTGTTCTCTTTCCAGACCTCCTCATCTGACTCATCAGCCAGACAGTGTAAAGGACTGTTCTCTTTCCAGACCTCCTCATCTTACTGATCAGCCAGACAGTGTTTAAGGACTGTTCTCTTTCCAGACCCCCTCATCTGACTCATCAGCCAGACAGTGTAAAGGACTGTTCTCTTTCCAGACCTCCTCATCTTACTGATCAGCCAGACAGTGTTTAAAGACTGTTCTCTTTCCAGACCTCCTCATCTTACTGATCAGCCAGACAGTGTTTAAGGACTGTTCTCTTTCCAGACCCCCTCATCTGACTCATCAGACAGTGTTTAAGGACTGTTCTCTTTCCAGACCTCCTCATCTGACTCATCAGACAGTGTTTAAGGACTGTTCTCTTTCCAGACCCCTCATCTGCCTCATCAGCCAGACAGTTTAAAGGACTGTTCTCTTTCCGGACCCCCTCATCTTACTGATCAGCCAGACAGTGTTTAAGGACTGTTCTCTTTCCAGACCCCCTCATCTTACTGATCAGCCAGACAGTGTTTAAGGACTGTTCTCTTTCCAGACCCCCTCATCTGACTCATCAGCCAGACAGTGTAAAGGACTGTTCTCTTTCCAGACCTCCTCATCTGACTCATCAGCCAGACAGTGTAAAGGACTGTTCTCTTTCCAGACCTCCTCATCTTACTGATCAGCCAGACAGTGTAAAGGACTGTTCTCTTTCCAGACCTCCTCATCTTACTGATCAGCCAGACAGTGTTTAAGGACTGTTCTCTTTCCAGACCCCCTCATCTGACTCATCAGCCAGACAGTGTTTAAGGACTGTTCTCTTTCCAGACCTCCTCATCTTACTGATCAGCCAGACAGTGTAAAGGACTGTTCTCTTTCCAGACCTCCTCATCTTACTGATCAGCCAGACAGTGTTTAAGGACTGTTCTCTTTCCAGACCCCTCATCTGCCTCATCAGCCAGACAGTTTAAAGGACTGTTCTCTTTCCAGACCTCCTCCTCTTACTGATCAGCCAGACAGTGTAAAGGACTGTTCTCTTTCCGGACCCCCTCATCTTACTGATCAGCCAGACAGTGTTTAAGGACTGTTCTCTTTCCAGACCCCCTCATCTGACTCATCAGCCAGACAGTGTAAAGGACTGTTCTCTTTCCAGACCTCCTCATCTTACTCATCAGCCAGACAGTGTAAAGGACTGTTCTCTTTCCAGACCTCCTCATCTGACTCATCAGCCAGACTGTGTAAAGGACTGTTCTCTTTCCAGACCCCCTCATCTGACTCATCAGCCAGACAGTGTAAAGGACTGTTCTCTTTCCAGACCTCCTCATCTGACTCATCAGCCAGACAGTGTAAAGGACTGTTCTCTTTCCAGACCTCCTCATCTTACTGATCAGCCAGACGGTGTAAAGGACTGTTCTCTTTCCAGACCTCCTCATCTTACTGATCAGCCAGACAGTGTTTAAGGACTGTTCTCTTTCCAGACCTCCTCATCTGACTCATCAGCCAGACTGTGTAAAGGACTGTTCTCTTTCCAGACCTCCTCATCTTACTGATCAGCCAGACAGTGTTTAAGGACTGTTCTCTTTCCAGACCCCCTCATCTGACTCATCAGCCAGACAGTGTAAAGGACTGTTCTCTTTCCAGACCTCCTCATCTTACTGATCAGCCAGACAGTGTAAAGGACTGTTCTCTTTCCAGACCTCCTCATCTGACTCATCAGCCAGACAGTGTAAAGGACTGTTCTCTTTCCAGACCTCCTCATCTTACTGATCAGCCAGACAGTGTAAAGGACTGTTCTCTTTCCAGACCTCCTCATCTTACTGATCAGCCAGACAGTGTAAAGGACTGTTCTCTTTCCAGACCTCCTCATCTGACTCATCAGCCAGACAGTGTAAAGGACTGTTCTCTTTCCAGACCTCCTCATCTTACTGATCAGCCAGACAGTGTAAAGGACTGTTCTCTTTCCAGACCTCCTCATCTTACTGATCAGCCAGACAGTGTAAAGGACTGTTCTCTTTCCAGACCCCCTCATCTGACTCATCAGCCAGACAGTGTTTAAGGACTGTTCTCTTTCCAGACCTCCTCATCTTACTGATCAGCCAGACAGTGTAAAGGACTGTTCTCTTTCCAGACCTCCTCATCTTACTGATCAGCCAGACAGTGTTTAAGGACTGTTCTCTTTCCAGACCCCCTCATCTGACTCATCAGCCAGACAGTGTAAAGGACTGTTCTCTTTCCAGACCTCCTCATCTTACTGATCAGCCAGACAGTGTAAAGGACTGTTCTCTTTCCAGACCTCCTCATCTGACTCATCAGCCAGACAGTGTAAAGGACTGTTCTCTTTCCAGACCTCCTCATCTTACTGATCAGCCAGACAGTGTAAAGGACTGTTCTCTTTCCAGACCTCCTCATCTTACTGATCAGCCAGACAGTGTAAAGGACTGTTCTCTTTCCAGACCTCCTCATCTGACTCATCAGCCAGACAGTGTAAAGGACTGTTCTCTTTCCAGAACTCCTCATCTTACTGATCAGCCAGACGGTGTAAAGGACTGTTCTCTTTCCAGACCTCCTCATCTTACTGATCAGCCAGACAGTGTAAAGGACTGTTCTCTTTCCAGACCCCCTCATCTGACTCATCAGCCAGACAGTGTTTAAGGACTGTTCTCTTTCCAGACCTCCTCATCTTACTGATCAGCCAGACAGTGTAAAGGACTGTTCTCTTTCCAGACCTCCTCATCTTACTGATCAGACAGACAGTGTTTAAGGACTGTTCTCTTTCCAGACCCCCTCATCTGCCTCATCAGCCAGACAGTGTAAAGGACTGTTCTCTTTCCAGACCTCCTCATCTTACTGATCAGCCAGACAGTGTAAAGGACTGTTCTCTTTCCAGACCCCCTCATCTTACTGATCAGCCAGACAGTGTTTTAAGGACTGTTCTCTTTCCAGACCCCCTCGTCTGACTCATCAGCCAGACAGTGTAAAGGACTGTTCTCTTTCCAGACCTCCTCATCTTACTGATCAGCCAGACAGTGTTTAAGGACTGTTCTCTTTCCAGACCCCCTCATCTGACTCATCAGCCAGACAGTGTTTAAGGACTGTTCTCTTTCCAGACCTCCTCATCTTACTGATCAGCCAGACAGTGTTTTAAGGACTGTTCTCTTTCCAGACCCCCTCGTCTGACTCATCAGCCAGACAGTGTAAAGGACTGTTCTCTTTCCAGACCTCCTCATCTTACTGATCAGCCAGACAGTGTTTAAGGACTGTTCTCTTTCCAGACCCCCTCATCTTACTGATCAGCCAGACAGTGTTTAAGGACTGTTCTCTTTCCAGACCACCTCATCTGACTCATCAGCCAGACAGTGTTTAAGGACTGTTCTCTTTCCAGACCTCCTCATCTTACTGATCAGCCAGACAGTGTTTTAAGGACTGTTCTCTTTCCAGACCCCCTCGTCTGACTCATCAGCCAGAGAGTGTAAAGGACTGTTCTCTTTCCAGACCTCCTCATCTTACTGATCAGCCAGACAGTGTTTAAGGACTGTTCTCTTTCCAGACCCCCTCATCTGACTCATCAGCCAGAGAGTGTAAAGGACTGTTCTCTTTCCAGACCTCCTCATCTTACTGATCAGCCAGACAGTGTTTAAGGACTGTTCTCTTTCCAGACCCCCTCATCTTACTGATCAGCCAGACAGTGTTTAAGGACTGTTCTCTTTCCAGACCCCCTCATCTGACTCATCAGCCAGACAGTGTTTAAGGACTGTTCTCTTTCCAGACCCCCTCATCTGACTCATCAGCCAGAGAGTGTAAAGGACTGTTCTCTTTCCAGACCTCCTCATCTTACTGATCAGCCAGACAGTGTTTAAGGACTGTTCTCTTTCCAGACCCCCTCATCTTACTGATCAGCCAGACAGTGTTTAAGGACTGTTCTCTTTCCAGACCCCCTCATCTGACTCATCAGACAGTGTTTAAGGACTGTTCTCTTTCCAGACCCCCTCATCTGACTCATCAGCCAGACAGTGTAAAGGACTGTTCTCTTTCCAGACCTCCTCATCTTACTGATCAGCCAGACAGTGTAAAGGACTGTTCTCATTCCAGACCTCCTCATCTTACTGATCAGCCAGACAGTGTTTAAGGACTGTTCTCTTTCCAGACCTCCTCATCTTACTGATCAGCCAGACAGTGTTTAAGGACTGTTCTCTTTCCAGACCCCCTCATCTGACTCATCAGCCAGACAGTGTAAAGGACTGTTCTCTTTCCAGACCTCCTCATCTTACTCATCAGCCAGACAGTGTAAAGGACTGTTCTCTTTCCAGACCTCCTCATCTTACTCATCAGCCAGACAGTGTAAAGGACTGTTCTCTTTCCAGACCTCCTCATCTGACTCATCAGCCAGACTGTGTAAAGGACTGTTCTCTTTCCAGACCCCCTCATCTGACTCATCAGCCAGACAGTATAAAGGACTGTTCTCTTTCCAGACCTCCTCATCTGACTCATCAGCCAGACAGTGTAAAGGACTGTTCTCTTTCCAGACCTCCTCATCTTACTGATCAGCCAGACGGTGTAAAGGACTGTTCTCTTTCCAGACCTCCTCATCTTACCGATCAGCCAGACAGTGGAAAGGACTGTTCTCTTTCCAGACCTCCTCATCTTACTGATCAGCCAGACAGTGTTTAAGGACTGTTCTCTTTCCAGACCCGCTCATCTGACTCATCAGCCAGACAGTGTAAAGGACTGTTCTCTTTCCAGACCTCCTCACCTGACTCATCAGCCAGACAGTGTAAAGGACTGTTCTCTTTCCAGACCTCCTCATCTGACTCATCAGCCAGACAGTGTAAAGGACTGTTCTCTTTCCAGACCTCCTCATCTTACTGATCAGCCAGACAGTGTAAAGGACTGTTCTCTTTCCAGACCTCATCTGACTCATCAGCCAGACAGTGTAAAGGACTGTTCTCTTTCCAGACCTCCTCATCTTACTCATCAGCCAGACAGTGTAAAGGACTGTTCTCTTTCCAGACCTCCTCATCTTACTCATCAGCCAGACAGTGTAAAGGACTGTTCTCTTTCCAGACCTCCTCATCTGACTCATCAGCCAGACAGTGTAAAGGACTGTTCTCTTTCCAGACCTCCTCATCTTACTGATCAGCCAGACGGTGTAAAGGACTGTTCTCTTTCCAGACCTCCTCATCTTACCGATCAGCCAGACAGTGGAAAGGACTGTTCTCTTTCCAGACCTCCTCATCTTACTGATCAGCCAGACAGTGTTTAAGGACTGTTCTCTTTCCAGACCCGCTCATCTGACTCATCAGCCAGACAGTGTAAAGGACTGTTCTCTTTCCAGACCTCCTCACCTGACTCATCAGCCAGACAGTGTAAAGGACTGTTCTCTTTCCAGACCTCCTCATCTGACTCATCAGCCAGACAGTGTAAAGGACTGTTCTCTTTCCAGACCTCCTCATCTTACTGATCAGCCAGACAGTGTAAAGGACTGTTCTCTTTCCAGACCTCATCTGACTCATCAGCCAGACAGTGTAAAGGACTGTTCTCTTTCCAGACCTCCTCATCTGACTCATCAGCCAGACAGTGTAAAGGACTGTTCTCTTTCCAGACCTCCTCATCTGACTCATCAGCCAGACACCTCCTCATCTTACTGATCAGCCAGACAGTGTAAAGAACTGTTCTCTTTCCAGACCTCCTCATCTTACTGATCAGCTGGTGAATCTTAAATCAATGGAAAAATAATTCAGGTGACTGACCCACTTTTAATGTTTATACCCCCATTTTCTATAATGAAAAACAGGTATTTCTTCAAGGAGAGGCTGATATGATCACACACTCTCTCACACAGAGAGATTCGTCCCCCTCTTGTAAAGGAATCCACAGTTTCAAGTGTTACTGTAATACGACATTGTCTCCCAGTGCTGTGGGCTTTGTCTTCCACCTCTTTTGTCCTTGCCATTGTTTAAATGGCCTAATCCTAATCTGGAAGGAAAGGCCATGCCGTGTTAATCTGAGTGGGGGTTGTGCGCTGGGGGTGTCAGTGACATATGTGCTGACAAGGCTAATCCCAATCCTAATCCTTGTTCATTCATCAGGCCCATTGGCATTAAATGGCAACCTCTTTCCTATGTAGCTTGAAAAGGCCCATAGTGCCATAGTGCACCATGTAGGGAATAGGGTGCCATTTGGGAAGCAGTATTGTCTAGGACTAGCACTAAATGGGATTGGGGTGTTACTGTAACTCCCTCAGAAGACAAGGCACATGGGTTTAAAATGTACAATCTTCTGGGTTTTAAATGAATCACGTGACTGAAGATTGATGAATGAACCAATGAGACTAGCCATGCCCTAATCCCTGTTAATACCAGCCAGACCATTGACATTGTCTAGGACCAGCACACTTTGGGATTGGGATGATGTCTAGGACCAGCAGGCCCATTGTCTAGGACCAGCAGGCCCATTGTCTAGGACCAGCAGGCCCATTGTCTAGGACCAGCAGGCCCATTGTCTAGGATCAGCAGGCCCATTGTCTAGGACCAGCAGGCCCATTGTCTAGGACCAGCAGGCCCATTGTCTAGGACCAGCATGCCCATTGTCTAGGACCAGCAGGCCCATTGTCTAGGACCAGCAGGCCCATTGTCTAGGACCAGCAGGCCCATTGTCTAGGATCAGCAGGCCCATTGTCTAGGACCAGCAGGCCCATTGTCTAGGATCAGCAGGCCCATTGTCTAGGACCAGCAGGCCCATTGTCTAGGACCAGCAGGCCCATTGTCTAGGACCAGCAGGCCCATTGTCTAGGACCAGCAGGCCCATTGTCTAGGACCAGCAGGCCCATTGTCTAGGACCAGCAGGCCCATTGTCTAGGACCAGCAGGCCCATTGTCTAGGACCAGCAGGCCCATTGTCTAGGACCAAAATGCCCATTGTCTAGGACCAGCAGGCCCATTGTCTAGGACCAGCAGGCCCATTGTCTAGGACCAGCAGGCCCATTGTCTAGGACCAGCAGGTTTTGGGATTGGGATGATGTCTAGGACCAGCAGGCCCATTGTCTAGGACCAGCAGGCCCATTGTCTAGGACCAAAATGCCCATTGTCTAGGACCAGCAGGCCCATTGTCTAGGACCAGCAGGCCCATTGTCTAGGACCAGCAGGCCCATTGTCTAGGACCAGCAGGTTTTGGGATTGGGATGATGTCTAGGACCAGCAGGCCCATTGCCTAGGACCAGCAGGCCCATTGTCTAGGATCAGCAGGCCCATTGTCTAGGACCAGCAGGCCCATTGTCTAGGACCAGCAGGCCCATTGTCTAGGACCAGCAGGTTTTGGGATTGGAATTTTTAGTTCCCGAGAGGGTTTTAACATTTAAAATGTACAATCCCTGGGTTATACACAGGAGGAATGATAAGTGATTGGCAGGTGAATTAGCCTAACAGGGAAAACACAACACCCACCATATTTTCATTGTTTTTGTCATGGTGGATGGTTGAACCAAGTCCCTCCACCTCACCTTTCTATTGGTCACGTTTGAGTATTTTATCCTTGTAGATCCTGGGTGTGCAGACAGTTCTTCAGCCTGCCAGAAAAGTCATGTGACAGCCACGAATGTGAGGGAAAAAGTGTCATCTAATAGAAAGTGTTCCCAACGAGTCATTCTCGTTGAATTAACAACATGTATTAGCTCACAGCCCTCCTATTCAACTCTTCCTAAAGCCAGTTATTACAGCTGTATGGCTGCACTCCTTAAACAGGAAGGAATCTCAGTTATTACAGCTGTATGGCTGCACTCCTTAAACAGGAAGGAATCTCAGTTATTACAGCCTTATGGCTGCACTCCTTAAACAGGAAGGAATCTCAGTTATTACAGCTGTATGGCTACACTCCTTAAACAGGAAGGAATCTCAGTTATTACAGCTGTATGGCTACACTCCTTAAACAGGAAGGAATCTCAGTTATCACAGCTGTATGGCTACACTCCTTAAACAGGAAGGAATCTCAGTTATTACAGCTGTATGGCTACACTCCTTAAACAGGAAGGAATCTCAGTTATTACAGCTGTATGGCTACACTCCTTAAACAGGAACCCAAACTTGGTACCTATACTTGATGTGTACCTAGGTCCACACTTGATGGGTACCAAGGCCCATACTGATGGGTTCCTAGGCCCACACTTGATGGGTACCAAGGCCCACACTTTATGTGTACCTAGGCCCACACTAGATGGGTACCAAGGCCCATACTGTTGGGTTCCTAGGCCCACACTTGATGGGTACCAAGGCCCATACTTGATGGGTACCTAGGCCCACACTTGATGGGTACCTAGGTTCACACTTGATGGGTACCTAGGCCCACACTTGATGGGTACCAAGGCCCATACTGATGGGTTCCTAGGCCCACACTTGATGGGTACCAAGGCCCATACTTGATGGGTACCTAGGCCCACACTTGATGTGTACCTAGGCCCACACTAGATGGGTACCAAGGCCCATACTGATGGGTTCCTAGGCCCACACTTGATGGGTACCAAGGCCCATACTTGATGGGTACCTAGGCCCACACTTGATGGGTACCAAGGCCCATACTTGATGGGTACCTAGGTTCACACTTGATGGGTACCTAGGCCCACACTTGATGGGTACCAAGGCCCACACTTGATGGGTACCTAGGCCCACACTTGATGGGTACCAAGGCCCATACTTGATGGGTACCTAGGCCCACACTAGATGGGTACCAAGGCCCATACTGATGGGTTCCTAGGCCCACACTTGATGGGTACCAAGGCCCATACTTGATGGGTACCAAGGCCCACACTTGATGGGTACCTAGGCCCACACTTGATGGGTACCAAAGCCCATACTTGATGGGTATCTAGGCCCACACTTGATGGGTACCTAGGTCCACATGATACCACATTCATAACCCAGGCATTCCACATTGATAAGTAGCACATAACCATTTTCATAAACTTATGTCAACGTCTGACATAAATACCTATTGCATATCTGAATGAAGATTATAGTGCACAGTGTATCTATGTACAGTACATATCATTCATCTGGGATGTACATCATCATCATCATCATCATCATGACTTCAGGAAATCCAACAGGATCCATACATGTGTCATGGTCATGCCTACTGGAACACATTTTGCATGAGACAAATCTCCTCTTTTGTTCTTTGTCTTTTAACTGTTCAGTCCAAAATGCATACTGCATGTCTTTAATGGAAGCCATGCCAGGGTTGGGCTAAGGGCTGAGGGCTGAGGGCTGAGGGCTGAGGGCTGAGGGCTAAGGGCTAAACAGGAACCCAAACTTGGTACCTATACTTGATGTGTACCTAGGTCCACACTTGATGGGTACCAAGGCCCATACTGATGGGTTCCTAGGCCCACACTTGATGGGTACCAAGGCCCATACTTGATGGGTACCTAGGCCCACACTAGATGGGTACCAAGGCCCATACTGATGGGTTCCTAGGCCCACACTTGATGGGTACCAAGGCCCATACTTGATGGGTACCTAGGCCCACACTAGATGGGTACCAAGGCCCATACTGATGGGTTCCTAGGCCCACACTTGATGGGTACCAAGGCCCATACTTGATGGGTACCTAGGCCCACACTAGATGGGTACCAAGGCCCATACTGATGGGTTCCTAGGCCCACACTTGATGGGTACCAAGGCCCATACTTGATGGGTACCTAGGCCCACACTTGATGGGTACCAAGGCCCACACTTGATGGGTACCAAGGCCCACACTTGATGGGTACCTAGGCCCACACTTGATGGGTACCAAGGCCCACACTTGATGGGTACCAAGGCCCATACTTGATGGGTACCAAGGCCCACACTTGATGGGTACCTAGGCCCACACTTGATGGGTACCAAAGCCCATACTTGATGGGTATCTAGGCCCACACTTGATGGGTACCTAGGTCCACATGATACCACATTCATAACCCAGGCATTCCACATTGATAAGTAGCACATAACCATTTTCATAAACTTATGTCAACGTCTGACATAAATACCTATTGCATATCTGAATGAAGATTATAGTGCACAGTGTATCTATGTACAGTACATATAATTCAGTCCAAAATGCATACTGCATGTCTTTAATGGAAGCCATGCCAGGGTTGGGCTAAGGGCTGAGGGCTGAGGGCTGAGGGCTAAGGGCTAAGGGCTGGGGGCTGAGGGCTGAGGTCTGGGGGCCGAGGGTTGAGGGCTGAGGGTTGAGGTCTGGGGCCTGAGGGGTGGGGGCTGAGGGCGGAGGTCTGGGGGCTGAGGCCTGAGGATTTAGTGCTGAGGGCTAAGGGCTGAGGGCCTAGGGTTGAGGGCTGAGGGCTGAGGGTTGAGGGCTGGGGGTTGAGGGCTGGGGGTTGAGGGCTGGGGGTTGAGGGCTGGGGGCTTTGCCAAATGAGCTTAGAGGACTTCACATATGGTACTCAACATGGTCCTTAAGTTGGAAAGTTTTCCGATTTGTTCTTCTTCTTTCCAACGTGTTGCCATCGCCATCGCTGATTAAACTCAGCTTCCCACATACGGAACACACATTATATCAACAGATTTGTATTCATTTCAACACAAATAGAGTGTTACAGGAAAGCAACAGGAAAGCTGTAAATAGAGGAAGTGTTTACTGCACAAACACACAAAAACATCCAGGCTGTATCTGTAAATAAGACTGACTTGCCTAGTTAATAAATAAAATAAAACAAATACACACACACACACACACACACACACACACACACACACACACACACACACACACACACACACACACACACACACACACACACACACACACACACACACACACACACACACACACACACACACACACACACACACACACACACACATATTATCACCATTATCTGGGGCTGTAGTCCTCTTCAGAGCCCTGTGACATGCCTCTATATATTTACATTATTACTCTGGGGCTGTAGTCCTCTTCAGAGCCCTGTGACATGCCTCTATAATGACATTATTACTCTGGGGCTGTAGTCCTCTTCAGAGCCCTGTGACATGCCTCTATAATGACATTATTACTCTGGGGCTGTAGTCCTCTTCAGAGCCCTGTGACATGCCTCTATAATGACATTATTACTCTGGGGCTGTAGTCCTCTTCAGAGCCCTGTGACATGCCTCTATAATGACATTATTACTCTGGGGCTGTAGTCCTCTTCAGAGCCCTGTGACATGCCTCTATAATGACATTATTACTCTGGGGCTGTAGCCTTCTTCAGAGCCCTGTGACATGCCTCTATAATGACATTATTACTCTGGGGTTGTAGACCTCTTCAGGGCCCTGTGACATGCCTCTATAATGACATTATTACTCTGGGGCTGTAGTCCTCTTCAGAGCCCTGTGACATGTAGTACTGCCTCTATAATGACATTATTACTCTGGGGCTGTAGTCCTCTTCAGAGCCCTGTGACATGCCTCTATAATGACATTATTACTCTGGGGCTGTAGTCCTCTTCAGAGCCCTGTGACATGCCTCTATAATGACATTATTACTCTGGGGCTGTAGTCCTCTTCAATGCCCTGTGACATGCCTCTATAATGACATTATTACTCTGGGGCTGTAGTCCTCTTCAGAGCCCTGTGACATGCCTCTATAATGACATTATTACTCTGGGGCTGTAGTCCTCTTCAGAGCCCTGTGACATGCCTCTATAATGACATTATTACTCTGGGGCTGTAGTCCTCTTCAGAGCCCTGTGACATGCCTCTATATTAACATTATTACTCTGGGGCTGTAGTCCTCTTCAGACCCCTGTGACATGCCTCTATAATGACATTATTACTCTGGGGCTGTAGTCCTCTTCAGAGCCCTGTGACATGCCTCTATAATGAAATTATTACTCTGGGGCTGTAGTCCTCTTCAGAGCCCTGTGACATGCCTCTATAATGACATTATTACTCTGGGGCTGTAGTCCTCTTCAGACCCCTGTGACATGCCTCTATAATGACATTATTACTCTGGGACTGTAGTACTCTTCAGAGCCCTGTGACATGCCTCTATAATGACAATATTACACTGGGACTGTAGTCCTCTTCAGAGCCCTGTGACATGCCTCTATAATGACATTATTACTCTGGGGCTGTAGTCCTCTTCAGAGCCCTGTGACATGCCTCTATATTAACATTATTACTCTGGGGCTGTAGTCCTCTTCAGGGCCCTGTGACATGCCTCTATAATGACATTATTACTCTGGGGCTGTAGTCCTCTTCAGAGCCCTGTGACATGCCTCTCTAATTACATTATTACTCTGGGGCTGTAGTCCTCTTCAGAGCCCTGTGACATGCCTCTATAATTACATTATTACTCTGGGGCTGTAGCCTTCTTCAGAGCCCTGTGACATGCCTCTATAATGACATTATTACTCTGGGGTTGTAGACCTCTTCAGGGCCCTGTGACATGCCTCTATAATGACATTATTACTCTGGGGCTGTAGTCCTCTTCAGAGCCCTGTGACATGCCTCTATAATGACATTATTACTCTGGGGCTGTAGTCCTCTTCAGAGCCCTGTGACATGCCTCTATAATGACATTATTACTCTGGGGCTGTAGTCCTCTTCAGAGCCCTGTGACATGCCTCTATAATGACATTATTACTCTGGGGCTGTAGTCCTCTTCAGACCCCTGTGACATGCCTCTATAATGACATTATTACTCTGGGACTGTAGTACTCTTCAGAGCCCTGTGACATGCCTCTATAATGACAATATTACACTGGGACTGTAGTCCTCTTCAGAGCCCTGTGACATGCGTCTATAATGACATTATTACTCTGGGACTGTAGTCCTCTTCAGAGCCCTGTGACATGCCTCTATAATGACATTATTACTCTGGGGCTGCATGCTTTGTTCCACTCTTGTTAGATATCCTAGAGTACTTACTATCATACTGTACTCCTCCTACTGTATCAAATACATGTGTAATGAATCATATACAGGCAACACATTTATTTCAACAACTAGCAACAAATGTTGTTCAAAATCTAGCAACACATTTAGCTGAACAACTAGCAACTACATTTAGTTAAACAACTAGCAAATACATTTAGTTAAACAACTAGCAACATATTTAGTTAATTAAAACTTCTTCGGGATCGGAGTCCCTTCCACGGGACGGTTGAGCTAACGTAGGCTAATGCGATTAGCATGAGGTTGTAAGTAACAAGAACATTTCCCAGGACATTGACACATTTGATATTGGCAGAAAGCTTAAATTGTTGTTAATCTAAATGGACTGTCCAATTTACAGTAGCTATTACCGTGAAAGAATACCATTCTATTGTTTGAGGAGTGTGCACAGTTTTGAACATGAAAAGTTATGAATATACAAAGTAGGCACTTTTGGGCAGTCTTGGGGAGTCTTGACACAACATTTTGAACAGAAAGGCAATGTTTTGTTGGATGAGACTAAAACTTTGCACATACACTGCTCCCATCTATTGGCTAAAAGCTAAATTGCACCTAGCAACTGCATGTAGTTAAACACCTAGCAACTGCATTTAGTTAAACACCTAGCAACTGCATGTAGTTAAACACCTAGCAACTGCATGTAGTTAAACACCTAGCAACTGCATTTAGTTAAACACCTAGCAACTACATTTAGTTAAACACCTAGCAACTACATTTAGTTAAACACCTAGCAACTACATGTAGTTAAACACCTAGCAACTGCATTTAGTTAAACACCTAGCAACTACATTTAGTTAAACACCTAGCAACTACATTTAGTTAAACACCTAGCAACTACATTTAGTTAAACACCTAGCAACTACATTTAGTTAAACACCTAGCAACTACATTTAGTTAAACACCTAGCAACTACATTTAGTTAAACACCTAGCAACTACATTTAGTTAAACACCTAGCAACTGCATGTTAGTTAAACACCTAGCAACTACATTTAGTTAAACACCTAGCAACTACATTTAGTTAAACACCTAGCAACTACATTTAGTTAAACACCTAGCAACTACATTTAGTTAAACACCTAGCAACTACATTTAGTTAAACACCTAGCAACTACATGTAGTTAAACACCTAGCAACTGCATGTAGTTAAACACCTAGCAACTACATGTAGTTAAACACCTAGCAACTACATGAAGTTAAACACCTAGCAACTGCATGTAGTTAAACACCTAGCAACTGCATGTAGTTAAACACCTAGCAACTACATTTAGTTAAACACCTAGCAACTACATGTAGTTAAACACCTAGCAACTACATTTAGTTAAACACCTAGCAACTACATTTAGTTAAACACCTAGCAACTACATTTAGTTAAACACCTAGCAACTACATGTAGTTAAACACCTAGCAACTGCATGTAGTTAAACACCTAGCAACTGCATTTAGTTAAACACCTAGCAACTACATGTAGTTAAACACCTAGCAACTACATGTAGTTAAACACCTAGCAACTGCATGTAGTTAAACACCTAGCAACTGCATTTAGTTAAACACCTAGCAACTACATGTAGTTAAACACCTAGCAACTACATGTAGTTAAACACCTAGCAACTGCATGTAGTTAAACACCTAGCAACTGCATTTAGTTAAACACCTAGCAACTACATGTAGTTGAACAACTAGAAACTACATTTAGTTAAACAACTAGCAACTACATTTAGTTAAACACCGAGCAACTGCATTTAGTTAAACACCTAGCAACTACATGTAGTTAAACACCTAGCAACTACATGTAGTTAAACACCTAGCAACTACATGTAGTTAAACACCTAGCAACTGCATTTAGTTAAACACCTAGCAACTACATGTAGTTAAACACCTAGCAACTACATGTAGTTAAACAACTAGCAACTACATTTAGTTAAACAACTAGCAACTACATTTAGTTAAACACCTAGCAACTACATTTAGTTAAACAACTAGCAACTACATTTAGTTAAACAACTAGCAACTACATTTAGTTAAACACCGAGCAACTACATTGAGTTAAACAACTAGCAACTACATTTAGTTAAACAACTAGCATCTTCAAAATGTTAAACAACTAGCTACCTTAAGTTAAACAACTAGCAACTACAATTAGTTGAACAAATAGCAACATATTTATTTAAACAAATAGCAACATGATTTAGCTAAACAACTCGCAATTAGATTTAGTTAAAAACTAGCAACACATTGAGTTAAACATCTAGCTACTGCATTTTAGTTAAACAACTAACAACACATTTAGTTAAACAACTAGCAACTAGATTTAGTTAAACAACTAGCAACTACATTTAGCTAAACAACTAGCAACTACATTTTGGTAAACAAATAGCAAACACATATAGTTAAAACACTAGCAACAACATTTCTGTACAAATCTCTTCGATCGATGTTCAAATAAAATATCTGCATTGTGGTCATTCATGTATAGTCATTAATAACTGCTTCATGGTCATTGGTCATTCATGTATAGTCATTAATAACTGCTTCATGGCCATTGGTCATTCATGTATAGTCATTAATAACTGTCCATGGTCATTGGTCATTCATGTATAGTCATTAATAACTGCTTCATGGTCATTGGTCATTCATGTATAGTCATTAATAACTGCTCCATGGTCATTGGTCATTCATGTATAGTCATTAATAACTGCTTCATGGTCATTGGTCATTCATGTATAGTCATTAATAACTGCTTCATGGTCATAAGACATTTATGTTTTGTCATTCACTGTCAGACATTTATGTTTTGTCATTCACTGTAGTACACAGTTTCAGTTCCTCTTAGCAACAAATATACAAACAAAGATATGTGTTAGCAATTAGGTGTTTAAAAATACAAATAGGATCTGATAACATTTAGGGAATTTATAAAATGTTTAGGCTTTTTTATGAGCAATTTAAATAAGGCTATTAAAAGTAATTTCAGATGAATCACAAAAAGTACACTCCAGACAGAGCATTTAAAAGGAATTGACAAAACAAATTTCAAACAGCGGTAGACATTTTGTACGGAGGACTTTTAACAACAAATTCAACAGCTCAACATATGTGTCAACATTGCATCTGCAATAACACAAGGTTCTACATCAACCTCTGATGTCACATTTCAGTCCACAAGGTTCTACATCAACTTCTCATGTCACATTTCAGTCCACAAGGTTCTACATCAACATCTGAAGTCAAATTTCTATATCCAAGGTTCTACCTCAACATCTGATCTCATGCTCAGTCTGAGGTTTCAGTTTAGCCCACAGTCTGTCCCAGAATGCCTGGTGCTGATGGGGGTCCTGGGGCCAGTCCAGATAAGTCCTGGTTTTCAGCAGGCGAGCCAGCCTGTGGTGGGCAGACAGCCGGCGAGGGGGGATCTTCTCCAGGAAGACCAGGAGGAGGATGTCCCTTTGCTCCACCTGCAGCCTGTAGGTGGCCAGCTTCATCTCCAGGGAGCACCAGTTACTGAGCAGGTAGTTGCGGCTGACTAGGCAGAGGGTGTGGCGGCTCCGGTAGAGGCTGTCTGTGATGTTCTCCACAATGTCCTTCCCCAGCTGGAAGTCCCTGCTGTGCAGACAGAGGCGCAGGAAAGGAGGACCCCTCTGCTCCAGATTAGGTAGCAGCTCCTCCACCACCCAGCGCTCGTCCTTCCCGCTATAGGAGACAAACGCATCGTAGTGGTAGCGCCCCCTGGTGTTGGATCGCATGGCTTCTAACAGCCAGCCAAGGGTGATGTGGTAGAGGGGGAGGAGGTAGGGGCCGGCCAGGTTATGGACCAACACCACCAGCATGAAGAACAGGACTCCCAGGCCAGTCGCAACAAAGAGCACAAAGCCAACCTCTGTTGTGCAGTTGGCTTCTGTGTACCTGACAAAATTAGGTGTGTCTATTCCATTGTCCGACAAGCATATCAAGTCCTCCAAAGCATACATAACGGGACTAGTATACGGAGTAAGCATGATCACTTCAACCTGCCTGTACCCCTTGGCCCATGTAATGAGCCAAGCATTGTCACAACTGCAAAAAATCTGGATCTGAGGAAGTATCAAATACTTAAGGCTAGAGAGAGGTTCAGTAAAGCTGTAGAATACATTATAAATGTTCTCTATATGAAAATACAATATTTTCAAAGATTTCAAGTCTTTAGTTAAACTCCCCTCTAAAGAATAAATCCTGCAGTGGTACATTTCCAGATCCTCCAGTTTGGTCAAGTTGTGAAAAATGATGTCGGCAGAACGCTGTATTAAAAGATCCACCTCTCGTAGAGTCAGTTTCCTCAGGTGAATCAGCTGATTAATTGATGATAAATCAACCCTTTTAGCTGAAAGCTTCGATCTGTAGTCAAATGTCTCCACAGACGTGAAGTACTTTCCCATGAATTCAGATCCACAAAGGAATTCTTCAGCATCAGCATGAAGATGGGTTACAGACTGAAAGAAAGGTCTGTCACAGTCTTGAAATGACACCGTCTGGCCTTTGAGCTGGAGACTCAGGTTCTGTTTAGATGTGATGTTACTGCCGATAGTCAACTGCATTGGCCTCATAGCTGAACTAATGTACAGATGAGTCAGCTGACTCAGAATTCCACCAAATATAAGTGTCAGATTCAGCTTGATCACAGGTTCTGTTAGTGGATTGTTCACTTGCCCGAGAAACACTTGTCTAAGAGACATGAGGTGTGTGAAAGACATCGCCTCAATGTTGTGAATAAGTGGATTGTTCCTGAGGTCTAACCATGTCAAACTATGTAAACCATAAAATGTGTTTGCATTTATCTGTGTTATGTTATTACTTGTAATGTCCAAGGACTCCAGATTTGTCAATCCCAGGAAAGCAAAGTCTTCAATGTTTGAAATTGAATTATCTGCTAAATCTAAATAGTGTAGGTTAACAAGACAGATAAATTGTTTAGCAAAAAGCATCTGTATATTGTTCAACCCTAAAGTCAGTTTTGTTAACCATTTTATTGGTTGTTTTTGGAAGGAGCAAATATCAAGTCTGTTGTAATCCAGGCCGGCTATTGTTAATTGGTTAAGGTTTTTGAGACTGGAAATAAAATGCCAATCCAAATATGGAGTAGAACAGAAAATGCCATGTAAATACATATATTCTAGCCCAACGCACAATTCAACACTGGACATGGAGAGGCTGCTTGTATTGGTATTGTATAAATATAATTTCTTGATTGAAAGCAAAAACACAACATTACAGATACTTTCAATATCAATGACATTGATCCCATAGCAACTGAAGTCCTGTATCTGCTGAATCCCAGACAGGGGAAGGTGCAGTAGGACTTCCTGGCTGAAAACCCCTGTTAACATTGTGAGGTTCTGGAGCCAAGCCATGGAACCTTCCTCTATATGTGTTATTTCAACAAATGAGAAGTCAGAGAATGCTAGATTGTTAAAAAGAGGTTTCATGCTTTCGTTGGTTATTAAAATGGAGCAGTTTGATTGGTTTAACGATTGTATCTCTGGTGCTTCTATTTTTAGCTCTATAAGTGACTTTATATTCGTTATTCTGCATAGTATCTCTGACAAATCATCTACACAGGGTTCAAAAATGATGAGACTTTGTAACTGAGGGATGCCATGGAAAACATCTGGGGCCATTGCTGATAGTCGATAACCCCATATGGTCAAATGACTCAGCTTGACGAAATCTCTGAATGTATGAGGCCCAATATGACATTCACAGCAATCATAGTCCATTCCCCAATTACTTAAGTACATATGTTGCAGATTTGGAAGGTGACTATTCCCAGATGGAAGGATTTGAGTAAAACAGCCCTTAATGTACAGGTACTCCAGATCCTGAAACTGAGAGAAAAAGCCCAGAGACATGGATCTATTTTCACCATGTGTCATATATATGCAGAGGGTATTGATATTAGGGGGAAGTCCAAGTAGATCCTCCTCGATGGCTGTGACATCTTGACAGGCAGCAGTGTAACGTTCTGCATGATGAGGTATGTGGCTGCAGATCCAGGTGGGAAAGTGTCCCAAGTCTTCACTACTGTCATAAATCTGGCATTTAGGATGCATCCATCCACTAGAACTCTGAATCCACAGGAACAGGACGGCAGGGTGGGAAAACATAGATCTCATCTCTTCCAACGTCAGTCAAATCTACTGAGATAATTGTCAGAATAGTTTGGTTCCGGTGGATATCTGTAGAACGTTGGTTTGATACAGTAAAACCCTTATGAACACTGTAAACAGTATGGAGTCTCTCGTCTTCTGGTTTGATACAGTAAAACCCTTATGAACACTGTAAACAGTATGGAGTCTCTCGTCTTCTGGTTTGATACAGTAAAACCCTTATGAACACTGTAAACAGTATGGAGTCTCTCGTCTTCTTGTTGTTTGTCAGATGGGTTCCTCCTTGGTAACTAACAGCAGTTCATACCTTTTGGTTGTTCCAATGTTCTTTCCTTTCACCCTGCAGTTGAATTGTATCTCAAGGTCACTGGAGTAAATATTTAATGGTTAGTTTGGTTCCAAAAGTAAAGAAACAATAAAATGTCCCACAGACAATGAAGAAATGAATGTAGAGCTGCAACGTGTTCTCTGACCGACACAGTTGATGTCTGAATGTGTCCGAGGAGCAGCATCCTGTTTGTACAGCACAGTCACACAGGATGTTAAACAGCTTGTGAAAGTCTATTTTGACCTGTTTTTCATGTCTCTCTTTCAGTTCCTGAAAAGACACTTACAGTCAATAAAAATACAATTGACATGAAGAACCTGTTTGGACATGATAGATTACAGAAGACCGTTGAGTCTCACTAAAACATCAACAGATTGGAATGAAATATCAATTAGAGTACAGTACCTCATTTTAGTATTACTTTATTGAATTCTCTTGTACATGTAAATATAAACATCAAATGAGGAGGTGGGTATTGTATGGGTTTTCCTCGTCCTCTTTATCTGTAGAGGAGAGGCGAGAAGGATCAGAGGACCAATGCATATCAAATGAGGAGGTGGGTATTGTATGGGTTTTCCTCATCCTCTTCATCTGAAGAGGAGAGGCGAGAAGGATCAGAGGACCAATGCATATCAAATGAGGAGGTGGGTATTGTATGGGTTTTCCTCGTCCTCTTCGTCTGAAGAGGAGAGGCGAGAAGGATCAGAGGACCAATGCTCAGCGTGGTAAGTGTCCATGGTTTTTTAATAAGAGAAACTAAACATGAACAAAATACAAAACAATAAATGTGGCAAAACCGAAACAGTCCTATCTGGTGCAGAGAACACAAAGACAGGAAACAACCACCCACAAAACCCGACACAAAACAAGCTACCTAAATGTGGTTCCCAATCAGAGACAATGATTAACACCTGCCTCTGATTGAGAACCATATCAGGCCATACATAGAAACGGACAAACTAGACACACAACATAGAATGCCCACCCAGCTCACGTCCTGACCAACACTAAAACAAGGAAAACACACAAGAACTATGGTCAGAACGTGACAGGTATACTCGTTAATGTATGTGTGCTGTTGACATTATTAATTATACTTTTAAAATTGTAATTATTAGTTGTATTACTCTGGGGCTGAAGTCCTCTCCAAAGCCCTGTGATATGCCTCTATAATGACATTATTACTCTGGGGCTGTAGTCCTCTCCAAAGCCCTGTGATATGCCTCTATAATGACATTATTACTCTGGGGCTGAAGTCCTCTCCAAAGCCCTGTGATATGCCTCTATAATGACATTATTACTCTGGGGCTGTAGTCCAGAGCCCTCTCCTCTAAAAGCCCTGTGATATGCCTCTATAATGACATTATTACTCTGGGGCTGAAGTCCTCTCCAAAGCCCTGTGATATGCCTCTATAATGACATTATTACTCTGGGGCTGTAGTCCTCTTCAGAGCCCTGTGACATGCCTCTATAATGACATTATTACTCTGGGGCTGTAGTCCTCTTCAGAGCCCTGTGACATGCCTCTATAATGACATTATTACTCTGGGGCTGTAGTCCTCTTCAGAGCCCTGTGACATGCCTCTATAATGACATTATTACTCTGGGGCTGTAGTCCTCTTCAGAGCCCTGTGACATGCCTCTATAATGACATTATTACTCTGGGGCTGTAGTCCTCTTCAGAGCCCTGTGACATGCCTCTATAATGACATTATTACTCTGGGGCTGTTGTCCTCTTCAGAGCCCATGCTTCTAGAATGACATTATTACTCTGGGGCTGTAGTCCTCTTCAGAGCCCTGTGACATGCTTCTAGAATGACATTATTACTCTGGGACTGTAGTTATCAGACCTGAGGATAAGATCCAGATGAAGACAGTTAAGAATAACAAACGGTTATTACAAAAACAGGGGGCAGGCAAACGACAGGTCAAGGGAAGGCAGAGGTCAGTAATCCAGGGCAGAGTCCGTAAGGTTCAGGACTGCAGGCAGGCTGGGGATCAGTCTTGTTCTGAGCACTGGCAGTGAAGGCGGCGACGAACACGGAGACGTCAGGGACCATGGTGTGACGCCAAAAGCGTTGTCGCACAAAGGCCCGGGTCTGACGGGAACCAGGGTGACAGGCAAGCCTGGAGGAACGAGCCCATTCCAGGACCGTGGAGCGGGCAGCATCTGAGGTAGGAGGAATGGTCTCTGGGTCCGAGGGTGTAGATGTGGGGCTAAAGAGGCATGAAAGTGTGTCCAGGAGATGGTGAATTTGAACCGGCCCACTGAGCTTGCCTGGAGTTGAGACGCTTGGCGATACGAAAATATTCCAGGTTCTTGTGGTCCGTCCACACTATAAACGGACGTTCCGCCCCCTCTAACCAGTGTCTCCTCTCCTCCAATGCCATCTTCACCGCATGCAGTTCTCGATTCCACACATCATATTTCCCCTCTGTGGCATAAAGACGATGGGAGAGGAATGCGCATGGATGTAGCTTAAGGCCCAGGGCAGAATGCTGGGACAGGACGGCCAGCACTCTCGCATCCGAGGTGTCTACCTCCACCACGAGCTGACGGGACGGATCCGGTTGGATCAATATGGGAGGGTTGGTGGAGAGGTGCTTCATGTGAACGGGACCTTGGAAGAGGTGGGTGCTCTTACCTTTCCTGGATCCATCTGCACAGTCCCAGCAGCTTTCACGTATCCAAGGAAGGAGATGATGGGAATCACATTTTGCAGCTTTGACAAAAAGCTAGTTCTTCATGAGATGCTGGAGGATCTGTCGGACGTGGAAAATGTGTTCTTGAGCTGAGCGGGAAAAGACGAACACAAACCAGTTCAACATGTCACGGAGAACATCATTAACCAAGGCCTGCAACACAGCAGGAGCATTGGTCAGACCGAATGGCATCACCAGGTATTCACAGTGTCTGCTAGCAGTGTTGAAGGCTGTCATCAATCAATCAATCAAATGTATGTATTTATAAAGCCCATTTTACATCAGCCTATGTCCCAAAGTGCTATACAGAAACCCAGCATAAAACCAGAAACAGCAAGCAATGCAGATGTAGAAGCACGGTGGCTAGGAAAAACTCCCAAGAAAGGCAGGAACCTAGGAAGAAACCTAGAGAGGAACCAGGCTCTGAGGGGTGGCCAGTCCTCTTCTGGCTGTGCCGGGTGGAGATTATAACAGTGCATGGCCAAGATGTTCAAGTGTTCATAGATGACCAGCAGGGTCAAATAATAATAATAATAATCACAGTGGTTGTTAGAGGGTGCAACAGGTCAGCACCTCAGGAGTAAATGTCAGTTGGTTTCTCATAGCCGATCATTCAGACTTAGAGACAGCAGGTGCGGTAGAGAGATAGTCGAAAACACCAGGTTCGTGACAGGGTAGTACATCAGGTGAACAGGTTAGGGTTCCATAGACGCAGGCAGAACAGTTGAAACTGGAGCAGCAGCATAGCCAGGTTGATTTGGGACAGCAAGGAGTCATCATGCCAGGTAATCATGAGGCATGGTCCTAGGGCTCAGGTCCTCTTAGAGAGAGCATACTTAAATTCACACAGGAACCTAGCCCCCCGACACATAAACTACTGCAGCATAAATACTGGAGGCTGAGACAGGAGGGGTCAGGAGATACTGTGGCCCCATCCGATGATGGTATGTCTGGTAAGACGAAGGGTGGGGGTGTGTGTCTTTTTGTCAATAACAGCTGTAACGGCCGTTGGTGGAAGAAGGTGAGGACCAAAGCGCAGCGTGGTACATGTTCGTCATGTTTATTCCAAACTGAACACTAAAAAGCAAAACAACAAAGAGACAAGCGAAACAGCTCCGTCAGGTGCAACACACACTGAACAGAAATTAACTACCCACACCACACAGGTGGGAAAAGGCTACCTAAGTATGGTTCTCAATCAGAGACAACGATAGACAGCTGCCTCTGATTGAGAACCACACCCGGCCAAACAACACAGAAATCCAAAACATAGAAAATGAACATAGAATGCCCACCCTAGTCACACCCTGGCCAGGGTGTGACAACAGCTGGTGCGCGATGTCTAATATTAAAGAAGTCTCGAGAACAGCGGCGTCTGGTAAGACATGGGGCGGAGGACTATGTATTTTTGCAAATAACAGGTGATGTTGCACGATATCGAAGGAAGTCTCGAGCTATTGCCCGCCTGAGGTAGAGTACCTTAAAGTATGCTGTAGACCACACTATCTACCAAGATAGTTCTCATCTATATTATTTATAGCCGTCTATTTACCACCACAGACTAATGCTGGCACTATGACTGCACTCAACCAACTCTATAAGGCCATAAGCAAACAAGAAAATGCTCACCCAGGAGCGGCGCTCCTAGTGGCAGGGGACATTAATGCAGGCAAACTTAAATCAGTTTTACCAAATCTTTACCAGCATGTCAAATGTGCAACAAGAGGAAATCAATTCAAGACCAGTTTTACTCCACACACAGAGATGCGTACTAAGCTCTCCCCAGCTCTCCATTTGGCATATATGACCATAAGTCTATCCTCCTGATTCCTGCATACAAGCAAAAACTAAAGCAGGAAGCACCAGTGACTCGCTCAATATGGAAGTGGTCAGATGACGCGGATGCCACGCTTCAGGACTGTTTTGCTAGCAAAAACTGGAACATGTTACAGGATTCATCCAATGACATTGAAAAGTAAACCACCTCAGTCATCGGCTTCATCAATAAGTGCATCGACAATGTCGTCCCCACTGTGACCGTACGTACATATCCAAACCAGAAACCATGGATTACAGGCAACATCCACACCGAGCTAAAGGCTAGAGCTGCTGCTTTCAAGGAGTGGGACACTAATCTGACCGCCTATAAGAAATCTTGCTATGCCCTCAGCCGAACCATCAAACAAGAAAAGATGCTCGTCAGATGTAGCAGGGCTTGAAAACTATTACGGACTACAAAGGGAAAGCCAGACGCAAGCTGCCCAGTGAGCCTGCCAGATGAGTTAAATGCATCGTGGAAAGCAGCACTGAAGCATCCACAAGAGCACCAGCTGTTTTGGATGACTGTGATAAGGCTCTCGGTAGCCAGTGTGAGCAAGACCTCTAAATATGTTGCTAGTTGTTTAAATAAATGTTTTTGCTAGTTGTTTAACTAAATGTAGTTGCTAGTAGTTTATCGAAATGTGTTGCTAGATTTTGAACAACATTTGTTGCTAGTTGTTGAAATAAATGTGTTGCTTGAGTGTTGCCTGTATATGGTTCATTACACATGTATTTGATAAGGTAGGAGGAGTATAGTAAGATAGTGAGTACAGTAGGATATCTCACAAGAGTGGAACAAAGCATGCAGCTCCAGAGTAATAATGTCATTATAGAGGCATGTCACAGGGCTCTGAAGAGGACTACAGCCCCAGAGTAATAATGTCATTATAGAGGCATGTCACAGGGCTCTGAAGAGGACTACAGCCCCAGAGTAATAATGTCATTATAGAGGCATGTCACAGGGCTCTGAAGAGGACTACAGCCCCAGAGTAATAATGTCATTATAGAGGCATGTCACAGGGCTCTGAAGAGGACTACAGCCCCAGAATACAGCTCCAGTAATAATGAGTAACAGCCCCAGAGTAATAATGTCATTATAGAGGCATGTCACAGGGCTCTGAAGAGGACTACAGCCCCAGGTAATAATGTCATTATAGAGGCATGTCACAGGGCTCTGAAGAGGACTACAGCCCCAGAGTAATAATGTAATAGAGGCATGTCACAGGGCTCTGAAGAGGACTACAGCCCCAGAGTAATAATGTCATTATAGAGGCATGTCACAGGGCTCTGAAGAGGACTACAGCCCCAGAGTAATAATGTCATTATAGAGGCATGTCACAGGGCTCTGAAGAGGACACAGGGCTCTGAAGAGGACTACAGCCCCAGAGTAATAATGTCATTATAGAGGCATGTCACAGGGCTCTGAAGAGGACTACAGCCCCAGAGTAATAATGTCATTATAGAGGCATGTCACAGGGCTCTGTCAAGGGCTCTGAAGAGGACTACAGCCCCAGAGTAATAATGTCATTATAGAGGCATGTCACAGGGCTCTGAAGAGGACTACAGCCCCAGAGTAATAATGTCATTATAGAGGCATGTCACAGGGCTCTGAAGAGGACTACAGCCCCAGAGTAATACAACTAATAATAATTCAAATATAAAAATTATAATTAATAATGGCAACAGCACAAATACATTAAAGAGTTGTACATGTAGAAGAGAATTCAATAAAGTAATACTAAAATGAGGTACTGTACTCTAATTCATATTTCATTCCAATCTGCTGATGTTTTAGTGAGACTCAACGGTCTTCTGTAATCTATCATGTCCAAACAGGTTCTTCATGTCAATTGTATTTTTATTGACTGTAAGTGTCTTTTCAGGAACTGAAAGAGAGACATGTAAAAACAGGTCAAAATAGACTTTCACAAGCTGTTTAACATCCTGTGTGACTGTGCTGTACAAACAGGATGCTGCTCCTCGGACACATTCAGACATCAACTGTGTCGGTCAGAGAACACGTTGCAGATCTACATTCATTTCTTCATTGTCTGTGGGACATTTTATTGTTTCTTTACTTTTGGAACCAAACTAACCATTAAATATTTACTCCAGTGACCTTGAGATACAATTCAACTGCAGGGTGAAAGGAAAGAACATTGGAACAACCAAAAGGTATGAACTGCTGTTAGTTGACAAACAAGGAGGAACCCATCTGACAAACAACAAGAAGACGAGAGACTCCATACTGTTTACAGTGTTCATAAGGGTTTTACTGTATCAAACCAGAAGACGAGAGACTCCATACTGTTTACAGTGTTCATAAGGGTTTTACTGTATCAAACCAACGTTCTACAGATATCCACCGGAACCAAACTATTCTGACAATTATCTCAGTAGATTTGACTGACGTTGGAAGAGATGAGATCTATGTTTTCCCACCCTGCCATCCTGTTCCTGTGGATTCAGAGTTCTAGTGGATGGATGCATCCTAAATGCCAGATTTATGACAGTAGTGAAGACTTTGGACACTTTCCCACCTGGATCTGCAGCCACATACCTCATCATGCAGAACGTTACACTGCTGCCTGTCAAGATGTCACAGCCATCGAGGAGGATCTACTTGGACTTCCCCCTAATATCAATACCCTCTGCATATATATGACACATGGTGAAAATAGATCCATGTCTCTGGGCTTTTTCTCTAAGTTTCAGGATCTGGAGTACCTGTACATTAAGGGCTGTTTTACTCAAATCCTTCCATCTGGGAACAGTCACCTTCCAAATCTGCAACATATGTACTTAGGTAAATGGGGAATGGACTCAGATTGCTGTGATTGTCATATTGGGCCCCATACATTCAGAGATCTCGTCAAGCTGAGTCATTTGACTCTTTGGAGTTATAGACTATCAGCAATGTCCCCGGAAGTTTTCCATGGCATTCCTCAGTTACAAAGTCTCATCATTAGGGAACCCTGTTTAGAAGATTTGTCAGAGATAGCATGTAGAATTATGAATATTAAGTCACTTGTTAGCTTATATGTAGACGCAACAAACATACAATCGTTAAACATTTCGAACTGCTCCGTCTTAAACACCAACGAAAGCATGACACCTCTTTTTAACAAGCTAGCAAGGGTTGACTTATCATTTGGTGAAATAACACATATAGAGGAAGGTTCACTGGCTTGGCTCCAGAACCTCACAAGGTTAAGAGGGTTTTCAGCCAGGAAGTCCTACTGGACCTTCCCCTGTCTGGGATAAAACAAATCCAGGTCTTCAGTTGCTATGGGATCAATGTCATTGATATTGAAAGTATCTGTAATGTAGTGTTTTTGCTTTCAATCAAGAAAATATTTGTAAACAATGCCAATACAAGCAGCCTCTCCATGTCCAGTGTTGAATTGTGCACTGGGCTAGAATATATGTATTTAAGTGTACCTTTGTCTTTCCATCCTACTACCCATTTGGAATGGAATTTTATTTCCAGTCTCAAAAACCTTAATCAATTTAAAATAGACGGCCTGGAAGATAACAGACTTGATATTTGCTCCTTCCAAAAACAACCAATAACATGGTTAACAAATCTCACTTTAGGGTTGAAAAATCAAATGCTTTTTGCTAAACAATTTATCTGTCTTGTTAAGCTGCTGTATCTGGATATACAACAGAATTTAATTTCAAACATTGAAGACTTTGCTTTCCTGGGATTGACAAATCTGGAGTCCTTGGACATTACAAGTAATAAGATAACACAGATAAATGCAAACACATTTTATGGTTTACATAGTTTGACATGGTTAGACCTCAGGAACAATCCACTTATTCACAACATTGAGGCGATGTCTTTCACACACCTCATGTCTCTTAGACAAGTGTTTCTCGGGCAAGTGAACAATCCACTAACAGAACCTGTGATCAAGCTGAATCTGACACTTATATTTGGAGGAATTCTGAGTCAACTGACTCATCTGTACATTAGTTCAGCTATGAGGCCAATGCAGTTGACTATCGGCAGTAACATCACATCTAAACAGAACCTGAGTCTCCAGCTCAAAGGCCAGACGGTGTCATTTCAAGACTGTGACAGACCTTTCTTTCAGTCTGTAACCCATCTTCATGCTGATGCTGAAGAATTCCTTTGTGGATCTGAATTCATGGGGAAGTACTTCACGTCTGTGGAGACATTTGACTACAGATCGAAGCTTTCAGCTAAAAGGGTTGATTTATCATCAATTAATCAGCTGATTCACCTGAGGAAACTGACTCTACGAGAGGTGGATCTTTTAATACAGCGTTCTGCCGACATCATTTTTCACAACTTGACCAAACTGGAGGTTCTGGAAATGTACCACTGCAGGATTTATTCTTTAGAGGGGAGTTTAACTAAAGACTTGAAATCTTTGAAAATATTGTATTTTCATATAGAGAACATTTATAATGTATTCTACAGCTTTACTGAACCTCTCTCTAGCCTTAAGTATTTGATACTTCCTCAGATCCAGATTTTTTGCAGTTGTGACAATGCTTGGCTCATTACATGGGCAAAGGGGTACAGGCAGGTTGAAGTGATCATGCTTGGTCCGTATGCTAAAACCGGTATGTATGCTTTGGAGGACTTGATATGCTTGTCGGACAATGGAATAGACACACCTAATTTTGTCAAGTACACAGAAGCCAACTGCACAACAGAGGTTGGCTTTGTGCTCTTTGTTGCGACTGGCCTGGGAGTCTTGTTCTTCATGCTGGTGGTGTTGGTCCATAACCTGGCCGGCCCCTACCTCCTCCCCCTCTACCACATCACCCTTGGCTGGCTGTTAGAAGCCATGCGATCCAACACCAGGGGGCGCTATCACTACGATGCGTTTGTCTCCTATAGCGGGAAGGACGAGCACTGGGTGGTGGAGGAGCTGCTACCTAATCTGGAGCAGAGGGGTCCTCCTTTCCTGCGCCTCTGTCTGCACAGCAGGGACTTCCAGCTGGGGAAGGACATTGTGGAGAACATCACAGACAGCCTCTACCGGAGCCGCCACACCCTCTGCCTAGTCAGCCGCCACTACCTGCGCAGTAACTGGTGCTCTCTGGAGATGAAGCTGGCCACCTACAGGCTGCAGGTGGAGCAAAGGGACATCCTCCTCCTGGTCTTCCTGGAGAAGATCCCCCCTCGCCGGCTGTCTGCCCACCACAGGCTGGCTCGCCTGCTGAAAACCAGGACTTATCTGGACTGGCCCCAGGACCCCCATCAGCACCAGGCATTCTGGGACAGACTGTGGGCTAAACTGAAACCTCAGACTGAGCATGAGATCAGAGGTTGATGTTGAACCTTGTGGCCTGAAGCTAGACATCAGCGGTTGATGTAGAACCTTGGGTATAGAAATTTGACTTCAGATGTTGATGTAGAACCTTGTGGACTGAAATGTGACATCAGATGTTGATGTAGAACCTTGTGGACTGAAATGTGACATCAGAGGTTGATGTAGAACCTTGGGTATAGAAATTTGATTTCAGAGGTTGATGTAGGACCTTGTGGACTGAAATGTGACATGAGAAGATGATGTTTAACCTTGTGGACTGAAATGTGACATCATAAGTTGATGTAGAACCTTGTGGACTGAAATGTGACATCAGATGTTGATGTAGAACCTTGTGGACTGAAATGTGACATCAGAGGTTGATGTAGAACCTTGGGTATAGAAATTTGATTTCAGAGGTTGATGTAGGACCTTGTGGACTGAAATGTGACATGAGAAGTTGATGTTTAACCTTGTGGACTGAAATGTGACATCATAAGTTGATGTAGAACCTTGTGGACTGAAATGTGACATCAGATGTTGATGTAGAACCTTGTGGACTGAAATGTGACATCAGATGTTGATGTAGAACCTTGTGGACTGAAATGTGACATCAGAGGTTGATGTAGAACCTTGTGTTATTGCAGATGCAATGTTGACACATATGTTGAGCTGTTTGAAATTTGTTTTGTCAATTCCTTTTAAATGCTCTGTCTGGAGTGTACTTTTTGCGATTCATCTGAAATTACTTTTAATAGCCTTATTTAAATTGCTCATAAAAAAGCCTAAACATTTTATAAATTCCCAAAATGTTATCAGATCCTATTTGTATTTTTAAACACCTAATTGCTAACACATATCTTTGTTTGTATATTTGTTGCTAAGAGGAACTGAAAAAGGGTGTGACTACTGTGTACTGCAGTGAATGACAAAACATAAATGTCCAATGACTATGAAGCAGTTATTAATGACTATACATGAATGACCAATGACCATGAAGCAGTTATTAATGACTATACATGAATGACCAATGACCATGAAGCAGTTATTAATGACTATACGTGAATGACCAATGACCACGAAGCAGTTATTAATGACTATACATGAATGACCACGATGCAGATATTTTATTTGAACATCGATCGAAGAGATTTGTACAGAAATGTTGTTGATAGTTGTTTAATTAAATGTTGTTGCAAATGTTTTAACTAAATGTGTTTGCTATTTGTTTACCAAAATGTAATTGCTAGTTGTTTAGCTAAATGTAGTTGCTAGTTGTTTAACTAAATGTGTTGTTAGTTGTTTAACTAAAATGCAGTAGCTAGATGTTTAACTCAATGTGTTGCTAGTTGTTTAACTAAATGTAATTGCGAGTTGTTTAGCTAAATCATGTTGCTATTTGTTAAAATAAATGTGTTGCTATTTGTTCAACTAATTGTAGTTGCTAGTTGTTAAATAAATGTAGTTTTTAGTTGTTTAACTAAAGGTAGTTGCTAGTTGTTTAACATTTTGTAGATGCTAGTTGTTTAACTAAATATAGCTGCTAGTTGTATAACTAAATCTAGTTGCTAGTTGTTTAACTAAATGTGTTGCTAGTTGTTTAATTAAATTTTATTGCTATTTCTTTAACCAATTGTAGTTTCTATTTGTTTACCTAAATGTAGTTGCTAAGTGTTAAACTAAATGTAGTTGCTAAGTGTTAAACTAAATGTGTTGCTAGTTGTTTAACTTAATGTGTTGCTAGTTGTTTAACTTAATGTGTTGCTAGTTTTTTAACTGAATGGGTTGCTAGTTGTTTAGCTAAATGTGTTGCTAGTTGTTTAACTAACGGTGTTGCTTGAGTATAGCCTGTATATGGTTCATAGCACATATATATGATACATGTCTAAACTCCTGGGCTTGCGGAAGGGTACCCCTTTCTGGACAATGAAGTCATTTCTGCGCAATATTGGAGGTAACATAGTTTTATTTAATTATTTCATTACTGTTCATGCTTTAATATATAGGCATTCATCCGAAATGTTGGAAACTGTCTTCTGTTTCCGTTTTTAAATAAATAGCATCCCTGCATTAGAATAACTCATTTTATTGTTCTATTCTAGAATGCCTCCATATTCTCTATTCTATAAACTCTTAGATCTGACACATGCAGAACAGATAACTGTCTCTAACTGAGGCCAGCTTTCAGCAGCTTGTCCAGGCTATCAATGCTCTGACTACAGTAGACCACAGAGTAAGCTTGATATGTCTGGTTAACCACCATTATCATGGTATATGATGGAGACTCCAGCATTATCAGTTCTAGTCACAGATAAGCATCATCCCTCCAGCTAAAGGTCAGGTCTTCCGCGGTGGTAACCTCGCCTGAGACCTGAAGAATTATCCTACTAGAGTTCTAGGCTTGAGTTCTGTTTTAATTTCATCTTTATTTTACCAGGTAAATTGACAGAGAACACATCTTCATTTACATCAACAACCTGGGGAATAGTTACAGGGGAGAGGAGGGATGAGCCAAAGCTGGGGAGAGTTAGATGGTCATGAGGTTCAGATTTGAAAATTAGCCAGGACATCGGGGTTAACACCTCTAGTCCAACATGTACAAATAACCTCAACTAACCTGTACCCCTGCACACTAACTCAGTACCTGTACCCCTGCACACTGACTCAGTCCCTGTACCCACGCACACGGACTAGGTACGTGTACCCCTGCACACTGACCCAGTACCTGTAACACTGCACAATGACTCAGTACCTGTACCCCAGCATACTGACTAGGTACCTTTACCCCTGCACACTGACTAGGTATGTGTACCCCAGCACACTGACTAAGTACGTGTACCCCTGCACACTGACTAGGTACCTGTACCCCTGCACACACTGACCCTACTGACTAGGTACCTCAGTACCTGTACCCCCCCACACACTGACTCAGTACCTGTACCCCTGCACACTGACTAGGTACCTGTACCCCTGCACACTGACTAAGTACGTGTACCCCAGCACACTGACTAAGTACCTGTACCCCTGCACACTGACTAGGTACCTGTACCCCTGCACACTGCCCTAGTACCTGTACCCCCACACACTGACTCAGTACCTGTACCCCTGCACACTGACTAGGTACCTGTACCCATGCACACTGACTAGGTACCTGTACCCCTGCACACTGACTCAGTACCTGTACCCCTGCACACTGACTCAGTACCTGTACCCCTGCACACTGACTCAGTACCTGTACCCCTGCACACTGACTCAGTACCTGTACCCACCACACTGACTTAGTACCTGTACCCTGCACACTGACTAGGTACCTGTACCCCTGCACACTGACTAGGTACCTGTACCCCACACTGACTCAGCACCTGCACCCCAGCACACTGACTCAGTACCTGTACCCCTGCACACTGACTCAGGTACCTGTACCCCCACACTGACTAGGTACCCCTGCACACTGACCCCTGCACACTGACTCAGTGACCTGTACCCCTGCACACTGACTCAGTACCTGTACCCTGCACACTGACTCAGTACCTGTACCCCTGCACACTGACTCAGTACCTGTACCCCTGCACACTGACTCAGTACCTGTACCCCTGCACACTGACTCAGTACCTGTACCCCTGCACACTGACTCAGTACCTGTACCCCTGCACACTGACTCAGTACCTGTACCCCTGCACACTGACTCAGTACCTGTACCCCTGCACACTGACTAGGTACCTGTACCCCTGCACACTGACTAAGTACCTGTACCCCTGCACACTGACTAGGTACCTGTGCCCCTGCACACTGACTAGGTACGTGTACCCCAGCACACTGACTAAGTACCTGTACTCCAGCACACTGACTAAGTACCTGTACCCCTGCACACTGACTAGGTACCTGTACCCCTGCACACTGCCCTAGTACCTGTACCCCGCACACTGACTCAGTACCTGTACCCCACACTGACACACTGACCTGTACCCATGTACACTGACTCAGTACCCCTGCACACTGACCCTGTACCTGACACACTGACACTGACTCAGTACCTGTACCACTGACTGTACCCCTGCACACTGACTCAGTACCTGTACCCCTGCACACTGACTCAGTACCTGTACCCCTGCACACTGACTCAGTACCTGTACCCCCTGCACACTGACTCAGTACCTGTACCCCCTGCACACTGACTCAGTACCTGTACTGTACCTGTACCCTGCACACTGACTCAGTACCTGTACCCCCACACACTGACTTACCTGTACCCCTGCACACTGACTCAGTACCTGTACCCCTGCACACTGACTCAGGTACCTGTACCCCTGCACACTGACTCAGTACCTGTACCCCAGCACACTGACTCAGTACCTGTACCCCTGCACACTGACTAGGTACCTGTACCCCTGCACACTGACTAGGTACCTGTACCCCTGCACACTGACTCAGTACCTGTACCCCTGCACACTGACTCAGTACCTGTACCCTGCACACTGACTCAGTACCTGTACCCCTGCACACTGACTCAGTACCTGTACCCCTGCACACTGACTCAGTACCTGTACCCCTGCACACTGACTCAGTACCTGTACCCCTGCACACTGACTCAGTACCTGTACCCCTGCACACTGACTCAGTACCTGTACCCCACACACTGATGACTCATTACCTATACCCCTGCACACTGACTCAGTACCTGTACCCCTGCACACTGACTCAGTACCTGTACCCCTGCACACTGACTCAGGTACCTGTACCCCTGCACACTGACTCGGTACCGGTACCCCAGCACACTGACTCAGTACCTGTACCCCTGCACACTGACTCAGTACCACTGACTCAGCCCCAGCACACTGACTCAGTACCTGTACCCCTGCACACTGACTCAGTACCTGTACCCCTGCACACTGACTCAGGTACCTGTACCCCAGCACACTGACACACTGACTCAGTACCTGTGACTCAGTACCTGTACCCTGACTCAGTACCTGTACCCCTGCACACTGACTCAGTACCTGTACCCCTGCACACTGACTCAGTACCTGTACCCCTGCACACTGACTCAGTACCTGTACTCCCACACACTGACTCAGTACCTGTACCCCAGCACACTGACTCAGTACCTGTACCCCTGCACACTGACTCAGTACCTGTACCCCTGCACACTGACTCAGTACCTGTACTCCTGCACACTGACTCAGTACCTGTACCCCTGCACCTGTACCCCTGCACACTGACCCCTGTGACTCAGTACCTGTACCCCTGCACACTGACTCACCCCTGTACCCTGTACCCCTGCACACTGACTCAGTACCTGTACCCTGCACACTGACTCAGTACCTGTACCCCAGCACACTGACTCAGTACCTGTACCCCTGCACACTGACTCAGTACCTGTACCCCTGCACACTGACTCATTACCTGTAACCCTGCACACTGACTCAGTACCTGTACCCCCGCACACTGACTCAGTACCTATACCCTGCACACTGACTCAGTACCTGTACCCCTGCACACTGACTCAGTACCTGTACCCCTGCACACTGACTCAGTACCTGTACCCCTGCACACTGACTCAGTACCTGTACCCCTGCACACTGACTCAGTACCTGTACCCCTGCACACTGACTCAGTACCTGTACCCCTGCACACTGACTCAGTACCTGTACCCCAGCACACTGACTCAGTACCTGACTACCTGTAACCCTGCACACTGACTCAGGTACCTGTGACCCTGTACTGCACACTGACTCAGTACCTGTACCCCTGCACACTGACTCAGTACCTGTACCCCTGCACACTGACTATTACCTGAACATGTACCCCCCTGCACACTGACTCAGTACCTGTACCCCTGCACACTGACTCAGTACCTGTACCCCCGCACACTGACTCAGTACCTGTACCCCTGCACACTGACTAGGTACCTGTACCCCTGCACACTGACTAGGTACCTGTACCCCTGCACACTGACCTAGTACCTGTACCCCTGCACACTGACTCAGTACCTGTACCCCTGCACACTGACTCAGTACCTGTACCCCTGCACACTGACTCAGTACCTGTACCCCTGCACACTGACTCAGTACCTGTAACCCTGCACACTGACTCAGTACCTGTACCCCTGCACACTGACTCAGTACCTGTACCCCTGCACACTGACTCAGTACCTGTACCCCTGCACACTGACTCAGTAACTGTACCCCTGCACACTGACTCAGTACCTGTACTCCCACACACTGACTTAGTACCTGTAACCCTGCACACTGACTAGGTACCTGTACCCCTGCACACTGACTAGGTACCTGTACCCCTGCACACTGACTAGGTACCTGTACCCCTGCACACTGACTCCCCTGCACACTGACTCAGTACCTGTACCCCTGCACACTGACTCAGTACCTGTACCCCTGCACACTGACTCAGTACCTGTACCCCTGCACACTGACTCAGTACCTGTACCCCACACACTGATGACTCATTACCTATACCCCTGCACACTGACTCACTGTACCCTGCACACTGACTCAGTACCTGTACCCCTGCACTGACTGACCTGTACACACTGACTCAGTACCTGTAACCCTGCACACTGACTCAGTACCTGTACCCCCGCACACTGACTCAGTACCTATACCCTGCACACTGACTCAGTACCTGTACCCCTGCACACTGACTCAGTACCTGTACCCCTGCACACTGACCTAGTACCTGTACCCCTGCACACTGACTCAGTACCTGTACTCCCTGCACACTGACTCAGTACCTGTACCCCTGCACCCTGACACACTGACTAGGTACCTGTACCCCAGCACACTGACTCAGGTACCTGTACCCCTGCACACTGACTCAGTACCTGTACCCCTGCACACTGACTCCCTGTACCCCAGCACACTGACTCAGTACCTGTCAGTGCACACTGACTCAGTACCCCCCACACACTGACTCAGTACCTGTACCCCTGCACACTGACTCAGTACCTGTACCCCTGCACACTGACTGACTCATTACCTGACTACTGTACCCTGCACACTGACTCATTACCTGTACCCCTGCACACTGACTCATTACCTGTAACCCTGCACACTGACTCAGTACCTGTACCCCTGCACACTGACTCAGTACCTGTACCCCTGCACACTGACTCAGTACCTGTACCCCTGCACACTGACTAGGTACCTGTACCTCTGCACACTGACCTAGTACCTGTACCCCCGCACACTGACTCAGTACCTGTACCCCTGCACACTGACTCAGTACCTGGCACACATGTACCCAGTACCTGTACACACTGACTCAGGTACCTGTACCCCTGCACACTGACTCAGTACCTGTACCCCAGCACACTGACTCAGTACCTGTACCCCACTGACACACTGACACTGACTCAGTACCTGTACCCCTGCACACTGACTCAGGTACCTGTACCCCTGCACACTGACTCAGTACCTGTACCCCACACACTGATGACTCATTACCTGTACCCCTGCACACTGACTCAGTACCTGTACCCCTGCACACTGACTCAGTACCTGTACCCCTGCACACTGACTCAGTACCTGTACCCCTGCACACTGACTCAGTACCTGTACCCCTGCACACTGACTCAGTACCTGTACCCCTGCACACTGACTCAGTAACTGTACCCCTGCACACTGACTCAGTACCTGTACCCCTGCACACTGACTCAGTACCTACCTGACTAGTACCTGTACCCCTGCACACTGACTCAGTACTGTACCCCTGCACACTGACTACCTGTACCCCTGCACACTGACTCAGGTACCTGTACCCCTGCACACTGACTCAGTACCTGTACCCCTGCACACTGACTCAGTACCTGTACCCCAGCACACTGACTCAGTACCTGTACCCCTGCACACTGACTCAGTACCTGTACCCCTGCACACTGACTCAGTACCTGTACCCCTGCACACTGACTGACCTTACCTGACTACCCCCCTGCACACTGACTCAGTACCTGTACCCCTGCACACTGACTCATTACCTGTAACCCTGCACACTGACTCAGTACCTGTACCCCCGCACACTGACTCAGTACCTGTACCCCCGCACACTGACTCAGTACCTGTTCCCCTGCACACTGACTCAGTAGCTGTACCCCAGCACACTGACTCAGTACCTGTACCCCTGCACACTGACTCAGTACTGTACCCCTGCACACTGACTCCTGTAACCCTGCACACTGACTCAGTACCTGTACCCCTGCACACTGACTCAGTACCTGTACCCCTGCACACTGACTCAGTACCTGTACCCCTGCACACTGACTAGGTACCTGTACCCCTGCACACTGACTCGGTACCGGTACCCCAGCACACTGACTCAGTACCTGTACTCCTGCACACTGACTCAGTACCTGTGACTCAGTACCTGTACCACACTGACTCACCTGCACACACTGACTCAGTACCTGTACCCCCTGTGACTCCCTGTACCCCTGCACACTGACTCAGTACCTGTACATCCTGCACACTGACTCAGTACCTGTACCCCTGCACTGACTCAGTACCTGTACCCTGTACACACTGACTGACTCAGTACCTGTACCCCTGCACACTGACTCAGTGACTGTACCCCTGCACACTGACTCAGTACCTGTACTCACACACACTGACTTAGTACCTGTACCCCTGCACACCGACTAGGTACCTGTACCCCTGCACACTGACTCGGTACCGGTACCTGTGACTCCCTGTACCCCTGCACACTGACTCAGTACCTGTACCCCCGCACACTGACTCAGTACCTGTACCCCTGCACACTGACTCAGTACCTGTACCCCTGCACACTGACTCAGTACCTGTACCCCTGCACACTGACTCAGTACCTGTACCCCTGCACACTGACTCAGTACCTGTACCCCTGCACACTGACTCAGTACCTGTACCCCTGCACACTGACTCAGTACCTGTACCCCTGCACACTGACTCAGTACCTGTACCCCTGCACACTGACTCAGTACCTGTACCCCTGCACACTGACTCAGTACCTGTACCCCTGCACACTGACTCAGTACCTGTACCCCTGCACACTGACTCAGTACCTGTACCCTGCACACTGACTCAGTACCTGTACCCCAGCACACTGACTCAGTACCTGTACCCCTGCACACTGACTGTACCCCTGAACTGATGTACCCCTACACTGACCATGCACACTGACTCAGTACCTGTACCCCTGCACACTGACTCAGTACCTGTACCCCAGCACACTGACTCAGTACCTGTACCCCTGCACACTGACTAGGTACCTGTACCCCTGCACACTGACTCAGTACCTGTACCCCTGCACACTGACTCAGTACCTGTACCCCACACACTGACTCAGTACCTGTACCCCTGCACACTGACTAGGTACCTGTACCCCTGCACACACTGTACCTGTACCCTGCACACTGACTCAGTACCTGTACCCCTGCACACTGACTCAGTACCTGTACCCCTGCACACTGACTCAGTACCTGTACCCCTGCACACTGACTCAGTACCTGTACCCCTGCACACTGACTCAGACTAGTAACCTGTACCCCTGCACACTGACTCAGCACACTGACTCAGTGACTGTACCCTTGCACACTGACTCAGTACCTGTACTCCCACACACTGACTTAGTACCTGTAACCCTGCACACTGACTAGGTACCTGTACCCCTGCACACTGACTAGGTACCTGTACCCCTGCACACTGACTCGGTACCGGTACCCCAGCACACTGACTCAGTACCTGTACTCCTGCACACTGACTCAGTACCTGTACCCCTGCACACTGACTCAGTACCTGTACCCCACACACTGATGACTCATTACCTATACCCCTGCACACTGACTCATTACCTGTAACCCTGCACACTGACTCAGTACCTGTACCCCCGCACACTGACTCAGTACCTGTACCCCCACTGACTCAGTACCTGTACCCCTGCACACTGACTCAGTACCTGTACCCTGACTGACAGTACCTGTACCCCTGCACACTGACTCACCTGTACCCCTGCACACTGACCCTGACTGACTCAGTACCTGTACCCCAGCACACTGACTCAGTACCTGTACCCCTGCACACTGACTCAGTACCTGTACCCCCCTGACACACTGACTCAGTACCTGTACCCTCCCACACACTGACTCAGTACCTGTACCCCTGCACACTGACTCAGGTACCTGTACCCCTGCACACTGACTCAGGTACCTGTACCCCTGCACACTGACTCAGTACCTGTACCCTGCACACTGACACACTGACTCTGTACCCCTGCACACTGACTCAGTACCTGTACTGCACACTGACTCAGTACCTGCCCCCAGCACACTGACTCAGTACCTGTACCCCTGCACACTGACTCAGTACCTGTACCCTGCACACTGACTCAGTACCTGTACCCCTGCACACTGACTCAGTACCTGTACCCCTGCACACTGACTCAGTACCTGTACCCCACACTGCACACTGACTCAGTACCTGTACCCCCTGCACACTGACTCAGGTACCTGTACCCCTGCACACTGACTCAGTACCTGTACCCCTGCACACTGACTCAGTACCTGTACCCCTGCACACTGACTCAGTACCTGTACTGTGACCCCCTGCACACTGACTCAGTACCTGTACCCCTGCACACTGACTCAGTACCTGTACCCCTGCACACTGACTCAGTACCTGTACCCCTGCACACTGACTCAGTACCTGTACCCCCTGCACACTGACTCAGTACCTGTACCCTGCACACTGACTCAGTACCTGTACCCTGCACACTGACTCAGTACCTGTGACTCAGTACCTGCCCCCTGCACACTGACTCAGTACCTGTACCCCTGCACACTGACTCAGTACCTGTACCCCAGCACACTGACTCAGTACCTGTACCCCTGCACACTGACTAGGTACCTGTACCCCTGCACACTGACTCAGTACCTGTACCCCTGCACACTGACTCAGTACCTGTACCCCTGCACACTGACTCAGTACCTGTACCCCAGCACACTGACTCAGTACCTGTACTCCTGCACACTGACTAGGTACCTGTACCCCCGCACACTGACTAGGTACCTGTACCCCAGCACACTGACTCAGTACCTGTACCCCTGCACACTGACTCAGTACCTGTACCCTGCACACTGACTCAGTACCTGTACCCCTGCACACTGACTCAGTACCTGTACCCCTGCACACTGACTCAGTACCTGTAACCCTGCACACTGACTCAGTACCTGTACCCCTGCACACTGACTAGGTACCTGTACCCCTGCACACTGACTCAGTACCTGTACCCCTGCACACTGACTCAGTACCTGTACCCCTGCACACTGACTCAGTACCTGTACCCCTGCACACTGACTCAGTACCTGTACCCCTGCACACTGACTCAGTACCTGTACCCCAGCACACTGACTCAGTACCCCTGCACACTGACTCAGCACCTGTACTGACTCAGGTACCTGTACCCCTGCACACTGACTAGGTACCTGTACCCCTGCACACTGACTCAGTACCTGTACCCCTGCACACTGACTCAGTGACTGTACCCTTGCACACTGACTCAGTACCTGTACTCACACACACTGACTTAGTACCTGTAACCCTGCACACCGACTAGGTACCTGTACCCCTGCACACTGACTCAGGTACCTGTAGCACACTGACTCGGTACCTGTACCCCTGCACACTGACTCAGTACCTGTACCCCTGCACACTGACTCAGTACCTGTACCCCTGCACACTGACTCAGTACCTGTACCCCTGCACACTGACTCAGTACCTGTACCCCTGCACACTGACTCAGTACCTGTACCCCACACTGCACACTGACTCAGTACCTGTACCCCTGCACACTGACTCAGTACCTGTACCCCTGCACACTGACTCAGTACCTGTACCCTCAGTACCTGCACACTGACTCAGTACCTGTACCCCTGCACACTGACTCAGTACCTGTACCCCTGCACACTGACTCAGAATAATTACCTGACTACCCCCCTGCACACTGACTCAGTACCTGTACCCCTGCACACTGACTCAGTACCTGTAACCCTGCACACTGACTCAGTACCTGTACACACTGACTCAGTACCTGTACCCCTACACACTGACTCAGTACCCCACACACTGACTCAGTACCTGTACCCCTGCACACTGACTAGGTACCTGTACCCCTGCACACTGACTCAGTACCTGTACCCCCACACTGACTGACTCATTACCTATACCCCTGCACACTGACTCATTACCTGTACTCCCGCACACTGACTCAGTACCTGTACCCCCGCACACTGACTCAGTACCTGTACCCCTGCACACTGACTGACTGTACCTGTACCCCAGCACACTGACTCAGTACCTGTACCCCTGCACACTGACTCTGTACCTGTACCCCTGCACACTGACTGACCTGTACCCCTCACTGACTTACCTGTACCTGTTGCACACTGACTTAGTACCTGTACCCCTGCACACTGACTCAGTACCTGTAACCCTGCACACTGACTCAGTACCTGTAACCCCTGCACACTGACTAGTACCTGTACCCCTGCACACTGACTCAGTACCTGTACCCCTGCACACTGACTGGTACCCCCTGCACACTGACTCAGTACCTGTACCCCTGCACACTGACTCAGTACCTGTACCCCTGCACACTGACTCAGTACCTGTACCCCCTGCACACTGACTGACTCATTACCTGACTAGCCCTGCACACTGACTCAGTACCTGTACCCCTGCACACTGACTCAGTACCTGTACCCCCCCTGCACACTGACTCAGTACCTGTACCCCTGCACACTGACTCAGTACCTGTACCCCTGCACACTGACTCAGTACCTGTAGTACCCCCCTGCACACTGACTCAGTACCTGACTAGGTACCCTGCACACTGACTAGTACCTGTACCCCTGCACACTGACTCAGTACCTGACTCAGTACCCCCTGCACACTGACTCAGTACCACTGACTACCCCCTGCACACTGACTCAGTACCTGTAACCCCGCACACTGACTCAGTACCTGTACTGGTAACCCCTGCACACTGACTCAGTACCTGTACCCCCACACTGCACACTGACTCAGTACCTGTACCCCTGCACACTGACTCAGGTACCTGTACCCTGCACACTGACTTAGTACCTGTACCCCCACACTGACTCAGTACCTTTACCCTGCACACTGACTCAGTACCTGTACCCCTGCACACTGACTCAGTACCTGTACCCCTGCACACTGACTGACTGACAGTACCTGTAACCCTGCACACTGACTAGGTACCTGTACCCCCGCACACTGACTCAGTACCTGTACCCCTGCACCCCTGCACACTGACTCAGTACCTGTAACCCTGCACACTGACTCAGTACCTGTACCCCTGCACACTGACTCAGTACCTGTACTCCCTGCACACTGACTCAGTACCTGTACGCCCGCACACTGACTAGGTACCTGTATCCCAGCACACTGACTAGGTACCTGTACCCCTACACACTGACTCAGTACCTGTAACCCAGCACACTGACTCAGTACCTGTACCCCTGCACACTGACTCAGTACCTGTACCCCACACACTGAACACTGACTCAGTACCTGTACCCCTGCACACTGACTCAGTACCTGTACCCCTGCACACTGACTCATTACCTGTACCCCTGCACACTGACTCATTACCTGTACCCCCGCACACTGACTCAGTACCTGTACCCCTGCACACTGACTAGGTACCTGTACCCCTGTACACTGACTCAGTACCTGTAACCCTGCACACTGACTCAGTACCTCTAACCCTTCACACTGACTAAGTACCTGTACCCCACACACTGACTCGGTACCGGTACCCCCGCACACTGACTCAGTACCTGTACCCCCGCACACTCACTCAGTACCTGTAACCCCGCACACTGACTCGGTACCTGTACCCCCGCACACTGACTCAGTACCTGTACCCCCGCACACTGACTCAGTACCTGTAACCCTGCACACTGACTCAGTACCTGTACCCCCGCACACTGACTCAGTACCTGTAACCCTGCACACTGACTCGGTACCTGTACCCCTGCACACTGAATCAGTACCTGTACCCCTGCACACTGACTCAGTACCTTTACCTCTGCACACTGAATCAGTACCTGTACCCCCCCACACTGACTCGGTACCGGTGCCCCCTGTATATAACCTCATTATTGTTATTCTAATTGTGAAACTTTTAATTATTACTTTTTATTTTAGTCTACCTGGTAAATATTTTCTTTAGCTCTGCATCCATTTCTTCAATGACCATGGAACATTTTATTGTTACTTTACTTTTGGAACCAAACTAACCATTAAATATTTACTCCTGTTACCTTGAGATACAATTCAACTGCAGGGTGAAAGGAAAGAACATTGGAACAACCAAAAGGTATGAACTGCTGTTAGTTACCAAGGAGGAACCCATCTGACAAACAACCAGAAGACGAGAGACTCCATACTGTTTACAGTGTTCATAAGGGTTTTACTGTATCAAACCAACGTTCTACAGATATCCACCGGAACCAAACTATTCTGACAATTATCTCAGTAGATTTGACTGACGTTGGAAGAGATGAGATCTATGTTTTCCCACCCTGCCGTCCTGTTCCTGTGGATTCAGAGTTCTAGTGGATGGATGCATCCTAAATGCCTTTCGGTTACTGGCCCAACTCTCTAACCACTAGGCTACCTGCCACCCAAACAATTCAACAATTCAACAATTAGCAACATACTTAGTCAAACAACCAGCAACACATTTAGTAAAATAACTACCAGCTACATTTAGTCAAACAACCAGCAACACATTTAGTAAAATAACTACCAGCTACATTTAGTAAAACAACCAGCAACACATTTAGTTAAACAACTAGCAACACATTTAGTTAAATAACTAGCAACACATTTAGTTAAACAACCAGCAACACATTTAGTTAAATAACTACCAGCTACATTTAGTCAAACAACCAGCAACACATTTAGTCAAACAACCAGCAACACATTTAGTAAAATAACTACCAGCTACATTTAGTAAAACAACCAGCAACACATTTAGTTAAACAACTAGCAACACATTTAGTTAAACAACCAGCAACACATTTAGTTAAACAACTAGCAACACATTTAGTTAAATAACTAGCAACACATTTAGTTAAACAACCAGCAACACATTTAGTTAAATAACTAGCAACACATTTAGTTAAACAACTAGCAACACATTTAGTTAAATAACTAGCAACACATTTAGTTAAATAACTAGCAACACATTTAGTTAAACAACCAGCAACACATTTAGTTAAATAACTACCAGCTACATTTAGTTAAACAACCAGCAACACATTTAGTTAAACAACTAGCAACACATTTAGTTAAATAACTAGCAACACATTTAGTTAAACAACCAGCAACACATTTAGTTAAATAACTAGCAACACATTTAGTTAAACAACTAGCAACACATTTAGTTAAATAACTAGCAAAACATTTAGTTAAACAACTAGCAACACATTTAGTTAAATAACTAGCAACACATTTAGTTAAACAACCAGCAACACATTTAGTTAAACAACCAGCAACACATTTAGTTAAATAACTACCAGCTACATTTAGTTAAACAACTAGCAGCTACATTTAGTTAAATAACTACCAGCTATATTGAGTTAAACAACTAGCAACACATTTAGTTAAATAACTAACAGCTACATTTAGTTAAACAACTAGCAACTACATTTAGTTAAATAACTACCAGCTATATTGAGTTAAACAACCAGCAACACATTTAGTTAAATAACTACCAGCTATATTGAGTTAAACAACTAGCAGCTACATTTAGTTAAATAACTACCAGCTACATTTAGTTAAACAACTAGCAACACATTTAGTTAAATAACTTGCAATTACATTTAGTTAAATAACTACCAGCTATATTGAGTTAAACAACTAGCAACACATTTAGTTAAACAACTAGATTTAATATTTTATTTTATCTTTATTTAGCTACGCACGTCAGTTAAGATCAAATTCTTATTTACAAATGACGGCCTAGAAACAGTGGGTTATCTGCCTTGTTGAAACAGTGGGTTATCTGCCTTGTTCAGTGGCAGAACAACAGGTTTTTATCTTGTCAGCTCATGGATTTGATATAGCAACCTTTCGGTTACTGGCCCAACGCTCTAACCACTAGGCTACCTTCCGCCCCAAACAATTAAACAATTAGCAACATAATTAGTTAAACAACAAGGAACACATTTAGTCAAACAACTAGCAACTACATTTAGTTAAACAACTAGCAACTACATTTAGTTAAACAACTAGCAACTACATTTTGTTAAACAACTAGCCACTATATTTAGTTAAAGAAACAATTAAACAATTAAACAATTAGCAACATACTTACTTAAACAACTAGCAACACGTTTAGTTAGTAGTAGTAGTATGTTTAACAGCAACTAGTATGTTTAACAGCAACTAGTATGTTTAACAGCAACTAGTATGTTTAACAGCAACTAGTATGTTTAACAGCAACTAGTATGTTTAACAGCAACTAGTATGTTTAACAGCAACTAGTATGTTTAACAGCAACTAGTATGTTTAACAGGAACTACTATGTTTAACAGGAACTAGTATGTTTAACAGGAACTAGTATGTTTAACAGCAACTAGTATGTTTAACAGCAACTAGTATGTTTAACAGCAACTAGTATGTTTAACAGCAACTAGTATGTTTAACAGGAACTAGTATGTTTAACAGGAACTAGTATGTTTAACAGGAACTAGTATGTTTAACAGGAACTAGTATGTTTAACAGCAACTAGTATGTTTAACAGCAACTAGTATGTTTAACAGCAACTAGTATGTTTAACAGCAACTAGTATGTTTAACAGGAACTAGTATGTTTAACAGCAACTAGTATGTTTAACAGGAACTAGTATGTTTAACAGCAACTAGTATGTTTAACAGCAACTAGTATGTTTAACAGCAACAGCAACTAGTATGTTTAACAGCAACTAGTATGTTTAACAGCAACTAGTATGTTTAACAGCAACTAGTATGTTTAACAGCAACTAGTATGTTTAACAGCAACTAGTATGTTTAACAGCAACTAGTATGTTTAACAGCAACTAGTATGTTTAACAGCAACTAGTATGTTTAACAGGAACTAGTATGTTTAACAGCAACTAGTATGTTTAACAGCAACTAGTATGTTTAACAGCAACAGCAACTAGTATGTTTAACAGCAACTAGTATGTTTAACAGCAACTAGTATGTTTAACAGCAACTAGTATGTTTAACAGCAACTAGTATGTTTAACAGCAACTAGTATGTTTAACAGGAACTAGTATGTTTAACAGGAACTAGTATGTTTAACAGCAACTAGTATGTTTAACAGCAACTAGTATGTTTAACAGCAACTAGTATGTTTAACAGCAACTAGTATGTTTAACAGCAACTAGTATGTTTAACAGCAACTAGTATGTTTAACAGCAACTAGTATGTTTAACAGCTTGTGAAAGTTTATTTTGACGTTTTTACGTCTTTCTTTCAGTTCCTGAAATGAAACATTCAGTAAAAAATACTATTGACATGAAAGACTTTATGTGACAGATTTCAAAAGATACACGAGTCTCACTAAAATATCTGTAGATAATAAAATATACATTGGAGTACAGTACTTAATTTAGTTTTTTTCTTTATAGAATTCTCTAGTAAATGTAAATATCAAAAGAGGAAGTGGATAACTTCTTTAATGACGTTGTGATGTTGACATTATTATTATTATCATTACTCTATGGGCTGTAGTCCTCTTCAGAGCCCTGTGACATGCCTCTATAATGACATTATTACTCTGGGGCTGTAGTCCTCTTCAGAGCCCTGTGACATGCCTCTATAATGACATTATAACTCTGGGGCTTCATGCTTTGTTCCACTGTGGTTAGATATTCTACTGTACTCACTAAAAGCTATCGGTTCTATTTTGTTAGATATTCTACTGTACTCACTAAAAGCTATCTGTTCTATTTTGTTAGATATTCTACTGTACTCACTAAAAGCTACCGGTTCTATTTTGTTAGATATCCTACTGTACACACTAAAAGCTATCGGTTCTATTTTGTTAGATATCCTACTGTACACACTAAAAGCTATCGGTTCTATTTTGTTAGATATTCTACTGTACACACTAAAAGCTATCGGTTCTATTTTGTTAGATATTCTACTGTACACACTAAAAGCTATCGGTTCTATTTTGTTAGATATCCTACTGTACACACTAAAAGCTATCGGTTCTATTTTGTTAGATATTCTACTGTACTCACTAAAAGCTATCGGTTCTATTTTGTTAGATATTCTACTGTACACACTAAAAGCTATCGGTTCTAATTAGCAACATACTTAGTCAAACAACCAGCAACACATTTAGTAAAATAACTACCAGCTACATTTAGTAAAACAACCATCAACACATTTAGTTAAACAACTAGCAACACATTTAGTTGAACAACTAGCAACACATTTTGTTGAATAACTAGCAACACATTTAGTTAAACAACTAGCAACTACATTTAGTTAAACAACCAGCAACTACATTTAGTTAAACAACTAACAAGAGATTTAGTTAAACAACTAGCAACACATTTAGTTAAACAACTAGCAACTACATTTAGTTAAACAACTAGCAACTACATTTAGTTAAACAACTAGCAACACATTTAGTTAAACGACTAGCAACACATTTAGTTAAACAACTATCAACAGATTTAGTTAAACGACTAGCAACACATTTAGTTGAACAACTAGCAACTACATTTAGTTAAACAACTAACAACACATTTAGTTAAACAACTAGCAACACATTTAGTTAAACAACTAGCAACACATTTAGTTAAACAACTAACAACACATTTAGTTAAACAACTAGCAACATATTTAGTTAAACAACTAGCAACTACATTTAGCTAAACAACTAGCAACACATTTAGTTAAACAACTAGCAACACATTTAGTTAAACAACTAGCAACATATTTAGTTAAACAGCTAGCAACACATTTAGTTTAAGCGATCAGACCCTTTTTTTCCATTTCCCCTAAACTGACACCCAAATATAACTGCCTGTTGCATATTCTGGACACCATTTGATAGGAAACACTTTGAAGTTTGTGGAAATGTGTAGGAGAATACAACACTGTAGATCTGGTAAAAGAAAGTACAACCGTTCTTTTGCATTTTCTTTGTACCATCATCTTTGGAATGCAAGACAATGTATTATTCTGGCCAAGGTGAAATTAAGATTTTGGCCATTAGATGAGCTAAAGGCAGTTAGATTTTAGGCGACAATTCAAAAAAAGTTGCTGATCCCTAAGAGGTTTTAATATGGACTCTTTTGACCTAAATTGCTTTTCTTTTATAGGTGAGTAGTGAATTGCTTGGCCTCTGGAGGCACATTTAAAAGTGTCCCATACAATAAGGGGATCTGCTGTACCTATGTTATGTCGGAAAAAGTCAGTTACAAATTATTCTGTCCTAGTTAAAGACAAGTTATCATCCAGTAGGCTTTGATTCAAATCCCAATATCCTCGCCCACGTAGGAAATTCTGTAACAGTAATATACTATACCATTCAAAAGTTTGGGGTCACTTAGAAGTGTCCTTGTGTTTTGAAAGAAAAGCACATTTTTGTCCATTAAAATAACATCAAATTGATCAGAAATACAGTGTAAATATTGTAATGTTGTAAATGACTATTTTAGCTGGAAACTGCAGATTTTTGGAATATCTACATAGGCGTACAGAGGCCCATTATCATCAACCATCACTCCTGGGTTCCAATGGCACATTGTGTTAGCTAGTCCAAGTTTTTCATTTTAAAAGGCTAATTGATCATTAGAAAACCCTTTTCAATTACGTTAGCACAGCTGAAACTATTGTTCTGATTAAAGAAGCAATAAAACGGGCCTTCTTTAGACTAGTTGAGTATCTGGAGCATGAGCATTTGTGGGATCGATTACAGCCTCAAAATAGCCAGAAACAAAGACATTTCTTCTGAAATTCATCATTTTATTTTTGTTCTGAGAAATTGAGGCTATTCCATGCGAGAAAATGCCAAGAGAGAGAACAAACAAATATTGTGGTTAAACTCAAACATACTGTAAGGTTCTGTATTTATTTTCTTAGTCAACCTCGTGTTCTGTTTCGTTGTGTTCTTGAACGTAGCCCTGTTTCTTTATGTTCTTGAACATAGCCCTGTCTTTCATTTTTGTTCATTGATTTCACCTGTGTTAGTTACTCACCTGTTCTCATCAGCTCCTTATTTAGTTCAGTTCATTCTGTTTGTACCTTTGTGAGGTATTGTTGGTTTTGACTCTACTAAGCCTTTTCCCAGCTCGTTTGTGAGAACCAGTTATAACCTTCAGTCCTAGTTTTGATTCACTTGCCTGTTTGCCTACCTGTGTGTGACCATTGCCAGCCTGTGACCACGATTCCTGCCTTCTGCAAAGGCAAAATAAACACCTGCCGTGCTCTGCGCGTGAATCTACACCTTTTTCTCCCTGAGTATATGTTACAGAACAGCTCACCTAAATACGGAATGGATTCAGCGGAGTTACAGCCGTGTGTAACCCAGCAAGAGGAGCATATGGAGGAAATCTGCCATCTGCTCCACCCGCCTATCCCTACTCCTCCCATGACAGGTATTGTAACCCATAGCCCTCCTTCATTCATATCCATGCCTGGAAAATATGACGGTTCACCTGGGAAATATCAGGGATTTCTGATGCACTGCAGCAAATACATTGAGCACAACCCCACTAACTTCGCCACCGACAAGAACAGGGTAGATTTTGTTGTCTCTACTCACAAGCAAAGCCCTGGATTGGGCCACTGCCATATGGACTGCCTACAGCACAGAACTCGGATCCGAGACCCATTTCCACACCGTTTTCAAATAGGTATTCGATCACTCTCCTTCCAGTCATCCAATAGGAGACCTCCTCATAGAACATCAACAAGAACGCCATTCAGCTGCCGAGTATGCCCTGATGTTCCGCACCATGGCTGCAGGGAGTGGATGGAGTGAGGCTAATATACTTATCGTCTACCAAAGAGGGCTCAACAGGGAACTTAAGGCAGAGCTGGCCTGTAGAGGTGATCTTCAGGATTTAAATCAATACATTCGCATGTCCATCTCAATCGACCATTCATTGGCCGACCGCCGAAGAACTCTGCCACCCAGGAACCCAAAAACTTCCCTTTCCATGATTCCGTCATCCCATCCAAGTCTTCCAGAGCAAATGCAGTTGGGCCATGCTCCCTTCCCGTGTATCGAATGTCAAAGGCGGATCCAAGAAGCCCTCTGCCTATACTGTGGAGGGAACGATAATCTACTCAGCCATCGCCCTGTTCGCCTCCCACATAGAGATGAGAAGGGTCCCTCCGCTGCCATCACCCTGTTCGCCTCCCACGGAGAGATGAGAAGGGTCCCTCCGCTGCCATCACCCTGTTCGCCTCCCACGGAGAGATGAGAAGGGTCCCTCCGCTGCCATCACCCTGTTCGCCTCCCACGGAGAGATGAGAAGGGTCCCTCCGCTGCCATCACCCTGTTCGCCTCCCACGGAGAGATGAGAAGGGTCCCTCCGCTGCCATCACCCTGTTCGCCTCCCAAGGAGAGATGAGAAGGGTCCCTCCGCTGCCATGCAGATAGGCGTGTCTTTATTTCTAAACATCTCCCAGGAGCAATTCTCCATCCCAGTATTGATAACCGTGATGGGGGTTACTAAGTACATAGAGGGCTTGATAGATTCTGGAGCAGCAGGTCATTTTAGCAATCTCCAGCTAGTACAAGAGCTTGACATTGATCTAACACCTGTCACCACTCGTTTAAGGATTAACACCCTGGACGGGCAGCCATTGGTCACAGGCCTCATTACATACCTGACACAGAGCGTCACACAGCAGAGCCGGGTCTTACACACCGAAACCATTCAACTCCCTGAACTCTCATTCCTCAAACAGCCACTCATCCTCGCACACCCCTGGCTTTGTCGTCACGACCTTGCCAACTCGTGGAGACAAGGTGAACTACTGTCCTGATCTTCTACCTACTTCAGCAGTTGTCTCAGCCTACCCTGCAGAGCCACCACCATTGAGGACTCCCACCATACCATCTGAATTCCTCCAGGACAGCAATATCTAAATCAAGGACTCTACTCTGCCACCACATCGCCCAGGAGACTGTGCTATTGACTTACTCCCTGGAGCGTCCCCACCGAAGGGCTGTGTTTACCCCTTATCTATCCCGGAAAATTAGGCAATGGAGAACTACATTGATGAAACACTCAAACGGTTTCATTCGTCCTTCTTCCACGGCTGTGGTCAGATTCTTCTTCGTTGGAAAAAAGGACGGTGGTCTCCGTCCATGTATTGATTATCGTTCCCTGAATGACGTCAAGAACCATTTCCCTCTTCCTCTGATCCCAGCAACCCTTGAATAAGTGGGCCGTGCCAACATCTATACAAAACTCGACCTGCAAAGTGCATATAACCTTGTCCGTATACGTGAAGGCCGACAAATGGAAGACAGTCTTTTTCACCGCACGAGGGCACCATGAATACCCGGTCATGGCCTTACTAACACCAATGCCATCTTCCAATCCATTATGAACAAAGTTTTCCAGGATATGATCAACCGCTTTCTCATTGTCTACATTGATGACATTCTGATTTACACCCACTCCTTGAAGGAACACATACAGCATGTGCAAAAGTTTCTTCAACGGCTCCTTGACCATAACCTTAAAGTGAAGACTGAAAAGAGCACCTTCCATGTAACCTCGGTAAACTTCCTTGGTTTCGAATTGACACCTGGAGGGGCTTTCAGTGAAGTCACCTCTCTCAGTAACTGGCCCAAACCCACCACCATGAAGGAACTCCAACGTTTCATTGGGTTCTCCAACTACTATCGTCAGTTCATTCAGAACTTCAGTTCTATTGCCGCACCCGTCACTGCCCCTACCAGCCAAAATACCCAGTCCCTTCAATGGACTGATACCTCCATGACTGCTTTCAACAACTTGAAACGCCTCCTCACCTCAGCTCCTGTCCTCCGCCAACCTGATCAGACCCTTCCTTTCACCCTGGAGGTGGATTCCTCTGCAGTAGGAGTAGGAGACATACTCTCTCAGCGGGTGGGAACACCACCAAAATCACATCCCTGTGCCTTCTTCTCCTTCTATCCCTTTCTCGTCCTAACAAATCATCGTGATCTGGAATATATCAGAGGGCAAAGAGGTTAAACTCCAGACAAGCCTGCTGGGCTCTCTTCTTCACACGCTTCCATTTTCATGCTACTTACATCCCTGAAAAGAAAAACATAAAAGCTGGTGCTCCCTGCAGCCAGATTGACCTTCTGACCAGTAATTCAGAACCTACACATATTATTCATTCGTCTTGCATTATGGGACCAGTAGATTGGGAGGTTCACTCTGCCATACAAGAAGCCCTAACCTCAGACCCAGCTCCTCCCGAGACACCAGCTGGGAAGAGTTACGTACCAGCAGCTGTTAGACTCCAACTGATGCAATGTGTCACGTCCTTGGGGTTAGGACTTCCGGGCATTACACAAACCACTTAACATTCTAGCCTGTAAATTCTGGTGGTCCTCACTAGCATCCGACGTAAGGGATTACATACTGTCCAGTCTGTGCACAAACCAAAAGCCCTCGTCATCTCCCTTCCAGTAAGCTTCAACCTTTGCCAAACTCTCACAGACCCTGGTCCCACATAGCTGTTGAGTGCATCACAGACCTTCCTGAATCCTCTGGTAACACCACCATCCTTGTCATAGACTGTTTTTCAAAAATGTGTCTGGTTCTTCTTCCTCATTTACAGTTCAAGTCGGAGGTTTACATACACTTAGGTCAGAGTCTTAAAACTCAATTTTCAACCACTCCACAAATTTCTTGTTAACAAACTATAGTTTTGGCAAGTCGGTTAGGACATCTACTTTGTGCATGACACAAGTAATTTTTCAAAAAATTGTTTACAGACAGATTATTTCACTTATAATTCACTGTATCACAATTCCAATGGGTCAGAAGTTTACATACACTAAGTTGCTGTGCCTTTAATCAGCTTGGAAAATTCCAGAAAATTATGTCATGGCTTTAGAAGCTTCTGATAGGCTAGTTGACATCATTTGAGTCAATTGGAGGCATACCTGTGGATGTCTTTCAAGGCCTACTTTCAAATTGAGTGCCTCTTTGCTTGACATCATGGGAAAAACAAAAGCTATCAGCCAAGACCTCAGAAAAAAATTGTAGACCTCCACAATTCTGGCTCATCTTTGGGAGCAATTTCCAAACGCCTGAAGGTACCACGTTCATCTGTTAAACAATATTACGCAAATATAAACACCATGGGACCACGCAGCTCTCATATACCGCTCAGGAAGGAGACGCGTTCTGTCTCCTAGAGATGAACATACTTTGGTGCGAAAAGTTTAAATCAATCCCAAACCAACGGCAAAGGACCTTGTGAAGATGCTGGAGGATACAGGTACAAAAGTATCTATATCCACAGTTAAACAAGTTATATTTTGACAAAACCTGAAAGGCCGCTTAGCAAGGAAGAAGCCACTGCTCCAAAACCGCAATAAAAATGCCAGACTACAGTTTGCTACTGCACATTGGGACAAAGATCGTACACTTTGGAGAAATGTCCTCTGGTCTGATGAAAAGAAAACAGAACTGTTTGGCCATAATGACCATCGGCATGTTTGGAGGAAAAAGGGGGAGGCTTACAAGCCGAAGAACACCGTCCCAACTGTGAAGCACCGGGGTGGCAGCATCATGATGTGTGGGTGCTTTGCTGCAGGAGGGACTGGTGCACTTCACAAAATAGATGGCATCATGAGGTAAAAAAATTATGTGGATATATTCAAGCAACATCTCAAGACATCAGTCAGGAAGTTATAGCTTGGTCACAAATGGGCTTCCAAACGGACAATGACCCCCAAGCATACTTCCAAAGTTGTTGCAAAATGGCTTAAGGACAACAAAGTCAAGGTATTGGAGTGGCCATCACAAAGTCTTGACCTCAATTCTATAGAAAATTTGTGGGCAGAACTGAAAAGCGTGTGCCAGCAAGGAGGCCTACAAACCTGACTCAGTTACATCAGCTCTGTCAGGAGGAATGGGCCAAAATTCACCCAACGTACTGTGAAAAGCTTGTGGAAGGCTACCCGAAATGTTTAACCCAAGTTAAAACAAACATAGACTGCCCACCCCAACTCACGCCCTGACCATACTAAATAATGACAAAACAAAGGAAATAAAGGTCAGAACGTGACAGTACCCCCCCCAAAGGTGCGGACTCCGGCCGCAAAACCTTAACCTGTAGGGGAGGGTCTGGGTGGGCATCTGTCCGCGGTGGCGGCTCTGGCGTGGGACGCGGACCTCACTTCACCATTGTCTTAGTCCGCCTTATTGTCCGCCTCCGTGGCTTTCTAACCATGGCCACCCTTCTCAATGACCCCACTGGACAGAGGGGCGGAGGCTCGGGACAGAGGGGCAGCTCGGGACAGAGGGGCGGAAGCTCTGGACAGAGGGGCAGCTCTGGACAGAGGGGCAGGGGCTCTGACGCCTCAGACTCCGGCAGCAGCGCCGGACAGGCGGGAGACTCCGGCAGCAGCGCCGGACAGGCGGGAGACTCCGGCAGCAGCGCCGGACAGGCGGGAGACTCCGGCAGCAGCGCCGGTCAGGAGGGAGACTCCGGCAGCAGCGCCGGACAGGCGGGAGACTCCGACAGCAGCGCTGGACAGGCGGGACCACCTGCAGGGAGGAGACAGAGAGACAGCCTGGTGCGTGGGGCTGCCACAGGAACCACCAGGCTGGGGAGACCTTCAGGAGGCTTGGTGTTGGGAGGCACCTGAAGGACCGGGCTGTGGGGGAGCACTGGAGCTCTGGTGCGCAACCTTGGCACCACTTCCCCAGGCTGGACAACTACTCTAGCCCGGACCCTCCAGAGTGCAGGCACAGGTTGAACCGGGCTGTGGGTAAGCACGGGAGATCTAGTGCTTACTACACGCACCTCTCCCTTAGGCTCCACTCCCACATTTGCCCGGCACGAGCGGAGCGCAGGCATAGGACGCACTGAACCCTCCCAGTGCCCCGGAGACACAGCACGCAGAGCCGGCGCAGGATACCCTGGACCAAAACTGCGTACCGGCGACCAGACCCGCTGAGCAGGCACCATACGCCCTGGCTCGATGCCCACACTGGCATGGCACTTTCGGGGGGCTGCCCTATAGCGCACCGGGCTATGGGCACGTACTGGCGACACCGTGCGCTTAACCGCATAACACGGTGCCTGACCAGTAATGCGCTGCTTATAATAAGCACAAGGACTGAGCTCAGGTCTGCTACCTGGCTTAGTACCACACCTCGTCTGCACCCCCCCCCCCCCCACAAAACATTTTTTTGGGGGGCTGCCTCTCGTACCTGTCGCACTGCCGTGCTGGCTTCGCCAACTTCATTCTCCTGTAGCCTTCCTTGCACTGCTCCCAGGCGGGCCCGGCACTCTCCTGGGTCGACCGCCCACCTGTCTATCTCCTCCCAAGTTGTGTAGTCCAGATTCTGCTCCAATGTCCCGAAATCCTGACCTCGCTGTTGCTGTTCCTTCTCCTGCTGCTGCTTGTGCTGCAGCTGCTGTTTACCACGCCGCTTGGTCCTGTTGTGGTGGGTGATTCTGTAAGGGTTTTCCTGTGGTGAAGGAGAAGCGGACCAAAATGCAGCGTGGTGGTTATTCATGTTCTTTAATAAAGGAACTAGACATGAAATAACTAACAAAACAATAAATGTGGAAAACCAAAAACAGTCCTATCTGGTGCAAACACAGAGACAGGAACAATCACCCACAAACACAGTGAAACCCAGGCTACCTAAGTATGATTCTCAATCAGAGACAACTAATGACACCTGCCTCTGATTGAGAACCATACTAGACCGAAACATAGAAATACCCCAAAACATAGAAAAACAAACATAGACTGCCCACCACAACTCACGCCCTGACCATACTAAATAATGACAAAACAAAGGAAATAAAGGTCAGAACGTGACATGTATTGTCATTAATAACTGGTTCATGGTCATTGGTCATTAATGTATTGTCATTAATAACTGGTTCATGGTCATTGGTCATTAATGTATTGTCATTAATAACTGGTTCATGGTCATTGGTCATTAATGTATTGTCATTAATAACTGGTTCATGGTCATTGGTCATTAATATATTGTCATTAATAACTGGTTCATGGTCATTGGTCATTAATGTATTGTCATTAATAACTGGTTCATCATCTTTGGTCATGTATTGTAATTAATAACTGGTTCATGGTCATTGGTCATTAATGTATTGTCATTAATAACTGGTTCATGGTCATTGGTCATTAATATATTGTCATTCATAACTGGTTCATGGTCATTAATGTATTGTCATTAATAACTGGTTCATGGTCATTGGTCATTAATGTATTGTCATTAATAACTGGTTCATGGTCATTGGTCATTAATATATTGTCATTAATAACTGGTTCATGGTCATTGGTCATTAATATATTGTCATTAATAACTGGTTCATGGTCATTGGTCATTAATGTATTGTCATTAATAACTGGTTCATGGTCATTGGTCATTAATGTATTGTCATTAATAACTGGTTCATGGTCATTGGTCATTAATGTATTGTCATTAATAACTGGTTCATGGTCATTGGTCATTAATGTATTGTCATTAATAACTGGTTCATGGTCATTGGTCATTAACATATTGTTATTCACAGCAGCGTAAAGTAGTTGTTATCTGAAGTAAAACAGAAACAGAGCTAAATCCCTTTTTCAGTTCCTCTTAGCAACACATTTACAAACAAAGACATGGGTTAGCGATTAGGTGTTGAAAAATACAAACAGAATCTGTTCAAACTTGGGGAAGTAAAAAAAATGCATTGGATTTTGAAACAGGATTATTTCAGAAGAATCATAAAAAGTACACTACAGGTAGAATATTTAAAAGGACTTCACCAGAATTGTCAAAACAAATCCCAAATAGTGGTTGACATTTGTACGGAGTACTTTAAACGACAAATGCCTCAACATATGTGTCAACATTACATCTGCACTAGCACAATGTCCCACATTAACCTCTGATGACACATTTCAGTCCAGAATGTCTTACAGTACATCAACCTCTGACCTCACATTTCAGACAGAGGTTTCAGTTTAGCCCACAGTCTGTCCCAGAATGCCTGGTGCTGAAGGGGATCCTGGGGCCAGTCCAGATAGGTCCTGGTTTTCAGCAGGCGAGCCAGCCTGTGGTGGGCAGACAGCCGGCGAGGGGGGATCTTCTCCAGGAAGACCAGGAGGAGGATGTCCCTTTGCTCCACCTGCAGCCTGTAGGTGGCCAGCTTCATCTCCAGAGAGCACCAGTTACTGCGCAGGTAGTGGCGGCTGACTAGGCAGAGGGTGTGGCGGCTCCGGTAGAGGCTGTCTGTGATGTTCTCCACAATGTCCTTCCCCAGCTGGAAGTCCCTGCTGTGCAGACAGAGGCGCAGGAAAGGAGGACCCCTCTGCTCCAGATTGGGAAGCAGCTCCTCCACCACCCAGCGCTCGTCCTTCCCGCTATAGGAGACAAACGCATCGTAGTGGTAGCGCCCCCTGGTGTTGGATCGCATGGCTTCTAACAACCAGCCAAGGGTGATGTGGTAGAGGGGGAGGATGTAGGGGCCGGCCAGGTTATGGACCAACACCACCAGCATGAAGAACAGGACTCCCAGGCCAGTCGCAACAAAGAGCACAAAGCCAACCTCTGTTGTGCAGTTGGCTTCTGTGTACTTGACAAAATTAGGTGTGTCTATTCCATTGTCCGACAAGCATATCAAGTCCTCCAAAGCATACATACCGGTTTTAGCATACGGACCAAGCATGATCACTTCAACCTGCCTGCACCCCTTTGCCCATGTAATGAGCCAAGCATTGTCACAACTGCAAAACATCTGTAAATTATCAAATGTCAAATGCTTAAGACTAGAGAGAGGTTCAGTAAAGCTGTAGAATACATTATAAATGTTCTCTATAAGCAAATACAATGTTTTCAAAGATTTCAAGTCTTTAGTTAAACTCCCCTCTAAAGAATAAATCCTGCAGTGGTACATTTCCAGAACCTCCAGTTTGGTCAAGTTGTGAAAAATGATGTCGGCAGAACGCTGTATTAAAAGATCCACCTCTCGTAGAGTCAGTTTCCTCAGGTGAATCAGCTGATTAATTGATGATAAATCAACCCTTTTTGCTGAAAGCTTCGATCTGTATTCAAATGTCTCCACAGACGTGAAGTACTTCCCCATGAATTCAGATCCACAAAGGAATTCTTCAGCATCAGCATGAAGATGTGTTACAGACTGAAAGAAAGGTCTGTCACAGTCCTGAAATGACACCGTCTGGCCTTTGAGCTCGAGACTCAGGTTCTGTTTAGATGTGATGCTACTGCCGATAGTCAACTGCATTGGCCTCATAGCTGAACTAATGTACAGATGAGTCAGTTGACTCAGAATTCCTCCAAATATAAGTGTCAGATTCAGCTTGATCACAGGTTCTGTTAGTGGATTGTTCACTTGCCCGAGAAACACTTGTCTAAGAGACATGAGGTGTGTGAAAGACATCGCCTCAATGTTGTGAATAAGTGGATTGTTCCTGAGGTCTAACCATGTCAAACTATGTAAACCATAAAATGTGTTTGCATTTATCTGTGTTATGTTATTACTTGTAATGTCTAAGGACTCCAGATTCGTTAATCCCAGGAAAGCAAAGTCTTCAATGTTTGAAATTAAATTCTGTTTTATATCCAGATACTGCAGCTTAACAAGACAGATAAATTGTTTAGCAAAAGGCATTAGATTTTTCAACCCTAAAGTGAATTTTGTTAACCATGTTATTGGTTGTTTTTGGAAGGAGCAAATATCAAGTCTGTTATCTTCCAGGCCGACTATTTTTAATTGATTAAGGTTTTTGAGACTGGAAATAAAATTCCATTCCAAATGGGTAGTAGGATGGAAAGACAAAGGTACACTTAAATACATATATTCTAGCCCAGTGCACAATTCAACACTGGACATGGAGAGGCTGCTTGTATTGGCATTGTTTACAAATAATTTCTTGATTGAAAGCAAAAACACAACATTACAGATACTTTCAATATCAATGACATTGATCCCATAGCAACTGAAGACCTGGATTTGTTTTATCCCAGACAGGGGAAGGTGCAGTAGGACTTCCTGGCTGAAAGCCCCTGTTAACCTTGTGAGGTTCTGGAGCCAAGCCAGTGAACCTTCCTCTATATATGTTATTTCACCAAATGATAAGTCAACCCTTGCTAGCTTGTTAAAAAGAGGTGTCATGCTTTCGTTGGTGTTTAAGACGGAGCAGTTCGAAATGTTTAACGATTGTATGTTTGTTGCGTCTACATATAACCTAACAAGTGACTTAATATTCATAATTCTACATGCTATCTCTGACAAATCCTCTAAATAGGGTTCCCTAATGATGAGACTTTGTAACTGAGGAATGCCATGGAAAACTTCCGGGGACATTGCTGGTAGTCTATAACTCCAAAGAGTCAAATGACTCAGCTTGACGAGATCTCTGAATGTATGGGGCCCAATATGACAATCACAGCAATCTGAGTCCATTCCCCAATTACTTAAGTACATATGTTGCAGATTTGGAAGGTGACTATTCCCAGATGGAAGGATTTGAGTAAAACAGCCCTTAATGTACAGGTACTCCAGATCCTGAAACTGAGAGAAAAAGCCCAGAGACATGGATCTATTTTCACCATGTGTCATATATATGCAGAGGGTATTGATATTAGGGGGAAGTCCAAGTAGATCCTCCTCGATGGCTGTGACATCTTGACAGGCAGCAGTGTAACGTTCTGCATGATGAGGTATGTGGCTGCAGATCCAGGTGGGAAAGTGTTCCAAGTCTTCACTACTGTCATAAATCTGGCATTTAGGATGCATCCATCCACTAGAACTCTGAATCCACAGGAACAGGACGGCAGGGTGGGAAAACATAGATCTCATCTCCTCCAACGTCAGTCAAATCTACTGAGATAATTGTCAGAATAGTTTGGTTCCGGTGGATCTCTGTAGAACGTTGGTTTGATACAGTAAAACCCTTATGAACACTGTAAACAGTATGGAGTCTCTCGTCTTCTGGTTTGATACAGTAAAACCCTTATGAACACTGTAAACAGTATGGAGTCTCTCGTCTTCTTGTTGTTTGTCAGATGGGTTCCTCCTTGGTAACTAACAGCAGTTCATACCTTTTGGTTGTTCCAATGTTCTTCCCTTTCACCCTCAAGTTGAATTTTATCTCAAGGTAACCGGAGGAAATATTTAATGGTTAGTTTGGTTCCAAAAGTAAAGAAACAATAAAATGTCCCACAGACAATGAAGAAATGAATGCAGAGCTGCAACGTGTTCTCTGACCGACACAGTTGATGTCTGAATGTGTCCGAGGAGCAGCATCCTGTTTGTACAGCACAGTCACACAGGATGTTAAACAGCTTGTGAAAGTCTATTTTGACCTGTTTTTACATCTCTTTCTTTCAGTTCCTGAAAACAAAAATACTGTCTAGAAAAATGACAATTGACACGAAGGACCTGTTGGGATGGGATAGATTTCAGAAGACTGATTAGACTCAAATGTCTGTAGATTGTAATGAAAAATGAATTGGATTACAGAACTTCTTTATTATTAATGAATTCTAATGTAGATGTAAATATCAAAAGAGGAAGTGGGTAACTTCTTTAATGACGTTGTGCTGTTGACATTATTATTATTATTATTAATATTATTACTCTGGGGCTGTAGTCCTCTTCAATGCCCTGTGACATGCCTCTATAATGACATTATAACTCTGGGGCTGTAGTCCTCTTCAGAGCCCTGTGACATGCCTCTATAATGACATTATTACTCTGGGGCTGTAGTCCTCTTCAATGCCCTGTGACATGCCTCTATAATGACATTATTACTCTGGGGCTGTAGTCCTCTTCAGAGCCCTGTGACATGCCTCTATAATGACATTATTACTCTGGGGCTGTAGTCCTCTTCAGAGCCCTGTGACATGCCTCTATAATGACATTATTACTCTGGGGCTGTAGTCCTCTTCAGAGCCCTGTGACATGCCTCTATAATGACATTATTACTCTTGCCTAGTTAAATAAAGGTAAAATAAAATTTAAAAAATGCAGGCAAACTTAAATCAGTTTTAACAAATCTTTACCAGCATGTCAAATGTGCAACAAGGGGAAAACATTTCAAGTACCACTTCTACTCCACACACACAGAGATGAGTACTAAGCTCTCCCCTGCCCTCCATTTGGCATATATGGCCATATATGCTACGCTTCAGGACTGTTTTGTTAGCAAAAACTGGAACATGTTCCGGGATTCATCCTATGGCATTGAATAGTATAACACCTCAGTCATCGGCTTCATCAATAAGTGCATCGACAATGTCGTCCCCACTGTGACCGTACGTACATATCCAAACCAGAAACCATGGATTACAGGCAACATCCGCACCGAGCTAAAGGCTAGAGCTGCTGCTTTCAAGGAGCGGGACACTAATCCGGACGCCTATAAGAAATCTCGCTGTCCTCAGCCGAACAAACAAGAAAAGATGCTCGTCGGATGTGGCAGGGCTTGAAAACTATTACGGACAACAAAGGGAAAGCCAGTGAGCCCAGGGAACCTACCAGATGAGCTAAATGCATCGTGGAAAGCAGCACTGAAGCATCCACAAGAGCACCAGCTGTTTTGGATGACTGTGATAACGCTCTCGGTAGCCAATGTGAGCAAGACCTTTAAACAGGTCAACATTCACAAAGCCGCGGGGGCAGATGGATTACCAGGACGTGTTCTCAAAGCATGTGTGGACCAACTGGCAAGCGTCTTCACTGACATTTTCAACCTCTCCCCTGACTGAGTCTGTAATGTTTCAAGCAGACCACTGTCACGAACCGGCTCAAAGCCCGTAACAAAAGGGAGACAACGTGGAGATAAGGCGTAACAAAATATATATTTATTAACTAAAGCAACTAAGGCAAATATACAATGGTGTGTGTAATCAGTAATCTGTAGTGTAAGTGAGTGTTTTGCATGCATGAATGTGATAATGCAGGGTGTTGAAAGATGCTGTCGCAAACAACCCAAAAACCACCAAGAAACACAACAAAATCCATAAAGGTGTCTGCATGGAGAGTCTCCTCCATGAATGGGGAAGTGGTGTATTTATCCTGGGAGACACCGGGCCCAGGTGTTTCCCATGTAGCTGACGGCCCTCCCAACTCCGCCCACCAGCATCCTAATAAGAGAAGAGAATACGGCAGACAGAGTGGGAGGGTCGTCACACCATCATAGTCCCTGGTGCCCATGGAAGTGAAGGAAACCTGCCGAAATGATTACCGCCCCATAGCACTCACGTCAGTAGCCATGAAGTGCTTTTAAAGGCAGGTCATGGCTCACATCAACAGCATCCTCCCGGATACCTTAGACCCAATTAAATTAGCATACCGCCCAAACAGATCCACAGATGACGCAATCTCAATCGCACTCCACACGGCCCTTTCCCACCGGGACAAAAGGAACACATATGTGAAAATGCTGTTCATTGACTACAGCTTAGTGTTCAACACAATAGCGCCCACGATGGTCATCACTAAGCTAAGGACCCTGGGACTAAACACCTCCCTCTGCAACTGGATCCTGGACTTCCTGACGGGCCCTCCCCAAGTGGTAAGGGTAGGCAACAACACATCTGCCATGCTGATCATCAACACCGGGGCCCTCAGGGGTGTGTACTTAGTCCCCTCCTGTATTCCCTGTTCACCCACGACTGCGTGGAAAACATGACTCCAACACAATCATTAAGTTTACTAATGACACAACAGTGGTAGGCCTGATCACCAACAACGAGACAGCCTAGAGGGAGGAGGTAAGATAACTGGCAGTGTGGTGCCAGGAAAACAACCTCTCCCTAAATGTGAGCAAGACAAGGAGCTGATCGTGGACTACAGGAAAAGGCCCCCATTAAAATCAACTGGGCTGTAGTGGAGCGGGTCGAGAGTTTCAAGTTCCTTGGTGTCCACATTGCAAACAAACTATCATGGTCCAAATACACCAAGACAGTCGTGAAGAGGGCACGATAATACCTATTCCCCTTCTGGAGACTGAAAAGATTTTGCATAGGTCCCCAATTTTAGTTCTACAGCCGCACCATCGAAAGCATCATGACCGGTTGTATCACCGCCTGATATGGCAACTGCTTGGCATCTGAACGTAAGGCGCTACAGAGGGTAGTGCGTATGGCCCAGTACATCACTTCGGCCAAGCTTCCTGCAATGCAGGACCTATATAATAGAGGAAAGCCCATAAAATTGTAAGAGACTACAGTTTGTTTATTTGGTAAATATTTTCTTAACTCTTCTTGAACTGCACTGTTGGTTAAGGGCTTGTAAGTAAGCATTTCACTGTAAGGTCTACACTGTTGGTTAAGGGCTTGTCAGTGTTTCACTGTGAAGCATTTCACTGTGAGGTCTACACTGTTGGTTAAGGGCTTGTAAGTAAAACATTTCACGGTTAAGGTCTACACTGTTGGTTAAGGGCTTGTAAATCAGCATTTCACTGTAAGGTCTACACTGTTGGTTAAGGGCTTGTAAGTAAAACTGTTGGTTAAGGGCATTTTCACGGTAAGGTCTACACTGTTGGTTAAGGGCTTATCAGTAAAGCATTTCACTGTAAGGTCTACACTGTTGGTTACGGGCTTGTAAGTAAGCATTTCACTGTCAAGTCTACACTGTTGGTTAAGGGCTTGTAAGTAAGCATTTCACTGTATGGTCTACACTGTTGGTTACGGGCTTGTAAGTAAGCATTTCACTGTAAGGTCTACACTGTTGGTTAAGGGCTTGTAAGTAAAGCATTTCACGGTAAAGTCTACACTGTTGGTTAAGGGCTTGTCAGTAAGCATTTCACTGTGAGGTCTACACTGTTGGTTAAGGGCTTGTAAGTAAAACATTTCACGGTAAGGTCTACACTGTTGGTTAAGGGCTTGTAAGTAAAAGCATTTCACTGTAAGGTCTACACTGTTGGTTAAGGGCTTGTAAGTAAAAGCATTTCACTGTAAGGTCTACACTGTTGGTTAAGGGCTTATCAGTAAAGCATTTCACTGTAAGGTCTACACTTGTAAGTAAGCATTTCACTGTTCTACACTGTTGGTTACGGGCTTGTAAGTAAGCATTTCACTGTCAAGTCTACACTGTTGGTTAAGGGCTTGTAAGTAAGCATTTCACTGTATGGTCTACACTGTTGGTTAAGGGCTTGTTGGTTAAGGGCTAAAGCATTTCACTGTAAGGTCTACACTGTTGGTTAAGGGCTTGTAAGTAAAGCATTTCACGGTAAAGTCTACACTGTTGGTTAAGGGCTTGTCAGTAAAACATTTCACTGTGAGGTCTACACTGTTGGTTAAGGGCTTGTAAGTAAAACATTTCACTGTAAGGTCTACACTGTTGGTTAAGGGCTTGTAAATCAGCATTTCACTGTAAGGTCTACACTGTTGGTTAAGGGCTTGTAAGTAAAAGCATTTCACTGTAAGGTCTACACTGTTGGTTAAGGGCTTGTCAGTAAAGCATTTCACTGTAAGGTCTACACTGTTGGTTACGGGCTTGTAAGTAAGCATTTCACTGTCAAGTCTACACTGTTGGTTAAGGGCTTGTAAGTAAGCATTTCACTGTCAAGTCTACACTGTTGGTTAAGGGCTTGTAAGTAAGCATTTCACTGTCAAGTCTACACTGTTGGTTAAGGGCTTGTCAGTAAAGCATTTCACTGTAAGGTCTACACTGTTGGTTAAGGGCTTGTAAGTAAGCATTTCACTGTCAAGTCTACACGGTTGGTTAAGGGCTTGTAAGTAAGCATTTCACTGTCAAGTCTACACGGTTGGTTAAGGGCTTGTAAGTAAGCATTTCACTGTCAAGTCTACACGGTTGGTTAAGGGCTTGTAAGTAAAGCATTTCACGGTAAGGTCTACACAGTTGGTTAAGGGCTTGTAGTAAGTAAAGCATTTCACCGTAAGGTCTATACTGTTGGTTAAGGGCTTGTAAGTAAGCATTTCACCGTAAGGTCTACACTTGTATGTGACAAATAAAGTTTGATTTGATTTGCTAATTGTTTATGCTCTTGACCAAGGCATCCAACCGAAATATGGAAACTGGCTTCTGTTTCTGTTTTTTGTATGTGTTAAATGCGATATATCCCTGGTCCCTTTTTTAGCATAACTTGTTACATAAGACCGAATCAAGCAGTTCGGTCACATATGTTGCGGTATTGAATTTGTCGTTCAAAATGTCTACTAGTATTTGAGATTTGTTTTGACAAATCTGATAAAGTCCTTTTAAGTGCTTTATAGGGAGTGTATTTTTTTCTGATTCATTTGAAATTACTTAGAAATAATCATTTTTCAACTACTTAGAAATATTCCGATTTAAGTTACAAAGAAATAATCCTATTTAAATTACTTATAAATAATCATATTTAAATGACATAGATTACATCTTTAAATGACATCTTATTTAGAATGAATAATATTGAACTTACTTAGAAAAAAGCCTACACATGTTTTATCAGATCCTTTTTGTATTTCTCAACACCTAATCGCTAACACAAATCTTTGCATGTACATTTGAAGTCGGAAGTTTACAAACACCTTAGGCAAATACATTTCAACTCAGTTTTCACAATTCCTACGATTTAATCCCAGTAATAATTCCCTGTTTTAGGTCAGTTAGGATAACAACTTTATTTTAAGAATGTGAAATGTCAGAATAATAGTAGAGAGAATGATTTATTTCAGTTTTATTTCTATCATCACATTCCCAGTGGGTCAGAAGTTTACATTCACTCAATTAGTATTTGGTAGCATTGCCTTTAAATGGTTTCACTTGGGTCAAATGTTTTGGGTAGCCTTCCACAAGCATCCCACAATAAGTTGGGTGAGTGTTGGCCCATTCCTCCTGTCGGAGCTGGTGTAACTTAGTTGGGTTTGTAGGCCTCCTTGCTCGCACACGCTTTTTCAGTTCTGCCCACGCATTTTCTATAGGGTTGAGGTCAAGGCTTTGTGATGGCCACTCCAATACCTTGACTTTGTTGTCCTTAAGCCATTTTGCCACAACTTTGGAAGTATGCTTGGGGTCATTGTCTGTTTGGAAGCCCATTTACGACCAAGCTTTAACTTCATGACTGATGTCTTGAGATGTTGCTTCAATATCTCCACATAATTTTCCTACCTCATGAAGTCATCTATTTTGTGAAGTGCACCAGTCCCTCCTGCAGCAAAGCACCCGCACATCATGATGCTGCCACCCCGGTGCTTCACAGTAGGGGTGGTGTTCTTCGGCTTGCAAGCCCTTTTTCCTCCAAACATGACGATGGTCATTATGGTCAAACAGTTCTATTTTTGTTTCATCAGACCAGAGGACATTTCTCCAAAAAGTACGATCTTCGTCCATGTGTGCAGTTGCAAACTGTAGTCTGTTTTTTATGGGAGTTTTTGAGCAGTGGCTTTTTCCTTGCTGAGCGGCCTTTCATGATATGTTGAGATAAGGCTCATTTTACTGTGGATATAGATACTTTTGTACCTGTTTCTTCCAGCATCTTCACAAGGTCCTTTGCAGTTGTTCTGGGATTGATTTGCACTCTTCTCACCAAAGTACATTCATCTCTAGGAGACAGAATGCATCTACTTCCTGAGCCATATGATGGCTGCGTGGTCCCATGTTGTTTATACTCTCATACTTGTCACGCCCTGACCGTAGAGATCCTTTTATTCTCTATGTTTGTTTGGTCAGGGTGTGACTCGGTTGGGAAAGTCTATGCTTTCTGGTTCTTTTTTTTGGGCCGGGTATGATTCCTTATGGAGCTTCACGTTCGTTTTGTTGTTTATTGTTTTGTTGGCAACATTCTTTAAAATAAAGAAAAATGTACGCTCACTAACCTGCACCTTGGTCCGGTCATTTCCTTGAAGACGATTGTGACAAAACAACCCACCTCAAACGGACCAAGCAGCGTGGCCAGGAGGAGCAGACAGAGTGGACATGGGAAGACATTCTGGAAGGAAAGGGATCCTGGACGTGGGAGGAGATCCTGGCTGGAAAGGATCGCCTGCCGTGGAAGCAGGTGGAAGCAGCGAGGAAGGCGGAGGCAGCTAGTAAAGGGGCCCAGCGTTACACAGGGTCACGGCTGGCAAGGAAGACTGGGAGGCCACTCCAAAGGCCACTCCAAAATATTATTTTTGGGGGAGGCACACGGGGAGGTTGGCGGAGCTCACTCCCCGTGCTCACGGTTGGGAGCATGGTACTGTTCAGGCACCGTGTTATGCGGTGAAGCGCATGGTGTCTTCAGTGTGCGTTCACAGCCCGGAGCCAGCTCTCCGCATGTGTCGTGCTAGAGTGGGCATCCAGCCAGGACGGATTGTGCCAGCACAGCGCTCCTGGTCCCCGGTGCGCGTCTTCGGCCCAGGGTATCTTCCGCCGGCTCTGATCACTGTGTCTCCGGTGCGCAATCACAGCCCAGTGCGTCCTGTGCCTGCGCTCCGCACGTGCCGGGTCAAAGTGGGCATTCAGCCAGGACGAGCGGTGACAGCTTTAAGCACCAGATCTCCAGTGCTCCCCCACAGCCTGGTTCGACCTGTGCCTGCTCCACAGACCAGGCCTCCAGTATGTCTCCCCAGCCTGGTGAGTCCTGTGCCTGCTCCTAGGGCAGCGAGGGTCCCCAGTCCGGGGCCTGGGAGAGGGTCCCCAGTCTGGGGCCTGCGGAGAGGGTCCCCAGTCCGGGGCCTGCAGCGAGGGTTCTCAGTCCGGGGACTGTGGAGAGGGTCCCCAGTCCGGGGCCTGCAGCGAGGGTCCTCAGTCCGGGGCCTGCGGAGAGGGTCCCCAGTCCGGGGTAGGCGACGAGGGTCCCCGCACCAGATGCGCCACAAAAGTGGGGGGAGCCAGAGGTGGAGTGGGGTCTGCGTCCTTTACCAGAGCCGTCACCAAGATAGATGCCCACCCGGACCCAAAAGTGTGTGTGTGTGTGGGGGGGGGGGGTACTGTCAAGCCCTCACCGTAGAGATGCTTTTATTCTCTGTTTGTTTGGTCAGGGTGTGACTCGGAAAGTCTATGCTTTCTGGTTCTTTGTTTTTGACCAGGTATGATTCTCAATCATGGACAGCTGTCTATCGTTGTGTCTGAGTGGGAATCATACTGAGGCAGCCTTTTTTCCTTTTCTCGTTTGTGGGTTGTTGTCTTCGTTGAATGCATGTATTGCCTTACGGAGCTTCATGTTCGTTTTGTAGTTTACTGTTTTGTTGGCAACATTCTTTAAAATAAAGAAAAATTTACGCTCACCACACTGCACCTTGGTCCGTCCATTTCCTTGACGATGATTGTGACAGTACTATTGTTTGTACAGATGAACATGGCACCTTCAGGTGTTTGGGAATTGCTCCCAAGGTTGAACCAGACTTGTGGAGGACTACAGTTTTTTTCTGAGGTCTTGGTTGACATCCAATCCAATTCATTTTTCATTACAATCTACAGACATTTGAGTCTTCTGTAATCAATCCCGTCCCAACAGGTCCTTCGTGTCAATTGTCATTTTTCTAGACATTATTTTTGTTTTCAGGAACTGAAAGAGAGAGAGGTAAAACAGGTCAAAATAGACTTTCACAAGCTGTTTAACATCCTGTGTGACTGTGCTGTACAAACAGGATGCTGCTCCTCGGACACATTCAGACATCAACTGTGTCGGTCAGAGAACACGTTGCAGCTCTGCATTCATTTCTTCATTGTCTGTGGGACATTTTATTGTTTCTTTACTTTTGGAACCAAACTAACCATTAAATATTTACTCCTGTTACCTTGAGATACAATTCAACTGCAGGGTGAAAGGGAGGAACATTGGAACAACCAAAAGGTATGAACTGCTGTTAGTTACCAAGGAGGAACCCATCTGACAAACAACAAGAAGACGAGAGACTCCATACTGTTTACAGTGTTCATAAGGGTTTTACTGTATCAAACCAGAAGACGAGAGACTCCATACTGTTTACAGTGTTCATAAGGGTTTTACTGTATCAAACCAGAAGACGAGAGACTCCATACTGTTTACAGTGTTCATAAGGGTTTTACTGTATCAAACCAGAAGACGAGAGACTCCATACTGTTTACAGTGTTCATAAGGGTTTTACTGTATCAAACCAACGTTCTACAGATATCCACCGGAACCAAACTATTCTGACAATTATCTCAGTAGATTTGACTGACGTTGGAAGAGATGAGATCTATGTTTTCCCACCCTGCCGTCCTGTTCCTGTGGATTCAGAGTTCTAGTGGATGGATGCATCCTAAATGCCAGATTTATGACAGTAGTGAAGACTTGGAACACTTTCCCACCTGGATCTGCAGCCACATACCTCATCATGCAGAACGTTACACTGCTGCCTGTCAAGATGTCACAGCCATCGAGGAGGATCTACTTGGACTTCCCCCTAATATCAATACCCTCTGCATATATATGACACATGGTGAAAATAGATCCATGTCTCTGGGCTTTTTCTCTCAGTTTCAGGATCTGGAGTACCTGTACATTGATGGCTGTTTTACTCAAATTCTTCCAACTGGGAACAGTCACCTTCTAAATCTACAACATATGTACTTGATAGATAAATGGGGAACAGGCTCTGGGTGCTGTGATTGTCATATTGGGCCCCATACATTCATAGATCTAGTTAAGTTATGTGATTTGACCATACAGGGTTACAGGTTAACAGCAATGGCCCCAGATGTTTTCCATGGCATCCCTCAGTTACAAAGATTAATCATTAGTGAACCCTGTGTAGATGATTTGTCAGATATACTATGCAGAATAATGAATATAAAGTCACTTATAGAGCTAAAAATAGTAGCACCAGAGATACAATCGATAAACCAATCAAACTGCTCCATTTTAAACACCAACGAAAGCATGAAACCTGTTTTTAACAATCTAGCATTCTCTGACTTCTCATTTGTTGAAATAACACATATAGAGGAAGGTTCACTGGCTTGGCTCCAGAACCTCACAAGGTTAACAGGGGTTTTCAGCCAGGAAGTCCTACTGCACCTTCCCCTGTCTGGGATTCAGCAGATACAGGACTTCAGTTGCTATGGGATCAATGTCATTGATATTGAAAGTATCTGTAATGTTGTGTTTTTGCTTTCAATCAAGAAAATATTCGTAAACAATGCCAATACAAGCAGCCTCTCTATGTCCAGTGTTGAATTGTGCACTGGGCTAGAATATATGTATTTAAGTGTACCTTTGTCTTTCCATCCTACTACCCATTTGGAATGGAATTTTCTTTCCAGTCTCAAAAACCTTAACAAATTAGACATAGATTTCCTGAGAGATTAAAAACCCTGAGATTTGCTCCTTCCAAAAACAACCAATCACCTGGTTAACAAAACTCACTTTGTTAATCAATGTACAAATACTTTTTGCAAAACAATTGATCTGTCTTGTTAAGCTGCAGTATCTGGACTTGACACAGAATTTCATTTCAAACATTGAAGACTTTGCTTTCCTGGGATTGACAAATCTGGAGTCCTTGGACATTACAAGTAATAACATAACACAGATAAATGCAAACACATTTTATGGTTTACATAGTTTGACATGGTTAGACCTCAGGAACAATCCACTTATTCACAACATTGAGGCGATGTCTTTCACACACCTCATGTCTCTTAGACAAGTGTTTCTCGGGCAAGTGAACAATCCACTAACAGAACCTGTGATCAAGCTGAATCTGACACTTATATTTGGAGGAATTCTGAGTCAACTGACTCATCTGTACATTAGTTCAGCTATGAGGCCAATGCAGTTGACTATCGGCAGTAACATCACATCTAAACAGAACCTGAGTCTCCAGCTCAAAGGCCAGACGGTGTCATTTCAGGACTGTGACAGACCTTTCTTTCAGTCTGTAACCCATCTTCATGCTGATGCTGAAGAATTCCTTTGTGGATCTGAATTCATGGGAAAGTACTTCACGTCTGTGGAGACATTTGACTACAGATCGAAGCTTTCAGCGAAAAGGGTTGATTTATCATCAATTAATCAGCTGATTCACCTGAGGAAACTGACTCTACGACAGGTGGATCTTTTAATACAGCGTTCTGCCGACATCATTTTTCACAACTTGACCAAACTGGAGGTTGTGGAAATGTACCACTGCAGGATTTATTCTTTAGAGGGAGTTTAACTAAAGACTTGAAATCTTTGAAAACGTTGTATTTGCATATAGAGAACATTTATAATGTATTCTACAGCTTTACTGAACCCCTCTCTAGTCTTAAGTATTTGACGTTTAATAATTTACAGATGTTTTGCAGTTGTGACAATGCTTGGCTCATTACATGGGCCAAGGGGTACAGGCAGGTTGAAGTGATCATGCTTACTCCGTATACTAGTCCCGTTATGTATGCTTTGGAGGACTTGATATGCTTGTCGGACAATGGAATAGACACACCTAATTTTGTCAGGTACACAGAAGCCAACTGCACAACAGAGGAGGTTGGCTTTGTGCTCTTTGCTGCGACTGGCCTGGGAGTCCTGTTCTTCATGCTGGTGGTGTTCGTCCATAACATCACCCTTGGCTGGCTGTCGGAGGACATGCGGTCCAACACCAGGGGGCGCTACCACTACGATGTGTTTGTCTCCTATAGCGGGAAGGACGAGCGCTGGGTATTGAAGGAGCTGCTTCCCAATCTGGAGCAGAGGGGTCCTCCTTTCCTGCGCCTCTGTCTGCACAGCAGGGACTTCCAGCTGGGGAAGGACATTGTGGAGAACATCACAGACAGCCTCTACCGGAGCCGCCACACCCTCTGCCTAGTCAGCCGCAACTACCTGCTCAGTAACTGGTGCTCCCTGGAGATGAAGCTGGCCACCTACAGGCTGCAGGTGGAGCAAAGGGACATCCTCCTCCTGGTCTTCCTAGAGAAGATCCCCCCTCGCCGGCTGTCTGCCCACCACAGGCTGGCTCGCCTGCTGAAAACCAGGACTTATCTGGACTGGCCCCAGGACCCTAATCAGCACCAGGCATTCTGGGACAGACTGTGGGCTAAACTGAAACCTCTGTCTGAAACGTGATGTCAGAGGTTGATGTACTGTAAGACATTCTGGACTGAAATGTGTCACCAGAGGTTAATGTGGGACATTGTGCTAGTGCAGATGTAATGTTGACACATATGTTGAGGTATGGCATTTGTCGTTTAAAGTACTCCGTACAAATGTCAACCACTATTTGGGATTTGTTTTGACAATTCTGGTGAAGTCCTTTTAAATATTCTACCTGTAGTGTACTTTTTATGATTCTTCTGAAATAATCCTGTTTCAACTTCTTAGAAAAACATCCAATGCATTTTTTTTACTTCCCCAAGTTTGAACAGGTTCTGTTCGTATTTTTCAACACCTAATCGCTAACCCAAGTCTTTGTTTGTAAATGTGTTGCTAAGAGGAACTGAAAAAGGGATTTAGCTCTGTTTCTGTTTTACTACAGATAACAACCACTTTACTGCTGTGAATAACAATACATTAATGACCAATGACCATGACCCAGTTATTAATGACAATACATGAATGACCAATGACCATGAACCAGTTATTAATGACAATACATGAATGACCAATGACCATGAACCAGTTATTAATGACTATACATGAATAACCAATGACCATGAACCAGTTATTAATGACAATACATGAATGACCAATGACCATGAACCAGTTATTAATGACAATACATTAATGACCAATGACCATGTACCAGTTATTAATGACAATACATTAATGACCAATGACCATGTACCAGTTATTAATGACAATACATTAATGACCAATGACCATGAAGCAGTTATTAATGACAATACATTAATGACCAATGACCATGAACCAGTTATTAATGACAATACATGATCAATGACCATGAACCAGTTATTAATGACAATATATTAATGACCAATGACCATTAATCTGTTATTAATGACAATACATTAATGACCAATGACCATGAACCAGTTATTAATGACAATGTGACGGCCGGCCGCCCAACAACCTGCCCGCTTGACCCTATCCCCTCCTCTCTTCTCCAGACCATCTCCGGTGACCTTCTCCCTTACCTCACCTCGCTCATCAACTCATCCCTGACCGCTGGCTACGTCCCTCCCGTCTTCAAGAGAGCGAGAGTTGCACCCCTTCTGAAAAAACCTACACTCGATCCCTCCGATGTCAACAACTACAGACCAGTATCCCTTCTTTCTTTTCTCTCCAAAACTCTTGAACGTGCCGTCCTTGGCCAGCTCTCCCGCTATCTCTCTCAGAATGACCTTCTTGATCCAAATCAGTCAGGTTTCAAGACTAGTCATTCAACTGAGACTGCTCTTCTCTGTATCACGGAGGCGCTCCGCACTGCTAAAGCTAACTCTCTCTCCTCTGCTCTCATCCTTCTAGACCTATCGGCTGCCTTCGATACTGTGAACCATCAGATCCTCCTCTCCACCCTCTCCGAGTTGGGCATCTCCGGCGCGGCCCACGCTTGGATTGCGTCCTACCTGACAGGTCGCTCCTACCAGGTGGCGTGGCGAGAATCCGTCTCTCACCACGTGCTCTCACCACTGGTGTCCCCAGGGCTCTGTTCTAGGCCCTCTCCTATTCTCGCTATACACCAAGTCACTTGGCTCTGTCATAACCTCACATGGTCTCTCCTATCATTGCTATGCAGACGACACACAATTAATCTTCTCCTTTCCCCCTTCTGACGACCAGGTGGCGAATCGCATCTCTGCATGTCTGGCAGACATATCAGTGTGGATGACGGATCATCACCTCAAGCTGAACCTCGGCAAGACGGAGCTGCTCTTCCTCCCGGGGAAGGACTGCCCGTTCCATGATCTCGCCATCACGGTTGACAACTCCATTGTGTCCTCGTCCCAGAGCGCTAAGAACCTTGGCGTGATCCTGGACAACACCCTGTCGTTCTCAAATAACATCAAGGCGGTGGCCCGGTTCATGCTCTACAACATCCGCAGAGTACGACCCTGCCTCACACAGGAAGCGGCGCAGGTCCTAATCCAGGCACTTGTCATCTCCCGTCTGGATTACTGCAACTCGCTGTTGGCTGGGCTCCCTGCCTGTGCCATTAAACCCCTACAACTCATCCAGAACGCCGCAGCCCATCTGGTGTTCAACCTTCCCAAGTTCTCTCACGTCACCCCGCTCCTCCGCTCTCTCCACTGGCTTCCAGTTGAAGCTCGCATCCGCTACAAGACCATGGTGCTTGCCTACGGAGCTGTGAGGGGAACGGCACCTCAGTACCTCCAGGCTCTGATCAGGCCCTACACCCAAACAAGGGCACTGCGTTCATCCACCTCTGGCCTGCTCGCCTCCCTACCACTGAGGAAGTACAGTTCCCGCTCAGCCCAGTCAAAACTGTTCGCTGCTCTGGCCCCCCAATGGTGGAACAAACTCCCTCACGACGCCAGGACAGCGGAGTCAATCACCACCTTCCGGTGACACCTGAAACCCCACCTCTTTAAGGAATACCTAGGATAGGATAAAGTAATCCTTCTCACCCCCTTAAAAGACCTAGATGCACTATTGTAAAGTCGCTGTTCCACTGGATGTCATAAGGTGAAAGCACCAATTTGTAAGTCGCTCTGGATAAGAGTGTCTGCTAAATGACTTAAATGTAAATGTAATGTAAATGTAAAGATGATGAACCAGTTATTAATGACAATATATTAATGACCAATGACCATGAACCAGTTATTAATGACAATACATTAATGACCAATGACCATGAACCAGTTATTAATGACAATACATTAATGACCAATGACCATGAACCAGTTATTAATGACAATACATGACCAATGACCATGAACCAGTTATTAATGACAATATATTAATGACCAATGACCATGAACCAGTTATTAATGACAATATATTAATGACCAATGACCATGAACCAGTTATTAATGACAATACATTAATGACCAATGACCATGAACCAGTTAGACAATACATTAATGACCAAAGATGATGAACCAGTTATTAATGACAATACATTAATGACCAATGACCATGAACCAGTTATTAATGACAATACATGACCAAAGACCATTAATCTGTTATTAATGACAATACATTAATGACCAATGACCATGAACCAGTTATTAATGACAATACATTAATGACCAATGACCATGAACCAGTTATTAATGACAATACATTAAAGACCAAAGATGATGAACCAGTTATTAATGACAATACATGAATGACCAATGACCATGAACCAGTTATTAATGACAATACATGACCAAAGATGATGAACCAGTTATTAATGACAATACATTAATGACCAATGACCATGAACCAGTTATTAATGACAATACATGACCAAAGATGATGAACCAGTTATTAATGACAATACATTAATGACCAATGACCATGAGCCCCTCTGCCCAGAGCTGCCGGAGCCCCTCTGCCCAGAGCTGCCGGAGCCCCTCTGCCCAGAGCTGCCGGAGCCCCTCAGTCCAGACGCGCCGGAGCCCTTCAGCCCAGAGGCGCCGGAGCCCTTCAGCCCAGAGGCGCCGGAGCCCTTCAGCCCAGAGGCGCCGGAGCCCTTCAGCCCAGAGGCGCCGGAGCCCTTCAGCCCAGAGGCGCCAGAGCCCCTCAGCCCAGAGGCGCTGTCCCGAGCAGCTGCCCCTCTGTCCCGAGCTGCCCCTCTGTCCCGAGCAGCCCCTCAGTCCAGTGTCATTAAGTAGGGTCGCCGTGGCTAGGATGCCACGGAAGCGGACAAGGTGGGGGACTAAGACTACGGTGAAGTGGGGGCCACGTCCAGCACCAGAGCCGCCACCGCGGACAGATGCCCACCCAGACCCTCCCCAATAGGTTCAGGTTTTGCGGCCAGAGTCCGCACCTTGGGGGGGGGGGGGGGGTACTGTCACACCCTGACCATAGTTTGCTTTGTATGTTTCTATGTTTTGGTTGGTCAGGGTGTGATCTGAGTGGGCATTCTATGTTGGATGTCTTGTTTGTCTATTTCTATGTCTGGCCTGATATGGTTCTCAATCAGAGGCAGGTGTTAGTCATTGTCACTGATTGGGAACCATATTTAGGTAGCCTGGGTTTCACTGTGTGTTTGTGGGTGATTGTTCCTGTCTCTGTGTTTTGCACCAGATAGGACTGTTTTAGGTTTTCACACGTTTGTTGTTTTGTTAGTTTATTCGTGTACAGTTTCTTTATTAAAGTACAATGAATAACAACCACTCTGCATTTTGGTCCGCCTCTACTTCACCTAAAGAAAATCGTTACAGTGTTGCTAGTTGTTTAACTAAATGTGTTGCTAGTTGTTTAACTAAATGTGTTGCTAGTTGTTTAACTAAATGTGTTGCTAGTTGTTTTACTAAATGTGTTGCCAGTTTAACTAAATGTGTTGCTAGTTGTTTAACTAAAGGTGTTGCTTGATTGTAGCCTGTATATAGTTCACCACACATGTATTTGATATATTGTTTAACTCATGGGTGTGGGGTAGGTTGTTAGGAATATTATGAATCCCCCTTTCTGGACAATGAAGTCATTTTGTGAGTTGGAGGAAACCTAGTTTTATTGTTATTTCATCATTGTTTATGCTTTTGATAAAGGCATACAGCCAAAATGTTGGAAACTGGATTGTGTTTCTCTTTTTAAATAAAAAGCTATATGTCCCTGCATTAGAATTACTCATTTTATTGTTATATTCCAGAATGCCTCCATATTCTCTATTCTATAAGTTCTTAGATCTGACACGTGCAGAACAGATAACTGTCTCTAACTGAGGCCAGCTTTCAGCAGCTTGTCCAGGCTATCAATGCTCTGACTACAGTAGACCACAGAGTAAGCCTGATATGGCTGTTTAACCTCCATTATCATGGTATATGTTGGAGACTACACCCTTCTCAGTACTAGCCAAAGAGAAGCATCATGCCTCCAGCTGATGGTCAGGTTTTCACCGGAGGTAACCTTGCCTGAGGTCTGAAGAATTTGGCTGCTTGAGGCCTAAGCTTTTCAATTTATTTACCTTTATTTTACCAGGTACGTTGACTGAGAACACATTCTCGTTTACAGCAACGACCTGGGGAATAGTTACCAGGGAGAGGAATGTGCTAATTGGAAGCTTGGTACGATTAAGTGGCCATGATGGGATGCAGGGTGGTATGGGATGCAGGGTGGTATGTGATGCAGGGTGGTATGGGATGCATGGTGGTATGGGATGCATGGTGGTATGGGATGCAGGGTGGTATGGGATGTAGTGGGGTATGGGATGCATGGTGGTATGGGATGTAGTGGGGTATGGGATGCATGGTGGTATGGGATGTAGTGGGGTATGGGATGCATGGTGGTTTGGGATGCATGGTGGTATGGGATGTAGTGGGGTATGGGATGCATGGTGGTATGGGATGCATGGTGGTATGGGATGCAGGGTGGTATGGGATGTAGTGGGGTGTGGGATGCATGGTGGTATGGTGGTATGGGATGCATGGTGGTATGGAATGCATGGTGGTATGGATGGTGGTGGTATGGGTGGTATGGGATGCATGGTGGTATGGGATGCATGGGTGGTATGGGATGCATGGTGGTATGGATGCATGGTGGTATGGGATGCATGGTGGTATGGTGGTATGGGATGCAGGGTGGTATGGGATGCAGGGTGGTATGGGATGCAGGGTGGTATGGGATGCATGGTGGTATGGGATGCATGGTGGTATGGGATGCATGGTGGTATGGGATGCATGGTGGTATGGTGGTATGGTGATGCATGGTGGTATGGGATGCAGGGTGGTATGGGATGCATGGTGGTATGGGATGCAGGGTGGTATGGGGCATGGTGGTATGGGATGCATGGTGGTATGGGATGCATGGTGGTATGGTGGTATGGGATGCATGGTGGTATGGGATGCATGGTGGTATGGGATGCATGGTGGTATGGGATGCATGGTGGTATGGTGGTATGGGATGCAGGGTGGTATGGGATGCATGGTGGTATGGTGGTATGGGATGCAGGGTGGTATGGGATGCATGGTGGTATGGATGCATGGTGGTATGGGATGCAGGGTGGTATGGGATGCATGGTGGTATGGGGGATGCATGGTGGTATGGGATGCATGGTGGTATGGGATGCATGTTGGTATGGGATGCATGGTGGTATGGGATGCATGGTGGTATGGGATGCATGGTGGTATGGTGGTATGGGATGCATGGTGGTATGGGATGCATGGTGGTATGGGATGCATGGTGGTATGGGATGCATGGTGGTATGGGATGCATGGTGGTATGGTGGTATGGGATGCATGGTGGTATGGGATGCATGGTGGTATGGGATGCATGGTAGTATGGGATGCATGGTGGTATGGGATGCATGGTGGTATGGTGGTTTGGGATGCAGGGTGGTATGGTGGTATGGGATGCATGGTGGTATGGGATGCAGGGTGGTATGGTGGTATGGTGGTATGGGATGCATGGTGGTATGGTGGTATGGGATGCATGGTGGTATGGGATGCAAGGTGGTATGGTGGTATGGTGGTATGGGATGCATGGTGGTATGGTGGTATGGGATGCAGGGTGGTATGTGATGCAGGGTGGTATGGGATGCATGGTGGTATGGGATGCATGGTGGTATGGGATGCAGGGTGGTATGGGATGTAGTGGGGTATGGGATGCATGGTGGTATGGGATGTAGTGGGGTATGGGATGCATGGTGGTATGGGATGTAGTGGGGTATGGGATGCATGGTGGTTTGGGATGCATGGTGGTATGGGATGTAGTGGGGTATGGGATGCATGGTGGTATGGGATGCATGGTGGTATGGGATGCAGGGTGGTATGGGATGTAGTGGGGTGTGGGATGCATGGTGGTATGGTGGTATGGGATGCATGGTGGTATGGAATGCATGGTGGTATGGTGGTATGGGATGCATGGTGGTATGGGATGCATGGTGGTATGGGATGCATGGTGGTATGGTGGTATGGGATGCATGGTGGTATGGGATGCATGGTGGTATGGGATGCATGGTGGTATGGTGGTATGGGATGCAGGGTGGTATGGGATGCAGGGTGGTATGGAATGCAGGGTGGTATGGGATGCATGGTGGTATGGGATGCATGGTGGTATGGGATGCATGGTGGTATGGGATGCATGGTGGTATGGTGGTATGGGATGCATGGTGGTATGGGATGCAGGGTGGTATGGGATGCATGGTGGTATGGGATGCAGGGTGGTATGGGATGCATGGTGGTATGGGATGCATGGTGGTATGGGATGCATGGTGGTATGGTGGTATGGGATGCATGGTGGTATGGGATGCATGGTGGTATGGGATGCATGGTGGTATGGGATGCATGGTGGTATGGTGGTATGGGATGCAGGGTGGTATGGGATGCATGGTGGTATGGTGGTATGGGATGCAGGGTGGTATGGGATGCATGGTGGTATGGGATGCATGGTGGTATGGGATGCAGGGTGGTATGGGATGCATGGTGGTATGGGATGCATGGTGGTATGGGATGCATGTTGGTATGGGATGCATGGTGGTATGGGATGCATGGTGGTATGGGATGCATGGTGGTATGGTGGTATGGGATGCATGGTGGTATGGGATGCATGGTGGTATGGGATGCATGGTGGTATGGGATGCATGGTGGTATGGGATGCATGGTGGTATGGTGGTATGGGATGCATGGTGGTATGGGATGCATGGTGGTATGGGATGCATGGTAGTATGGGATGCATGGTGGTATGGGATGCATGGTGGTATGGTGGTATGGGATGCAGGGTGGTATGGTGGTATGGGATGCATGGTGGTATGGGATGCAGGGTGGTATGGTGGTATGGTGGTATGGGATGCATGGTGGTATGGTGGTATGGGATGCATGGTGGTATGGGATGCAAGGTGGTATGGTGGTATGGTGGTATGGGATGCATGGTGGTATGGTGGTATGGGATGCATGGTGGTATGGGATGCAGGGTGGTATGGTGATGCATGGTGGTATGGGATGCAGGGTGGTATGGTGGTATGGTGGTATGGGATGCATGGTGGTATGGGTGGTATGGGATGCAGGGTGGTATGGGATGCATGGTGGTATGGGATGCATGGTGGTATGGGATGCATGGTGGTATGGGATGCATGGGTGGTATGGGATGCATGGTGGTATGGGATGCATGGTGGTATGGGATGCATGGTGGTATGGGATGCATGGTGGTATGGGATGCATGGTGGTATGGGATGCATGGTGGTATGGTGGTATGGGATGCATGGTGGTATGGGATGCATGGTGGTATGGGATGCATGGTGGTATGGGATGCATGGTGGTATGGTGGTATGGGATGCATGGTGGTATGGGATGCATGGTGGTATGGATGGATGCATGGTGGTATGGGATGCATGGTGGTGCATGGTGGTATGGGATGCATGGTGGTATGGGATGCATGGTGGTATGGGTGGTATGGGATGCAGGGTGGTATGGGATGCATGGTGGTATGGGATGCATGGTGGTATGGTGATGGATGCATGGTGGTATGGGATGCATGGTGGTATGGGATGCATGGTGGTATGGGATGCATGGTTGGTATGGGATGCATGGTGGTATGGGATGCATGGTGGTATGGGATGCATGGTGGTATGGTGGTATGGGATGCATGGTGGTGGTATGGGATGCATGGTGGTATGGGATGCATGGTGGTATGGGATGCATGGTGGTATGGGATGCATGGTGGTATGGTGGTATGGGATGCATGGTGGTATGGGATGCATGGTGGTATGGGATGCATGGTAGTATGGGATGCATGGTGGTATGGGATGCATGGTGGTATGGTGGTATGGGATGCAGGGTGGTATGGTGGTATGGGATGCATGGTGGTATGGGATGCAGGGTGGTATGGTGGTATGGTGGTATGGGATGCATGGTGGTATGGTGGTATGGGATGCATGGTGGTATGGGATGCAAGGTGGTATGGTGGTATGGTGGTATGGGATGCATGGTGGTATGGTGGTATGGGATGCATGGTGGTATGGGATGCAGGGTGGTATGTGATGCATGGTGGTATGGGATGCAGGGTGGTATGGTGGTATGGTGGTATGGGATGCATGGTGGTATGGTGGTATGGGATGCAGGGTGGTATGGGATGCATGGTGGTATGGGATGCATGGTGGTATGGGATGCAGGGTGGTATGGGATGCATGGTGGTATGGGATGCATGGTGGTATGGGATGCATGGTGGTATGGGATGCATGTTGGTATGGGATGCATGGTGGTATGGGATGCATGGTGGTATGGGATGCATGGTGGTATGGTGGTATGGGATGCATGGTGGTATGGGATGCATGGTGGTATGGGATGCATGGTGGTATGGGATGCATGGTGGTATGGGATGCATGGTGGTATGGTGGTATGGGATGCATGGTGGTATGGGATGCATGGTGGTATGGGATGCATGGTAGTATGGGATGCATGGTGGTATGGGATGCATGGTGGTATGGTGGTATGGGATGCAGGGTGGTATGGTGGTATGGGATGCATGGTGGTATGGGATGCAGGGTGGTATGGTGGTATGGTGGTATGGGATGCATGGTGGTATGGTGGTATGGGATGCATGGTGGTATGGGATGCAAGGTGGTATGGTGGTATGGTGGTATGGGATGCATGGTGGTATGGTGGTATGGGATGCATGGTGGTATGGGATGCAGGGTGGTATGTGATGCATGGTGGTATGGGATGCAGGGTGGTATGGTGGTATGGTGGTATGGGATGCAGGGTGGTATGGTGGAACCAGTTATTAATGACTATACATGAATAACCAATGACCATGAACCAGTTATTAATGACAATACATTAATGACCAATGACCATTAATCTGTTATTAATGACAATACATTTATGACCAATGACCATGAACCAGTTATTAATGACAATACATTAATGACCAATGACCATGAACCAGTTATTAATGACAATATATTAATGACCAATGACCATGAATCTGTTATTAATGACAATACATGACCAAAGATGATGAACCAGTTATTAATGACAATACATGACCAATGACCATGAACCAGTTATTAATGACAATATATTAATGACCAATGACCATGAACCAGTTATTAATGACAATATATGAATGACCAATGACCATGAATCTGTTATTAATGACAATACATGAATAACCAATGACCATGAACCAGGTATTAATGACAATACATGACCAAAGATGATGAACCAGTTATTAATGACAATACATTAATGACCAATGACCATGAACCAGTTATTAATGACAATACATGACCAAAGATGATGAACCAGTTATTAATGACAATACATTAATGACCAATGACCATGAACCAGTTATTAATGACAATACATGACCAAAGATGATGAACCAGTTATTAATGAGAATACATGAATAACCAATGACCATGAACCAGTTATTAATGACAATACATTAATGACCAATGACCATGAACCAGTTATTAATGACAATACATGACCAAAGATGATGAACCAGTTATTAATGACAATACATTAATGACCAATGACCATGAGCCCCTCTGCCCAGAGCTGCCGGAGCCCCTCAGTCCAGAGCGCCGGAGCCCTTCAGCCCAGAGGCGCCGGAGCCCTTCAGCCCAGAGGCGCCGGAGCCCTTCAGCCCAGAGGCGCCGGAGCCCTTCAGCCCAGAGGCGCCGGAGCCCTTCAGCCCAGAGGCGCCAGAGCCCTTCAGCCCAGAGGCGCCAGAGGATGCTTCAGCCCAGAGGCGCCAGAGCCCCTCAGCCCAGAGGCGCTGTCCCGAGCAGCTGCCCCTCTGTCCCGAGCTGCCCCTCTGTCCCGAGCTGCCCCTCTGTCCCGAGCTGCCCCTCAGTCGTGTCATTAAGTAGGGTCGCCGTGGCTAGGATGCCACGGAAGCGGACAAGGTGGGGGACTAAGACTACGGTGAAGTGGGGGCCACGTCCAGCACCAGAGCCGCCACCGCGGACAGATGCCCACCCAGACCCTCCCCAATAGGTTCAGGTTTTGCGGCCAGAGTCCGCACCTTGGGGGGTACTGTCACACCCTGACCATAGTTTGCTTTGTATGTTTCTATGTTTTGGTTGGTCAGGGTGTGATCTGAGTGGGCATTCTATGTTGGATGTCTTGTTTGTCTATTTCTATGTCTGGCCTGATATGGTTCTCAATCAGAGGCAGGTGTTAGTCATTGTCACTGATTGGGAACCATATTTAGGTAGCCTGGGTTTCACTGTGTGTTTGTGGGTGATTGTTCCTGTCTCTGTGTTTTGCACCAGATAGGACTGTTTTAGGTTTTCACACGTTTGTTGTTTTGTTAGTTTATTCGTGTACAGTTTCTTTATTAAAGTACAATGAATAACAACCACTCTGCATTTTGGTCCATACTCTACTTCACCTAAAGAAAATCGTTACAGTGTTGCTAGTTGTTTAACTAAATGTGTTGCTAGTTGTTTAACTAAATGTGTTGCTAGTTGTTTAACTAAATGTGTTGCTAGTTGTTTAACTAAATGTGTTGCTAGTTGTTTAACTAAATGTGTTGCTAGTTGTTTTACTAAATGTGTTGCCAGTTTAACTAAATGTGTTGCTAGTTGTTTAACTAAAGGTGTTGCTTGATTGTAGCCTGTATATAGTTCACCACACATGTATTTGATATATTGTTTAACTCATGGGTGTGGGGTAGGTTGTTAGGAATATTATGAATCCCCTTTCTGGACAATGAAGTCATTTTTGTGAGTTGGAGAAACCTAGTTTTATTGTTATTTCATCATTGTTTATGCTTTTGATAAAGGCATACAGCCAAAATGTTGGAAACTGGATTGTGTTTCTCTTTTAAATAAAAAGCTATATGTCCCTGCATTAGAATTACTCATTTTATTGTTATATTCCAGAATGCCTCCATATTCTCTATTCTATAAGTTCTTAGATCTGACACGTGCAGAACAGATAACTGTCTCTAACTGAGGCCAGCTTTCAGCAGCTTGTCCAGGCTATCAATGCTCTGACTACAGTAGACCACAGAGTAAGCCTGATATGGCTGTTTAACCTCCATTATCATGGTATATGTTGGAGACTACACCCTTCTCAGTACTAGCCAAAGAGAAGCATCATGCCTCCAGCTGATGGTCAGGTTTTCACCGGAGGTAACCTTGCCTGAGGTCTGAAGAATTTGGCTGCTTGAGGCCTAAGCTTTTCAATTTATTTACCTTTATTTTACCAGGTACGTTGACTGAGAACACATTCTCGTTTGGGAACACCTGGGGAATAATTACCAGGGAGAGGAATGTGCCAATTGGAAGCTTGGTATTAAGTGGCCATGATGGGATGCAGGGTGGTATGGGATGCAGGGTGGTATGTGATGCAGGGGTATGGGATGCATGGTGGTATGGGATGCATGGTGGTATGGGATGCAGGGTGGTATGGGATGTAGTGGGGTATGGGATGCATGGTGGTATGGGATGTAGTGGGGTATGGGATGCATGGTGGTATGGGATGCATGGTGGTATGGGATGCATGGTGGTATGGTGGTATGGGATGCATGGTGGTATGGGATGCATGGTGGTATGGGATGCATGGTGGTATGGGATGCATGGTGCATGGTGGTATGGGATGCATGGTGGTATGGGATGCATGGTGGTATGGGATGCATGGTGGTATGGTGGTATGGGATGCAGGGTGGTATGGGATGCAGGGTGGTATGGGATGCAGGGTGGTATGGGACGCATGGTGGTATGGGATGCAGGGTGGTATGGGATGCATGGTGGTATGGGATGCATGGTGGTATGGGATGCATGGTGGTATGGGATGCATGGTGGTATGGTGGTATGGGATGCATGGTGGTATGGGATGCAGGGTGGTATGGGATGCATGGTGGTATGGGATGCAGGGTGGTATGGGATGCATGGTGGTATGGGATGCATGGTGGTATGGGATGCATGGTGGTATGGGATGCATGGTGGTATGGTGGTATGGGATGCAGGGTGGTATGGTGGTATGGGATGCATGGTGGTATGGGATGCAGGGTGGTATGGGACGCATGGTGGTATGGGATGCAGGGTGGTATGGGATGCAGGGTGGTATGGGATGCATGGTGGTATGGGATGCATGGTGGTATGGGATGCATGGTGGTATGGGATGCATGGTGGTATGGGATTCATGGTGGTATGGGATGCATGGTGGTATGGGATGCATGGTGGTATGGGATGCATGGTGGTATGGGATGCATGTTGGTATGGGATGCATGGTGGTATGGGATGCATGGTGGTATGGGATGCATGGTGGTATGGTGGTATGGGATGCATGGTGGTATGGGATGCAGGGTGGTATGGTGGTATGGTGGTATGGGATGCATGGTGGTATGGGATGCAGGGTGGTATGGTGGTATGGTGGTATGGGATGCATGGTGGTATGGGATGCATGGTGGTATGGTGGTATGGGATGCATGGTGGTATGGGATGCATGGTGGTATGGTGGTATGGGATGCATGGTGGTATGGGATGCAGGGTGGTATGGGGTGGCAGGGTAGCCTAGTGGTTAGAGCGTTGGACTAGTAACCGGAAGGTTGCAAGTTCAACCCCCCGAGCTGACAAGGTACAAATCTGTCGTTCTGCCCCTGAACAGGCAGTTAACCCACTGTTCCCAGGCCGTCATTGAAAATAAGAATTTGTTCTTAACTGACTTGCCTGGTTAAATAAAGGTAAAATTA
>NC_088421.1:46253743-46300724 GCF_034236695.1 Oncorhynchus nerka | reverse complement strand
TAACTCTGGGGCTTCATGCTTTGTTCCACTGTGGTTAGATATTCTACTGTACTCACTAAAGCTATCGGTTCTATTTTGTTAGATATTCTACTGTACTCACTAAAAGCTATCTGTTCTATTTTGTTAGATATTCTACTGTACTCACTAAAAACTACCGGTTCTATTTTGTTAGATATCCTACTGTACACACTAAAAGCTATCGGTTCTATTTTGTTAGATATCCTACTGTACACTAAAAGCTACTCGGTTCTATTTTTGTTAGATATTCTACTGCTTACACACTAAAAGCTATCGGTTCTATTTTGTTAGATATTCTACTGTACACACTACAAAAGCTATCGGTTCTATTTTGTTAGATATCCTATCCTGTACACTAAAAGCTATGGTTCTATTTTGTTAGATATTCTACTGTACTCACTAAAAGCTATCGGTTCTATTTTGTTAGATATTCTACTGTACACACTAAAAGCTATCGGTTCTAATTAGCAACATACTTAGTCAAACAAACCAGCAACACATTTAGTAAATAACTACCAGCTACATTTAGTAAAACAACCATCAACACATTTAGTTAAACAACTAGCAACACATTTAGTTGAACAACTAGCAACACATTTTTGTTGAATAACTAGCAACACATTTAGTTAAACAACTAGCAACTACATTTAGTTAAACAACCAGCAACTACATTTAGTTAAACAACTAACAAGAGATTTAGTTAAACAACTAGCAACACATTTAGTTAAACAACTAGCAACTACATTTAGTTAAACAACTAGCAACTACATTTAGTTAAACAACTAGCAACACATTTAGTTAAACGACTAGCAACACATTTAGTTAAACAACTATCAACAGATTTAGTTAAGCGACTAGCAACACATTTAGTTGAACAACTAGCAACTACATTTAGTTAAACAACTAACAACACATTTAGTTAAACAACTAGCAACACATTTAGTTAAACAACTAGCAACACATTTAGTTAAACAATAACAACACATTAGTTAAACAACTATAAACATATTTAGTTAAACAACTAGCAACTACATTTAGCTAAAACAACTAGCAACACATTTAGTTAAACAACTAGCAACACATTTAGTTAAACAACTAGCAACATATTTAGTTAAACAGCTAGCAACACATTTAGTTTAAGCGATCAGACCCTTTTTCCATTTCCCCTAAACTGACACCCAAATATAACTGCCTGTTGCATATTCTGGACACCATTTGATAGGAAACACTTTTGAAGTTTGTGGAAATGTGTGGAGAATACAACACTGTAGATCTGGTAAAGAAAGGTACAAACCGTTCTTTTGCATTTTCTTTGTACCATCATCTTTTGAATGCAAGACAATGTATTATTCTGGCCAAGGTGAAATTAAGATTTTGGCCATTAGATGAGCTAAAGGCAGTTAGATTTTAGGCGACAATTCAAAAAAGTTGCTGATCCTAAGAGGTTTTAATATGGACTCTTTTGACCTAAATTGCTTTTCTTTTATAGGTGAGTAGTGAATTGCTTGGCCTCTGGAGGCACATTTAAAAGTGTCCCATACAATAAGGGGATCTGCTGTACCTATGTTATGTCGGAAAAAGTCAGTTACAAATTATTCTGTCCTAGTTAAAGACAAGTTATCATCCAGTAGGCTTTGATTCAAATCCCAATATCCTCGCCCACGTAGGGAAATTCTGTAACAGTAATATACTGGGCATTAAAAGTTTGGGGTCACTTTAGAAGTGTCCTTGTGTTTTGAAAGAAAAGCACATTTTTTGTCCATTAAAATAACATCAAATTGATCAGAAATACAGTGTAAATATTGTAATGTTGTAAATGACTATTTTAGCTGGAAACTGCAGATTTTTGGAATATCTACATGGCGTACAGAGGCCCATTATCATCAACCATCACTCCTGGGTTCCAATGGCACATTGTGTTAGCTAGTCCAAGTTTTCATTTTAAAAGGCTAATTGATCATTAGAAAACCCTTTTCAATTACGTTAGCACAGCTGAAACTATTGTTCTGATTAAAGAAGCAATAAAACGGGCCTTCTTTAGACTAGTTGAGTATCTGGAGCATGAGCATTTGTGGGATCGATTACAGCCTCAAAATAGCCAGAAACAAAGACATTTCTTCTGAAATTCATCATTTTATTTTTTGTTCTGAGAAATTGAGGCTATTCCATGCGAAAAATGCCAAGAGAGAGAACAAACAAATATTGTGGTTAAACTCAAACATACTGTAAGGTTCTGTATTTATTTTCTTAGTCAACCTCGTGTTCTGTTTCGTTGTGTTCTTGAACGTAGCCCTGTTTCTTTATGTTCTTGAACATAGCCCTGTCTTTCATTTTTGTTCATTGATTTCACCTGTGTTAGTTACTCACCTGTTCTCATCAGCTCCTTATTTAGTTCAGTTCATTCTGTTTGTACCTTTGTGAGGTATTGTTGGTTTTGACTCTACTAAGCCTTTTCCCAGCTCGTTTGTGAGAACCAGTTATAACCTTCAGTCCTAGTTTTGATTCACTTGCCTGTTTGCCTACCTGTGTGTGACCATTGCCAGCCTGTGACCACGATTCCTGCCTTCTGCAAAAGGCAAAATAAACACCTGCCGTGCTCTGCGCGTGAATCTACACCTTTTCTCCCTGAGTATATGTTACAGAACAGCTCACCTAAATACGGAATGGATTCAGCGGAGTTACAGCCGTGTGTAACCCAGCAAGAGGAGCATATGGAGGAAATCTGCCATCTGCTCCACCCGCCTATCCCTACTCCTCCCATGACAGGTATTGTAACCCATAGCCCTCCTTCATTCATATCCATGCCTGGAAAATATGACGGTTCACCTGGGAAATATCAGGGATTTCTGATGCACTGCAGCAAATACATTGAGCACAACCCCACTAACTTCGCCACCGACAAGAACAGGGTAGATTTTGTTGTCTCTACTCACAAGCAAAGCCCTGGATTGGGCCACTGCCATATGGACTGCCTACAGCACAGAACTCGGATCCGAGACCCATTTCCACACCGTTTTCAAATAGGTATTCGATCACTCTCCTTCCAGTCATCCAATAGGAGACCTCCTCATAGAACATCAACAAGAACGCCATTCAGCTGCCGAGTATGCCCTGATGTTCCGCACCATGGCTGCAGGGAGTGGATGGAGTGAGGCTAATATACTTATCGTCTACCAAAGAGGGCTCAACAGGGAACTTAAGGCAGAGCTGGCCTGTAGAGGTGATCTTCAGGATTTAAATCAATACATTCGCATGTCCATCTCAATCGACCATTCATTGGCCGACCGCCGAAGAACTCTGCCACCCAGGAACCCAAAACTTCCCTTTCCATGATTCCGTCATCCCATCCAAGTCTTCCAGAGCAAATGCAGTTGGGCCATGCTCCCTTCCCCGTGTATCGAATGTCAAAGGCGGATCCAAGAAGCCCTCTGCCTATACTGTGGAGGGAACGATAATCTACTCAGCCATCGCCCTGTTCGCTCCCACATAGAGATGAGAAGGGTCCCTCCGCTGCCATCACCCTGTTCGCCTCCCCACGGAGAGATGAGAAGGGTCCCTCCGCTGCCATCACCCTGTTCGCCTCCCACGGAGAGATGAGAAGGGTCCCTCCGCTGCCATCACCCTGTTCGCCTCCCACGGAGATGAGAAGGGTCCCTCCGCTGCACCATCACCCTGTTCGCCTCCCACGGAGAGATGAGAAGGGTCCCTCCGCTGCCATCACCCTGTTCGCCTCCCAAGGAGAGATGAGAAGGGTCCCTCCGCTGCCATGCAGATAGGCGTGTCTTTTATTTCTAAACATCTCCCAGGAGCAATTCTCCATCCCAGTATTGATAACCGTGATGGGGGTTACTAAGTACATGGGAGGGCTTGATAGATTCTGAGCAGCAGGTCATTTTAGCAATCTCCAGCTAGTACAAGAGCTTGACATTGATCTAACACCTGTCACCACTGCTTAAGGATTAACACCCTGGACGGGCAGCCATTGGTCACAGGCCTCATTACATACCTGACACAGAGCGTCACACAGCAGAGCCGGGTCTTACACACCGAAACCATTCAACTCCCTGAACTCTCATTCCTCAAACAGCCACTCATCCTCGCACACCCCTGGCTTTGTCGTCACGACCTTGCCAACTCGTGGAGACAAGGTGAACTACTGTCCTGATCTTCTACCTACTTCAGCAGTTGTCTCAGCCTACCCTGCAGAGCCACCACCATTGAGGACTCCCACCATACCATCTGAATTCCTCCAGGACAGCAATATCTAAATCAAGGACTCTACTCTGCCACCACATCGCCCAGGAGACTGTGCTATTGACTTACTCCCTGGAGCGTCCCCACCGAAGGGCTGTGTTTACCCCTTTATCTATCCCGAAAATTAGGCAATGGAGAACTACATTGATGAAACACTCAAACGGTTTCATTCGTCCTTCTTCCACGGCTGTGGTCAGATTCTTCTTCGTTGGAAAAAGGACGGTGGTCTCCGTCCATGTATTGATTATCGTTCCCTGAATGACGCCAAGAACCATTTCCCTCTTCCTCTGATCCCAGCAACCCTTGAATAAGGGGCCGTGCCAACATCTATACAAAACTCGACCTGCAAAGTGCATATAACCTTGTCCGTATACGTGAAGGCCGACAAATGGAAGACAGTCTTTTTCACCGCACGAGGGCACCATGAATACCGGTCATGGCCTTACTAACACCAATGCCATCTTCCAATCCATTATGAACAAAGTTTTCCAGGATATGATCAACCGCTTTCTCATTGTCTACATTGATGACATTCTGATTTACACCCACTCCTTGAAGGAACACATACAGCATGTGCAAAAAGTTTCTTCAACGGCTCCTTGACCATAACCTTAAAGTGAAGACTGAAAAGAGCACCTTCCATGTAACCTCGGTAAACTTCCTTGGTTTCGAATTGACACCTGGAGGGGCTTTCAGTGAAGTCACCTCTCTCAGTAACTGGCCCAAACCCACCACCATGAAGGAACTCCAACGTTTCATTGGGTTCTCCAACTACTATCGTCAGTTCATTCAGAACTTCAGTTCTATTGCCGCACCCGTCACTGCCCCTACCAGCCAAAATACCCAGTCCCTTCAATGGACTGATACCTCCATGACTGCTTTCAACAACTTGAAACGCCTCCCTCACCTCAGCTCCTGTCCTCCGCCCAACCTGATCAGACCCTTCCTTTCACCCTGGAGGTGGATTCCTCTGCAGTAGGAGTAGGAGACATACTCTCAGCGGGTGGGAACACCACCAAAATCACATCCCTGTGCCTTCTTCTCCTTCTATCCCTTCTCGTCCTAACAAATCATCGTGATCTGGAATATATCAGAGGGCAAAGAGGTTAAACTCCAGACAAGCCTGCTGGGCTCTTCTTCACACGCTTCCATTTTCATGCTACTTACATCCCTGAAAAGAAAAACATAAAAGCTGGTGCTCCCTGCAGCCAGATTGACCTTCTGACCAGTAATTCAGAACCTACACATATTATTCATTCGTCTTGCATTATGGGACCAGTAGATTGGGAGGTTCACTCTGCCATACAAGAAGCCCTAACCTCAGACCCAGCTCCTCCCGAGACACCAGCTGGGAAGAGTTACGTACCAGCAGCTGTTAGACTCCAACTGATGCAATGTGTCACGTCCTTGGGGTTAGGACTTCCCGGGCATTACACAAACCACTTAACATTCTAGCCTGTAAATTCTGGTGGTCCTCACTAGCATCCGACGTAAGGGATTACATACTGTCCAGTCTGTGCACAAACCAAAAGCCCTCGTCATCTCCCTTCCAGTAAGCTTCAACCTTTGCCAAACTCTCACAGACCCTGGTCCCACATAGCTGTTGAGTGCATCACAGACCTTCCTGAATCCTCTGGTAACACCACCATCCTTGTCATAGACTGTTTTTCAAAAATGTGTCTGGTTCTTCTTCCTCATTTACAGTTCAAGTCGGAGGTTTACATACACTTAGGTCAGAGTCTTAAAACTCAATTTTCAACCACTCCACAAATTTCTTGTTAACAAACTATAGTTTTGGCAAGTCGGTTAGGACATCTACTTTGTGCATGACACAAGTAATTTTTCAAAAAATTGTTTACAGACAGATTATTTCACTTATAATTCACTGTATCACAATTCCAATGGGTCAGAAGTTTACATACACTAAGTTGCTGTGCCTTTAATCAGCTTGGAAAATTCCAGAAAATTATGTCATGGCTTTAGAAGCTTCTGATAGGCTAGTTGACATCATTTGAGTCAATTGAGGCATACCTGTGGATGTCTTTCAAGGCCTACTTTCAAATTGAGTGCCTCTTTGCTTGACATCATGGGAAAAACAAAAGCTATCAGCCAAGACCTCAGAAAAAAAATTGTAGACCTCCACAATTCTGGCTCATCTTTGGGAGCAATTTCCAAACGCCTGAAGGTACCACGTTCATCTGTTAAACAATATTACGCAAATATAAACACCATGGGACCACGCAGCTCTCATATACCGCTCAGGAAGGAGACGCGTTCTGTCTCCTAGAGATGAACATACTTTGGTGCGAAAAGTTTAAATCAATCCCAAACCAACGGCAAAGGACCTTGTGAAGATGCTGGAGGATACAGGTACAAAAGTATCTATATCCACAGTTAAACAAGTTATATTTTGACAAAACCTGAAAGGCCGCTTAGCAAGGAAGAAGCCACTGCTCCAAAACCGCAATAAAAATGCCAGACTACAGTTTGCTACTGCACATTGGGACAAAGATCGTACACTTTGGAGAAATGTCCTCTGGTCTGATGAAAAGAAAACAGAACTGTTTGGCCATAATGACCATCGGCATGTTTGGAGGAAAAAGGGGGAGGCTTACAAGCCGAAGAACACCGTCCCAACTGTGAAGCACCGGGGTGGCAGCATCATGATGTGTGGGTGCTTTGCTGCAGGAGGGACTGGTGCACTTCACAAAATAGATGGCATCATGAGGTAAAAATTATGTGGATATATTCAAGCAACATCTCAAGACATCAGTCAGGAAGTTATAGCTTGGTCACAAATGGGCTTCCAAACGGACAATGACCCCCAAGCATACTTCCAAAGTTGTTGCAAAATGGCTTAAGGACAACAAAGTCAAGGTATTGAGTGGCCATCACAAAGTCTTGACCTCAATTCTATAGAAAATTTGTGGGCAGAACTGAAAAGCGTGTGCCAGCAAGGAGGCCTACAAACCTGACTCAGTTACATCAGCTCTGTCAGGAGGAATGGGCCAAAATTCACCCAACGTACTGTGAAAAGCTTGTGGAAGGCTACCCGAAATGTTTAACCCAAGTTAAAACAAACATAGACTGCCCACCCCAACTCACGCCCTGACCATACTAAATAATGACAAAACAAAGGAAATAAAGGTCAGAACGTGACAGTACCCCCCCCAAAGGTGCGGACTCCGGCCGCAAAACCTTAACCTGTAGGGGAGGGTCTGGGTGGGCATCTGTCCGCGGTGGCGGCTCTGGCGTGGGACGCGGACCTCACTTCACCATTGTCTTAGTCCGCCTTATTGTCCGCCTCCGTGGCTTTCTAACCATGGCCACCCTTCTCAATGACCCCACTGGACAGAGGGGCGGAGGCTCGGGACAGAGGGGCAGCTCGGGACAGAGGGGCGGAAGCTCTGGACAGAGGGGCAGCTCTGGACAGAGGGGCAGGGGCTCTGACGCCTCAGACTCCGGCAGCAGCGCCGGACAGGCGGGGAGACTCCGGCAGCAGCGCCGGACAGGCGGGAGACTCCGGCAGCAGCGCCGGACAGGCGGGAGACTCCGGCAGCAGCGCCGGTCAGGAGGGAGACTCCGGCAGCAGCGCCGGACAGGCGGGAGACTCCGACAGCAGCGCTGGACAGGCGGGACCACCTGCAGGGAGAGACAGAGAGACAGCCTGGTGCGTGGGGCTGCCACAGGAACCACCAGGCTGGGGAGACCTTCAGGAGGCTTGGTGTTGGGAGGCACCTGAAGGACCGGGCTGTGGGGGAGCACTGGAGCTCTGGTGCGCAACCTTGGCACCACTTCCCCAGGCTGGACAACTACTCTAGCCCGGACCCTCCAGAGTGCAGGCACAGGTTGAACGGGCTGTGGGTAAGCACGGAGATCTAGTGCTTACTACACGCACCTCTCCCTTAGGCTCCACTCCCACATTTGCCCGGCACGAGCGGAGCGCAGGCATAGGACGCACTGAACCTCCCAGTGCCCCGGAGACACAGCACGCAGAGCCGGCGCAGGATACCCTGGACCAAAACTGCGTACCGGCGACCAGACCCGCTGAGCAGGCACCATACGCCCTGGCTCGATGCCCACACTGGCATGGCACTTTCGGGGGGCTGCCCTATAGCGCACCGGGCTATGGGCACGTACTGGCGACACCGTGCGCTTAACCGCATAACACGGTGCCTGACCAGTAATGCGCTGCTTATAATAAGCACAAGGACTGAGCTCAGGTCTGCTACCTGGCTTAGTACCACACCTCGTCTGCACCCCCCACAAAACATTTTTTTGGGGGGCTGCCTCTCGTACCTGTCGCACTGCCGTGCTGGCTTCGCCAACTTCATTCTCCTGTAGCCTTCCTTGCACTGCTCCCAGGCGGGCTCCGGCACTCTCCCTGGGTCGACCGCCCACCTGTCTATCTCCTCCCAAGTTGTGTAGTCCAGATTCTGCTCCAATGTCCCGAAATCCTGACCTCGCTGTTGCTGTTCCTTCTCCTGCTGCTGCTTGTGCTGCAGCTGCTGTTTACCACGCCGCTTGGTCCTGTTGTGGTGGGTGATTCTGTAAGGGTTTTCCTGTGGTGAAGGAGAAGCGGACCAAAATGCAGCGTGGTGGTTATTCATGTTCTTTAATAAAGGAACTAGACATGAAATAACTAACAAAACAATAAATGTGGAAAACCAAAAACAGTCCTATCTGGTGCAAACACAGAGACAGGAACAATCACCCACAAACACAGTGAAACCCAGGCTACCTAAGTATGATTCTCAATCAGAGACAACTAATGACACCTGCCTCTGATTGAGAACCATACTAGACCAAACATAGAAATACCCCAAAACATAGAAAAACAAACATAGACTGCCCACCACAACTCACGCCCTGACCATACTAAATAATGACAAAACAAAGGAAATAAAGGTCAGAACGTGACATGTATTGTCATTAATAACTGGTTCATGGTCATTGGTCATTAATGTATTGTCATTAATAACTGGTTCATGGTCATTGGTCATTAATGTATTGTCATTAATAACTGGTTCATGGTCATTGGTCATTAATGTATTGTCATTAATAACTGGTTCATGGTCATTGGTCATTAATATATTGTCATTAATAACTGGTTCATGGTCATTGGTCATTAATGTATTGTCATTAATAACTGGTTCATCATCTTTGGTCATGTATTGTAATTAATAACTGGTTCATGGTCATTGGTCATTAATGTATTGTCATTAATAACTGGTTCATGGTCATTGGTCATTAATATATTGTCATTCATAACTGGTTCATGGTCATTAATGTATTGTCATTAATAACTGGTTCATGGTCATTGGTCATTAATGTATTGTCATTAATAACTGGTTCATGGTCATTGGTCATTAATATATTGTCATTAATAACTGGTTCATGGTCATTGGTCATTAATATATTGTCATTAATAACTGGTTCATGGTCATTGGTCATTAATGTATTGTCATTAATAACTGGTTCATGGTCATTGGTCATTAATGTATTGTCATTAATAACTGGTTCATGGTCATTGGTCATTAATGTATTGTCATTAATAACTGGTTCATGGTCATTGGTCATTAATGTATTGTCATTAATAACTGGTTCATGGTCATTGGTCATTAACATATTGTTATTCACAGCAGCGTAAAGTAGTTGTTATCTGAAGTAAAACAGAAACAGAGCTAAATCCCTTTTTCAGTTCCTCTTAGCAACACATTTACAAACAAAGACATGGGTTAGCGATTAGGTGTTGAAAAATACAAACAGAATCTGTTCAAACTTGGGGAAGTAAAAAAAATGCATTGGATTTTGAAACAGGATTATTTCAGAAGAATCATAAAAAGTACACTACAGGTAGAATATTTAAAAGGACTTCACCAGAATTGTCAAAACAAATCCCAAATAGTGGTTGACATTTGTACGGAGTACTTTAAACGACAAATGCCTCAACATATGTGTCAACATTACATCTGCACTAGCACAATGTCCCACATTAACCTCTGATGACACATTTCAGTCCAGAATGTCTTACAGTACATCAACCTCTGACCTCACATTTCAGACAGAGGTTTCAGTTTAGCCCACAGTCTGTCCCAGAATGCCTGGTGCTGAAGGGGATCCTGGGGCCAGTCCAGATAGGTCCTGGTTTTCAGCAGGCGAGCCAGCCTGTGGTGGGCAGACAGCCGGCGAGGGGGGATCTTCTCCAGGAAGACCAGGAGGAGGATGTCCCTTTGCTCCACCTGCAGCCTGTAGGTGGCCAGCTTCATCTCCAGAGAGCACCAGTTACTGCGCAGGTAGTGGCGGCTGACTAGGCAGAGGTGTGGCGGCTCCGGTAGAGGCTGTCTGTGATGTTCTCCACAATGTCCTTCCCCAGCTGGAAGTCCTGCTGTGCAGACAGAGGCGCAGGAAAGGAGGACCCCTCTGCTCCAGATTGGGAAGCAGCTCCTCCACCACCCAGCGCTCGTCCTTCCCGCTATAGGAGACAAACGCATCGTAGTGGTAGCGCCCCCTGGTGTTGGATCGCATGGCTTCTAACAACCAGCCAAGGGTGATGTGGTAGAGGGGGAGGATGTAGGGGCCGGCCAGGTTATGGACCAACACCACCAGCATGAAGAACAGGACTCCCAGGCCAGTCGCAACAAAGAGCACAAAGCCAACCTCTGTTGTGCAGTTGGCTTCTGTGTACTTGACAAAATTAGGTGTGTCTATTCCATTGTCCGACAAGCATATCAAGTCCTCCAAAGCATACATACCGGTTTTAGCATACGGACCAAGCATGATCACTTCAACCTGCCTGCACCCCTTTGCCCATGTAATGAGCCAAGCATTGTCACAACTGCAAAACATCTGTAAATTATCAAATGTCAAATGCTTAAGACTAGAGAGAGGTTCAGTAAAGCTGTAGAATACATTATAAATGTTCTCTATAAGCAAATACAATGTTTTCAAAGATTTCAAGTCTTTAGTTAAACTCCCCTCTAAAGAATAAATCCTGCAGTGGTACATTTCCAGAACCTCCAGTTTGGTCAAGTTGTGAAAAATGATGTCGGCAGAACGCTGTATTAAAAGATCCACCTCTCGTAGAGTCAGTTTCCTCAGGTGAATCAGCTGATTAATTGATGATAAATCAACCCTTTTTGCTGAAAGCTTCGATCTGTATTCAAATGTCTCCACAGACGTGAAGTACTTCCCCATGAATTCAGATCCACAAAGGAATTCTTCAGCATCAGCATGAAGATGTGTTACAGACTGAAAGAAAGGTCTGTCACAGTCCTGAAATGACACCGTCTGGCCTTTGAGCTCGAGACTCAGGTTCTGTTTAGATGTGATGCTACTGCCGATAGTCAACTGCATTGGCCTCATAGCTGAACTAATGTACAGATGAGTCAGTTGACTCAGAATTCCTCAAATATAAGTGTCAGATTCAGCTTGATCACAGGTTCTGTTAGTGGATTGTTCACTTGCCCGAGAAACACTTGTCTAAGAGACATGAGGTGTGTGAAAGACATCGCCTCAATGTTGTGAATAAGTGGATTGTTCCTGAGGTCTAACCATGTCAAACTATGTAAACCATAAAATGTGTTTGCATTTATCTGTGTTATGTTATTACTTGTAATGTCTAAGGACTCCAGATTCGTTAATCCCAGGAAAGCAAAGTCTTCAATGTTTGAAATTAAATTCTGTTTTATATCCAGATACTGCAGCTTAACAAGACAGATAAATTGTTTAGCAAAAGGCATTAGATTTTTCAACCCTAAAGTGAATTTTGTTAACCATGTTATTGGTTGTTTTTGGAAGGAGCAAATATCAAGTCTGTTATCTTCCAGGCCGACTATTTTTAATTGATTAAGGTTTTTGAGACTGGAAATAAAATTCCATTCCAAATGGGTAGTAGGATGGAAAGACAAAGGTACACTTAAATACATATATTCTAGCCCAGTGCACAATTCAACACTGGACATGGAGAGGCTGCTTGTATTGGCATTGTTTACAAATAATTTCTTGATTGAAAGCAAAAACACAACATTACAGATACTTTCAATATCAATGACATTGATCCCATAGCAACTGAAGACCTGGATTTGTTTTATCCCAGACAGGGGAAGGTGCAGTAGGACTTCCTGGCTGAAAGCCCCTGTTAACCTTGTGAGGTTCTGGAGCCAAGCCAGTGAACCTTCCTCTATATATGTTATTTCACCAAATGATAAGTCAACCCTTGCTAGCTTGTTAAAAAGAGGTGTCATGCTTTCGTTGGTGTTTAAGACGGAGCAGTTCGAAATGTTTAACGATTGTATGTTTGTTGCGTCTACATATAACCTAACAAGTGACTTAATATTCATAATTCTACATGCTATCTCTGACAAATCCTCTAAATAGGGTTCCCTAATGATGAGACTTTGTAACTGAGGAATGCCATGGAAAACTTCCGGGGACATTGCTGGTAGTCTATAACTCCAAAGAGTCAAATGACTCAGCTTGACGAGATCTCTGAATGTATGGGGCCCAATATGACAATCACAGCAATCTGAGTCCATTCCCCAATTACTTAAGTACATATGTTGCAGATTTGGAAGGTGACTATTCCCAGATGGAAGGATTTGAGTAAAACAGCCCTTAATGTACAGGTACTCCAGATCCTGAAACTGAGAGAAAAAGCCCAGAGACATGGATCTATTTTCACCATGTGTCATATATATGCAGAGGGTATTGATATTAGGGGGAAGTCCAAGTAGATCCTCCTCGATGGCTGTGACATCTTGACAGGCAGCAGTGTAACGTTCTGCATGATGAGGTATGTGGCTGCAGATCCAGGTGGGAAAGTGTTCCAAGTCTTCACTACTGTCATAAATCTGGCATTTAGGATGCATCCATCCACTAGAACTCTGAATCCACAGGAACAGGACGGCAGGGTGGAAAACATAGATCTCATCTCCTCCAACGTCAGTCAAATCTACTGAGATAATTGTCAGAATAGTTTGGTTCGGTGGATCTCTGTAGAACGTTGGTTTGATACAGTAAAACCCTTATGAACACTGTAAACAGTATGGAGTCTCTCGTCTTCTGGTTTGATACAGTAAAACCCTTATGAACACTGTAAACAGTATGGAGTCTCTCGTCTTCTTGTTGTTTGTCAGATGGGTTCCTCCTTGGTAACTAACAGCAGTTCATACCTTTTGGTTGTTCCAATGTTCTTCCCTTTCACCCTCAAGTTGAATTTTATCTCAAGGTAACCGGAGGAAATATTTAATGGTTAGTTTGGTTCCAAAAGTAAAGAAACAATAAAATGTCCCACAGACAATGAAGAAATGAATGCAGAGCTGCAACGTGTTCTCTGACCGACACAGTTGATGTCTGAATGTGTCCGAGGAGCAGCATCCTGTTTGTACAGCACAGTCACACAGGATGTTAAACAGCTTGTGAAAGTCTATTTTGACCTGTTTTTACATCTCTTTCTTTCAGTTCCTGAAAACAAAAATACTGTCTAGAAAAATGACAATTGACACGAAGGACCTGTTGGGATGGGATAGATTTCAGAAGACTGATTAGACTCAAATGTCTGTAGATTGTAATGAAAAATGAATTGGATTACAGAACTTCTTTATTATTAATGAATTCTAATGTAGATGTAAATATCAAAAGAGGAAGTGGGTAACTTCTTTAATGACGTTGTGCTGTTGACATTATTATTATTATTATTAATATTATTACTCTGGGGCTGTAGTCCTCTTCAATGCCCTGTGACATGCCTCTATAATGACATTATAACTCTGGGGCTGTAGTCCTCTTCAGAGCCCTGTGACATGCCTCTATAATGACATTATTACTCTGGGGCTGTAGTCCTCTTCAATGCCCTGTGACATGCCTCTATAATGACATTATTACTCTGGGGCTGTAGTCCTCTTCAGAGCCCTGTGACATGCCTCTATAATGACATTATTACTCTGGGGCTGTAGTCCTCTTCAGAGCCCTGTGACATGCCTCTATAATGACATTATTACTCTGGGGCTGTAGTCCTCTTCAGAGCCCTGTGACATGCCTCTATAATGACATTATTACTCTTGCCTAGTTAAATAAAGGTAAAATAAAATTTAAAAATGCAGGCAAACTTAAATCAGTTTTAACAAATCTTTACCAGCATGTCAAATGTGCAACAAGGGGAAAACATTTCAAGTACCACTTCTACTCCACACACACAGAGATGAGTACTAAGCTCTCCCCTGCCCTCCATTTGGCATATATGGCCATATATGCTACGCTTCAGGACTGTTTTGTTAGCAAAAACTGGAACATGTTCCGGGATTCATCCTATGGCATTGAATAGTATAACACCTCAGTCATCGGCTTCATCAATAAGTGCATCGACAATGTCGTCCCCACTGTGACCGTACGTACATATCCAAACCAGAAACCATGGATTACAGGCAACATCCGCACCGAGCTAAAGGCTAGAGCTGCTGCTTTCAAGGAGCGGGACACTAATCCGGACGCCTATAAGAAATCTCGCTGTCCTCAGCCGAACAAACAAGAAAAGATGCTCGTCGGATGTGGCAGGGCTTGAAAACTATTACGGACAACAAAGGGAAAGCCAGTGAGCCCAGGGAACCTACCAGATGAGCTAAATGCATCGTGGAAAGCAGCACTGAAGCATCCACAAGAGCACCAGCTGTTTTGGATGACTGTGATAACGCTCTCGGTAGCCAATGTGAGCAAGACCTTTAAACAGGTCAACATTCACAAAGCCGCTGGGGCAGATGGATTACCAGGACGTGTTCTCAAAGCATGTGTGGACCAACTGGCAAGCGTCTTCACTGACATTTTCAACCTCTCCCCTGACTGAGTCTGTAATGTTTCAAGCAGACCACTGTCACGAACCGGCTCAAAGCCCGTAACAAAAGGGAGACAACGTGGAGATAAGGCGTAACAAAATATATATTTATTAACTAAAGCAACTAAGGCAAATATACAATGGTGTGTGTAATCAGTAATCTGTAGTGTAAGTGAGTGTTTTGCATGCATGAATGTGATAATGCAGGGTGTTGAAAGATGCTGTCGCAAACAACCCAAAAACCACCAAGAAACACAACAAAATCCATAAAGGTGTCTGCATGGAGAGTCTCCTCCATGAATGGGGAAGTGGTGTATTTATCCTGGGAGACACCGGGCCCAGGTGTTTCCCATGTAGCTGACGGCCCTCCCAACTCCGCCCACCAGCATCCTAATAAGAGAATAACAGAGAGAGAATACGGCAGACAGAGTGGGAGGGTCGTCACACCATCATAGTCCCTGGTGCCCATGGAAGTGAAGGAAACCTGCCGAAATGATTACCGCCCCATAGCACTCACGTCAGTAGCCATGAAGTGCTTTTAAAGGCAGGTCATGGCTCACATCAACAGCATCCTCCCGGATACCTTAGACCCAATTAAATTAGCATACCGCCCAAACAGATCCACAGATGACGCAATCTCAATCGCACTCCACACGGCCCTTTCCCACCGGGACAAAAGGAACACATATGTGAAAATGCTGTTCATTGACTACAGCTTAGTGTTCAACACAATAGCGCCCACGATGGTCATCACTAAGCTAAGGACCCTGGGACTAAACACCTCCCTCTGCAACTGGATCCTGGACTTCCTGACGGGCCCTCCCCAAGTGGTAAGGGTAGGCAACAACACATCTGCCATGCTGATCATCAACACCGGGGCCCTCAGGGGTGTGTACTTAGTCCCCTCCTGTATTCCCTGTTCACCCACGACTGCGTGGAAAACATGACTCCAACACAATCATTAAGTTTACTAATGACACAACAGTGGTAGGCCTGATCACCAACAACGAGACAGCCTAGAGGGAGGAGGTAAGATAACTGGCAGTGTGGTGCCAGGAAAACAACCTCTCCCTAAATGTGAGCAAGACAAGGAGCTGATCGTGGACTACAGGAAAAGGCCCCCATTAAAATCAACTGGGCTGTAGTGGAGCGGGTCGAGAGTTTCAAGTTCCTTGGTGTCCACATTGCAAACAAACTATCATGGTCCAAATACACCAAGACAGTCGTGAAGAGGGCACGATAATACCTATTCCCCTTCTGGAGACTGAAAAGATTTTGCATAGGTCCCCAATTTTAGTTCTACAGCCGCACCATCGAAAGCATCATGACCGGTTGTATCACCGCCTGATATGGCAACTGCTTGGCATCTGAACGTAAGGCGCTACAGAGGGTAGTGCGTATGGCCCAGTACATCACTTCGGCCAAGCTTCCTGCAATGCAGGACCTATATAATAGAGGAAAGCCCATAAAATTGTAAGAGACTACAGTTTGTTTATTTGGTAAATATTTTCTTAACTCTTCTTGAACTGCACTGTTGGTTAAGGGCTTGTAAGTAAGCATTTCACTGTAAGGTCTACACTGTTGGTTAAGGGCTTGTCAGTAAGCATTTCACTGTGAGGTCTACACTGTTGGTTAAGGGCTTGTAAGTAAAACATTTCACGGTAAGGTCTACACTGTTGGTTAAGGGCTTGTAAATCAGCATTTCACTGTAAGGTCTACACTGTTGGTTAAGGGCTTGTAAGTAAAAGCATTTCACGGTAAGGTCTACACTGTTGGTTAAGGGCTTATCAGTAAAGCATTTCACTGTAAGGTCTACACTGTTGGTTACGGGCTTGTAAGTAAGCATTTCACTGTCAAGTCTACACTGTTGGTTAAGGGCTTGTAAGTAAGCATTTCACTGTATGGTCTACACTGTTGGTTACGGGCTTGTAAGTAAGCATTTCACTGTAAGGTCTACACTGTTGGTTAAGGGCTTGTAAGTAAAGCATTTCACGGTAAAGTCTACACTGTTGGTTAAGGGCTTGTCAGTAAGCATTTCACTGTGAGGTCTACACTGTTGGTTAAGGGCTTGTAAGTAAAACATTTCACGGTAAGGTCTACACTGTTGGTTAAGGGCTTGTAAGTAAAAGCATTTCACTGTAAGGTCTATTTCACTGTTGGTCTACACTGTTGGTTAAGGGCTTGTAAAAAGCATTTCAAAGCATTTCACTGTAAGGTCTACACTGTTGGTTAAGGGCTTATCAGTAAAGCATTTCACTGTAAGGTCTACACTGTTGGTTACGGGCTTGTAAGTAAGCATTTCACTGTCAAGTCTACACTGTTGGTTAAGGGCTTGTAAGTAAGCATTTCACTGTATGGTCTACACTGTTGGTTACGGGCTTGTAAGTAAGCATTTCACTGTAAGGTCTACACTGTTGGTTAAGGGCTTGTAAGTAAAGCATTTCACGGTAAAGTCTACACTGTTGGTTAAGGGCTTGTCAGTAAGCATTTCACTGTGAGGTCTACACTGTTGGTTAAGGGCTTGTAAGTAAAACATTTCACGGTAAGGTCTACACTGTTGGTTAAGGGCTTGTAAATCAGCATTTCACTGTAAGGTCTACACTGTTGGTTAAGGGCTTGTAAGTAAAAGCATTTCACTGTAAGGTCTACACTGTTGGTTAAGGGCTTGTCAGTAAAGCATTTCACTGTAAGGTCTACACTGTTGGTTACGGGCTTGTAAGTAAGCATTTCACTGTCAAGTCTACACTGTTGGTTAAGGGCTTGTAAGTAAGCATTTCACTGTCAAGTCTACACTGTTGGTTAAGGGCTTGTAAGTAAGCATTTCACTGTCAAGTCTACACTGTTGGTTAAGGGCTTGTCAGTAAAGCATTTCACTGTAAGGTCTACACTGTTGGTTAAGGGCTTGTAAGTAAGCATTTCACTGTCAAGTCTACACGGTTGGTTAAGGGCTTGTAAGTAAGCATTTCACTGTCAAGTCTACACGGTTGGTTAAGGGCTTGTAAGTAAGCATTTCACTGTCAAGTCTACACGGTTGGTTAAGGGCTTGTAAGTAAAGCATTTCACGGTAAGGTCTACACAGTTGGTTAAGGGCTTGTAGTAAGTAAAGCATTTCACCGTAAGGTCTATACTGTTGGTTAAGGGCTTGTAAGTAAGCATTTCACCGTAAGGTCTACACTTGTATGTGACAAATAAAGTTTGATTTGATTTGGTAATTGTTTATGCTCTTGACCAAGGCATCCAACCGAAATATGGAAACTGGCTTCTGTTTCTGTTTTTAAGTTAAATGCGATATATCCCTGGTCCCTTTTTTAGCATAACTTGTTACATAAGACCGAATCAAGCAGTTCGGTCACATATGTTGCGGTATTGAATTTGTCGTTCAAAATGTCTACTAGTATTTGAGATTTGTTTTGACAAATCTGATAAAGTCCTTTTAAGTGCTTTATAGGGAGTGTATTTTTTTCTGATTCATTTGAAATTACTTAGAAATAATCATTTTTCAACTACTTAGAAATATTCCGATTTAAGTTACAAAGAAATAATCCTATTTAAATTACTTATAAATAATCATATTTAAATGACATAGATTACATCTTTAAATGACATCTTATTTAGAATGAATAATATTGAACTTACTTAGAAAAAAGCCTACACATGTTTTATCAGATCCTTTTTGTATTTCTCAACACCTAATCGCTAACACAAATCTTTGCATGTACATTTGAAGTCGGAAGTTTACAAACACCTTAGGCAAATACATTTCAACTCAGTTTTCACAATTCCTACGATTTAATCCCAGTAATAATTCCCTGTTTTAGGTCAGTTAGGATAACAACTTTATTTTAAGAATGTGAAATGTCAGAATAATAGTAGAGAGAATGATTTATTTCAGTTTTATTTCTATCATCACATTCCCAGTGGGTCAGAAGTTTACATTCACTCAATTAGTATTTGGTAGCATTGCCTTTAAATGGTTTCACTTGGGTCAAATGTTTTGGGTAGCCTTCCACAAGCATCCCACAATAAGTTGGGTGAGTGTTGGCCCATTCCTCCTGTCGGAGCTGGTGTAACTTAGTTGGGTTTGTAGGCCTCCTTGCTCGCACACGCTTTTTCAGTTCTGCCCACGCATTTTCTATAGGGTTGAGGTCAAGGCTTTGTGATGGCCACTCCAATACCTTGACTTTGTTGTCCTTAAGCCATTTTGCCACAACTTTGGAAGTATGCTTGGGGTCATTGTCTGTTTGGAAGCCCATTTACGACCAAGCTTTAACTTCATGACTGATGTCTTGAGATGTTGCTTCAATATCTCCACATAATTTTCCTACCTCATGAAGTCATCTATTTTGTGAAGTGCACCAGTCCCTCCTGCAGCAAAGCACCCGCACATCATGATGCTGCCACCCCGGTGCTTCACAGTAGGGGTGGTGTTCTTCGGCTTGCAAGCCCTTTTTCCTCCAAACATGACGATGGTCATTATGGTCAAACAGTTCTATTTTTGTTTCATCAGACCAGAGGACATTTCTCCAAAAAGTACGATCTTCGTCCATGTGTGCAGTTGCAAACTGTAGTCTGTTTTTTATGGGAGTTTTTGAGCAGTGGCTTTTTCCTTGCTGAGCGGCCTTTCATGATATGTTGAGATAAGGCTCATTTTACTGTGGATATAGATACTTTTGTACCTGTTTCTTCCAGCATCTTCACAAGGTCCTTTGCAGTTGTTCTGGGATTGATTTGCACTCTTCTCACCAAAGTACATTCATCTCTAGGAGACAGAATGCATCTACTTCCTGAGCCATATGATGGCTGCGTGGTCCCATGTTGTTTATACTCTCATACTTGTCACGCCCTGACCGTAGAGATCCTTTTATTCTCTATGTTTGTTTGGTCAGGGTGTGACTCGGTTGGGAAAGTCTATGCTTTCTGGTTCTTTTTTTTGGGCCGGGTATGATTCCTTATGGAGCTTCACGTTCGTTTTGTTGTTTATTGTTTTGTTGGCAACATTCTTTAAAATAAAGAAAAATGTACGCTCACTAACCTGCACCTTGGTCCGGTCATTTCCTTGAAGACGATTGTGACAAAACAACCCACCTCAAACGGACCAAGCAGCGTGGCCAGGAGGAGCAGACAGAGTGGACATGGGAAGACATTCTGGAAGGAAAGGGATCCTGGACGTGGGAGGAGATCCTGGCTGGAAAGGATCGCCTGCCGTGGAAGCAGGTGGAAGCAGCGAGGAAGGCGGAGGCAGCTAGTAAAGGGGCCCAGCGTTACACAGGGTCACGGCTGGCAAGGAAGACTGGGAGGCCACTCCAAAGGCCACTCCAAAATATTATTTTTGGGGGGAGGCACACGGGGAGGTTGGCGGAGCTCACTCCCCGTGCTCACGGTCCGGAGCCAGCTCTCCGCATGTGTCGTGCTAGAGTGGGCATCCAGCCAGGACGGATTGTGCCAGCACAGCGCTCCTGGTCCCCGGTGCGCGTCTTCGGCCCAGGGTATCTTCCGCCGGCTCTGATCACTGTGTCTCCGGTGCGCAATCACAGCCCAGTGCGTCCTGTGCCTGCGCTCCGCACGTGCCGGGTCAAAGTGGGCATTCAGCCAGGACGAGCGGTGACAGCTTTAAGCACCAGATCTCCAGTGCTCCCCCACAGCCTGGTTCGACCTGTGCCTGCTCCACAGACCAGGCCTCCAGTATGTCTCCCCAGCCTGGTGAGTCCTGTGCCTGCTCCTAGGGCAGCGAGGGTCCCCAGTCCGGGGCCTGCGGAGAGGGTCCCCAGTCTGGGGCCTGCGGAGAGGGTCCCCAGTCCGGGGCCTGCAGCGAGGGTTCTCAGTCCGGGGACTGTGGAGAGGGTCCCCAGTCCGGGGCCTGCAGCGAGGGTCCTCAGTCCGGGGCCTGCGGAGAGGGTCCCCAGTCCGGGGTAGGCGACGAGGGTCCCCGCACCAGATGCGCCACAAAAGTGGGGGGAGCCAGAGGTGGAGTGGGGTCTGCGTCCTTTACCAGAGCCGTCACCAAGATAGATGCCCACCCGGACCCAAAAGTGTGTGTGTGTGTGTGGGGGGGGGGGGGGGGGGGGTACTGTCAAGCCCTCACCGTAGAGATGCTTTTATTCTCTGTTTGTTTGGTCAGGGTGTGACTCGGAAAGTCTATGCTTTCTGGTTCTTTGTTTTTGACCAGGTATGATTCTCAATCATGGACAGCTGTCTATCGTTGTGTCTGAGTGGGAATCATACTGAGGCAGCCTTTTTTCCTTTTCTCGTTTGTGGGTTGTTGTCTTCGTTGAATGCATGTATTGCCTTACGGAGCTTCATGTTCGTTTTGTAGTTTACTGTTTTGTTGGCAACATTCTTTAAAATAAAGAAAAATTTACGCTCACCACACTGCACCTTGGTCCGTCCATTTCCTTGACGATGATTGTGACAGTACTATTGTTTGTACAGATGAACATGGCACCTTCAGGTGTTTGGGAATTGCTCCCAAGGTTGAACCAGACTTGTGGAGGACTACAGTTTTTTTCTGAGGTCTTGGTTGACATCCAATCCAATTCATTTTTCATTACAATCTACAGACATTTGAGTCTTCTGTAATCAATCCCGTCCCAACAGGTCCTTCGTGTCAATTGTCATTTTTCTAGACATTATTTTTGTTTTCAGGAACTGAAAGAGAGAGAGGTAAAACAGGTCAAAATAGACTTTCACAAGCTGTTTAACATCCTGTGTGACTGTGCTGTACAAACAGGATGCTGCTCCTCGGACACATTCAGACATCAACTGTGTCGGTCAGAGAACACGTTGCAGCTCTGCATTCATTTCTTCATTGTCTGTGGGACATTTTATTGTTTCTTTACTTTTGGAACCAAACTAACCATTAAATATTTACTCCTGTTACCTTGAGATACAATTCAACTGCAGGGTGAAAGGGAGGAACATTGGAACAACCAAAGGTATGAACTGCTGTTAGTTACCAAGGAGGAACCCATCTGACAAACAACAAGAAGACGAGAGACTCCATACTGTTTACAGTGTTCATAAGGGTTTTACTGTATCAAACCAGAAGACGAGAGACTCCATACTGTTTACAGTGTTCATAAGGGTTTTACTGTATCAAACCAGAAGACGAGAGACTCCATACTGTTTACAGTGTTCATAAGGGTTTTACTGTATCAAACCAGAAGACGAGAGACTCCATACTGTTTACAGTGTTCATAAGGGTTTTACTGTATCAAACCAACGTTCTACAGATATCCACCGGAACCAAACTATTCTGACAATTATCTCAGTAGATTTGACTGACGTTGGAAGAGATGAGATCTATGTTTTCCCACCCTGCCGTCCTGTTCCTGTGGATTCAGAGTTCTAGTGGATGGATGCATCCTAAATGCCAGATTTATGACAGTAGTGAAGACTTGGAACACTTTCCCACCTGGATCTGCAGCCACATACCTCATCATGCAGAACGTTACACTGCTGCCTGTCAAGATGTCACAGCCATCGAGGAGGATCTACTTGGACTTCCCCCTAATATCAATACCCTCTGCATATATATGACACATGGTGAAAATAGATCCATGTCTCTGGGCTTTTTCTCTCAGTTTCAGGATCTGGAGTACCTGTACATTGATGGCTGTTTTACTCAAATTCTTCCAACTGGGAACAGTCACCTTCTAAATCTACAACATATGTACTTGATAGATAAATGGGGAACAGGCTCTGGGTGCTGTGATTGTCATATTGGGCCCCATACATTCATAGATCTAGTTAAGTTATGTGATTTGACCATACAGGGTTACAGGTTAACAGCAATGGCCCCAGATGTTTTCCATGGCATCCCTCAGTTACAAAGATTAATCATTAGTGAACCCTGTGTATATGATTTGTCAGATATACTATGCAGAATAATGAATATAAAGTCACTTATAGAGCTAAAAATAGTAGCACCAGAGATACAATCGATAAACCAATCAAACTGCTCCATTTTAAACACCAACGAAAGCATGAAACCTGTTTTTAACAATCTAGCATTCTCTGACTTCTCATTTGTTGAAATAACACATATAGAGGAAGGTTCACTGGCTTGGCTCCAGAACCTCACAAGGTTAACAGGGGTTTTCAGCCAGGAAGTCCTACTGCACCTTCCCCTGTCTGGGATTCAGCAGATACAGGACTTCAGTTGCTATGGGATCAATGTCATTGATATTGAAAGTATCTGTAATGTTGTGTTTTTGCTTTCAATCAAGAAAATATTCGTAAACAATGCCAATACAAGCAGCCTCTCTATGTCCAGTGTTGAATTGTGCACTGGGCTAGAATATATGTATTTAAGTGTACCTTTGTCTTTCCATCCTACTACCCATTTGGAATGGAATTTTCTTTCCAGTCTCAAAAAACTTAACAAATTAGACATAGATTTCCTGAGAGATTTAAAAACCCTGAGATTTGCTCCTTCCAAAAACAACCAATCACCTGGTTAACAAAACTCACTTTGTTAATCAATGTACAAATACTTTTTGCAAAACAATTGATCTGTCTTGTTAAGCTGCAGTATCTGGACTTGACACAGAATTTCATTTCAAACATTGAAGACTTTGCTTTCCTGGGATTGACAAATCTGGAGTCCTTGGACATTACAAGTAATAACATAACACAGATAAATGCAAACACATTTTATGGTTTACATAGTTTGACATGGTTAGACCTCAGGAACAATCCACTTATTCACAACATTGAGGCGATGTCTTTCACACACCTCATGTCTCTTAGACAAGTGTTTCTCGGGCAAGTGAACAATCCACTAACAGAACCTGTGATCAAGCTGAATCTGACACTTATATTTGGAGGAATTCTGAGTCAACTGACTCATCTGTACATTAGTTCAGCTATGAGGCCAATGCAGTTGACTATCGGCAGTAACATCACATCTAAACAGAACCTGAGTCTCCAGCTCAAAGGCCAGACGGTGTCATTTCAGGACTGTGACAGACCTTTCTTTCAGTCTGTAACCCATCTTCATGCTGATGCTGAAGAATTCCTTTGTGGATCTGAATTCATGGGAAAGTACTTCACGTCTGTGGAGACATTTGACTACAGATCGAAGCTTTCAGCGAAAAGGGTTGATTTATCATCAATTAATCAGCTGATTCACCTGAGGAAACTGACTCTACGACAGGTGGATCTTTTAATACAGCGTTCTGCCGACATCATTTTTCACAACTTGACCAAACTGGAGGTTGTGGAAATGTACCACTGCAGGATTTATTCTTTAGAGGGGAGTTTAACTAAAGACTTGAAATCTTTGAAAACGTTGTATTTGCATATAGAGAACATTTATAATGTATTCTACAGCTTTACTGAACCCCTCTCTAGTCTTAAGTATTTGACGTTTAATAATTTACAGATGTTTTGCAGTTGTGACAATGCTTGGCTCATTACATGGGCCAAGGGGTACAGGCAGGTTGAAGTGATCATGCTTACTCCGTATACTAGTCCCGTTATGTATGCTTTGGAGGACTTGATATGCTTGTCGGACAATGGAATAGACACACCTAATTTTGTCAGGTACACAGAAGCCAACTGCACAACAGAGGAGGTTGGCTTTGTGCTCTTTGCTGCGACTGGCCTGGGAGTCCTGTTCTTCATGCTGGTGGTGTTCGTCCATAACATCACCCTTGGCTGGCTGTCGGAGGACATGCGGTCCAACACCAGGGGGCGCTACCACTACGATGTGTTTGTCTCCTATAGCGGGAAGGACGAGCGCTGGGTATTGAAGGAGCTGCTTCCCAATCTGGAGCAGAGGGGTCCTCCTTTCCTGCGCCTCTGTCTGCACAGCAGGGACTTCCAGCTGGGGAAGGACATTGTGGAGAACATCACAGACAGCCTCTACCGGAGCCGCCACACCCTCTGCCTAGTCAGCCGCAACTACCTGCTCAGTAACTGGTGCTCCCTGGAGATGAAGCTGGCCACCTACAGGCTGCAGGTGGAGCAAAGGGACATCCTCCTCCTGGTCTTCCTAGAGAAGATCCCCCCTCGCCGGCTGTCTGCCCACCACAGGCTGGCTCGCCTGCTGAAAACCAGGACTTATCTGGACTGGCCCCAGGACCCTAATCAGCACCAGGCATTCTGGGACAGACTGTGGGCTAAACTGAAACCTCTGTCTGAAACGTGATGTCAGAGGTTGATGTACTGTAAGACATTCTGGACTGAAATGTGTCACCAGAGGTTAATGTGGGACATTGTGCTAGTGCAGATGTAATGTTGACACATATGTTGAGGTATGGCATTTGTCGTTTAAAGTACTCCGTACAAATGTCAACCACTATTTGGGATTTGTTTTGACAATTCTGGTGAAGTCCTTTTAAATATTCTACCTGTAGTGTACTTTTTATGATTCTTCTGAAATAATCCTGTTTCAACTTCTTAGAAAAACATCCAATGCATTTTTTTTACTTCCCCAAGTTTGAACAGGTTCTGTTCGTATTTTTCAACACCTAATCGCTAACCCAAGTCTTTGTTTGTAAATGTGTTGCTAAGAGGAACTGAAAAAGGGATTTAGCTCTGTTTCTGTTTTACTACAGATAACAACCACTTTACTGCTGTGAATAACAATACATTAATGACCAATGACCATGACCCAGTTATTAATGACAATACATGAATGACCAATGACCATGAACCAGTTATTAATGACAATACATTAATGACCAATGACCATAAACCAGTTATTAATGACAATACGTTAATGACCAATGACCATAAACCAGTTATTAATGACAATACATTACTGACCAATGACCATGAAGCAGTTATTAATGACAATACATTAATGACCAATGACCATGTACCAGTTATTAATGACAATACATTAATGACCAATGACCATGTACCAGTTATTAATGACAATACATTAATGACCAATGACCATGAACCAGTTATTAATGACAATACATTGTCACGCCTTGGTCATTGTATTTTGTGTTTTGTTAATAGTTTGGGTAGGCCAGGGTGTGACATGGGTATATATGTTGTGTTTCGTATTGGGGTTTGTATTATTTGGGATTGCGGCTGATTAGGGGTGTGGTATAGGTTTGGCTGCCTGAGGCGGTTCTCAATGAGAGTCAGGTGCTTCTCTTTGTCTCTGATTGGGAACCGTATTTAGGTAGCTTGAGTTCGCGTTTTATTTCGTGGGTGATTGTACCTGTCTTTGTGTATTCACCAGATAGGCTGTATAGTTTCACGTTCCGTCTGTTGTTTTGTATCTCACAGTTATTTCATGTATCGCTATTTCCTTTATTAAAGCACATGAGTAACCTACACGCTGCATTTCGGTCCGACTCTCTTCTTTCAACAGACGAACGCCGTTACATACATTAATGACCAATGACCATGAACCAGTTATTAATGACAATACATTAATGACCAATGACCATGTACCAGTTATTAATGACAATACATTAATGACCAATGACCATGAACCAGTTATTAATGACAATACATTAATGACCAATGACCATGAACCAGTTATTAATGTCAATATGATCAATGACCATGACCAATGACCATTAATAATGACCATGTTATTAATGACAATACATTAATGACCAATGACCATGAACCAGTTATTAATGACAATACATTAATGACCAATGACCATGAACCAGTTATTAATGACAATACATGAATGACCAATGACCATGAACCAGTTATTAATGACAATACATTAATGACCAATGACCATGAACCAGTTAATAATGACAATATATTAATGACCAATGACCATGAACCAGTTATTAATGACAATATATTAATGACCAATGACCATGAATCTGTTATTAATGACAATACATGACCAAAGGGTTGGAGCGAGCCGGTCGCATCCGCGCTTCGGTCTGCAGGTTGTATAACTTTTTCATTACATTTCATTACATTTCATTATAGGACAACGGTCTGATTTGTCTAATCTTAGCAATTTCTTCTTAGCTAGCTACATAGTCGTCGTTGTATCAAAGATAATTGCGTAATTATCGTATTTCGTCGTCTCCTATCTGCCCAACACGTTCACCGTCTACCGTAGCACTGTAGTAACTATCACACTCAACTGAACGACTTGATTAGTGTAGTGTTAGCTAGCTACATAGTTGTCTTTGCTGTCTTCGTATCCAAGATAATTGTGTAGTTTAGAGTGTGGAGTCTTAGAGTGATAATTGCGTTATTATCGTATTTCGTCGTCCTCCTATCTGCCTAGCAGCTAGCCAGCTAGCATACGTTCACCGGCTACCGTAGCACTGTAGTAACTATCACACTCAACTGAACGACTTGATTAGTGTAGTATTAGCTAGCTACATAGTTGTCTTTGCTGTCTTCGTATCCAAGATAATTGTGTAGTTTAGAGTGTGTAGTCTTAGAGTGATTATCTTAATTCACCGAGGTTAGCTAGCCAGCTATTTTGTCGTCCTTAACGTAGGAGACACTCCTAGCTAGCCAATAGCCAGCCAACATCTACTGAATAGAACTTTCCCATTCCGGTCGCATTCCGCTTCGCTCCACAGGTAGTATCACATTTTCATTTCATTTCATTACAGTCCCAACGGTGTGATTTGTTTGATCGTAGCTAGCTACATAGCCGTCTTTGTTTCAAAGATAATTGTGTAGTCTAGAGCGATTTTCTAGGTTAGCTAGCCAGCTATTGTCGTTCTCCTAACGCAACGTAACGTAACCAACACTGCTAGCTAGCCAGCTAGCTCCCGAAAAGCAGCATTGTAGAAACTTCACACTCAACGGTACGACTTGATTAGGGTAGTGTCAACAACGCAGCTAGCCTACCCCAGCAGTACTGTATCATTTTAATCATTTTAGTCAATTAGATTCTTGCTACGTAAGCTTAACTTTCTGAACAATCGAGACGTGTAGTCCACTTGTCATTCCAATCTCCTCTGCATTAGCGTAGCCTCTTCTCTAGCCTGTCAACTATGTGTCTGTCTATCCCTGTTCTCTCCTCTCTGCACAGACCATACAAACGCTCCACACCGCGTGGCCGCGGCCACCTAATCTGGTGGTCCCAGCGCGCACGACCCACGTGGAGTTCCAGGTCTCCGGTAGCCTCTGGAACTGCCGATCTGCGGCCAACAAGGCAGAGTTCATCTCAGCCTATGCCTCCCTCCAGTCCCTCGACTTCTTGGCTCTGACGGAAACATGGATCACCACAGACAACACCGCTACTCCTACTGCTCTCTCTTCGTCCGCCCACGTGCTCTCGCACACCCGAGCTTCTGGTCAGCGGGGTGGTGGCACCGGGATCCTCATCTCTCCCAAGTGGTCATTCTCTCTTTCTCCCCTTACCCATCTGTCTATCGCCTCCTTTGAATTCCATGCTGTCACAGTTACCAGCCCTTTCAAGCTTAACATCCTTATCATTTATCGCCCTCCAGGTTCCCTCGGAGAGTTCATCAATGAGCTTGATGCCTTGATAAGCTCCTTTCCTGAGGACGGCTCACCTCTCACAGTTCTGGGCGACTTTAACCTCCCCACGTCTACCTTTGACTCATTCCTCTCTGCCTCCTTCTTTCCACTCCTCTCCTCTTTTGACCTCACCCTCTCACCTTCCCCCCTACTCACAAGGCAGGCAATACGCTCGACCTCATCTTTACTAGATGCTGTTCCTCCACTAACCTCATTGCAACTCCCCTCCAAGTCTCCGACCACTACCTTGTATCCTTTTCCCTCTCGCTCTCATCCAACACTTCCCACACTGCCCCTACTTGGATGGTATCGCGCCGTCCCAACCTTCGCTCTCTCTCCCCGCTACTCTCTCCTCTTCCATCCTATCATCTCTTCCCTCTGCTCAAACCTTCTCCAACCTATCTCCTGATTTTGCCTCCTCAACCCTCCTCTCCTCCCTTTCTGCATCCTTTGACTCTCTATGTCCCCTATCCTCCAGGCCGGCTCGGTCCTCCCCTCCCGCTCCGTGGCTCGACGACTCATTGCGAGCTCACAGAACAGGGCTCCGGGCAGCCGAGCGGAAATGAGGAAAACTCGCCTCCCTGCGGACCTGGCATCCTTTCACTCCCTCCTCTCTACATTTTCCTCCTCTGTCTCTGCTGCTAAAGCCACTTTCTACCACTCTAAATTCCAAGCATCTGCCTCTAACCCTAGGAAGCTCTTTGCCACCTTCTCCTCCCTCTTGAATCCTCCTCCCCCTCCCCCCTCCTCCCTCTCTGCAGATGACTTCGTCAACCATTTTGAAAAGAAGGTCGACGACATCCGATCCTCGTTGCTAAGTCAAACGACACCGCTGGTTCTGCTAACACTGCCCTACCCTGTGCTCTGACCTCTTTCTCCCTCTCTCTCCAGATGACATCTCGCGTCTTGTGACGGCCGGCCGCCCAACAACCTGCCCGCTTGACCCTATCCCCTCCTCTCTTCTCCAGACCATCTCCGGTGACCTTCTCCCTTACCTCACCTCGCTCATCAACTCATCCCTGACCGCTGGCTACGTCCCTCCCGTCTTCAAGAGAGCGAGAGTTGCACCCCTTCTGAAAAAACCTACACTCGATCCCTCCGATGTCAACAACTACAGACCAGTATCCCTTCTTTCTTTTCTCTCCAAAACTCTTGAACGTGCCGTCCTTGGCCAGCTCTCCCGCTATCTCTCTCAGAATGACCTTCTTGATCCAAATCAGTCAGGTTTCAAGACTAGTCATTCAACTGAGACTGCTCTTCTCTGTATCACGGAGGCGCTCCGCACTGCTAAAGCTAACTCTCTCTCCTCTGCTCTCATCCTTCTAGACCTATCGGCTGCCTTCGATACTGTGAACCATCAGATCCTCCTCTCCACCCTCTCCGAGTTGGGCATCTCCGGCGCGGCCCACGCTTGGATTGCGTCCTACCTGACAGGTCGCTCCTACCAGGTGGCGTGGCGAGAATCCGTCTCCTCACCACGTGCTCTCACCACTGGTGTCCCCCAGGGCTCTGTTCTAGGCCCTCTCCTATTCTCGCTATACACCAAGTCACTTGGCTCTGTCATAACCTCACATGGTCTCTCCTATCATTGCTATGCAGACGACACACAATTAATCTTCTCCTTTCCCCCTTCTGACGACCAGGTGGCGAATCGCATCTCTGCATGTCTGGCAGACATATCAGTGTGGATGACGGATCATCACCTCAAGCTGAACCTCGGCAAGACGGAGCTGCTTTTCCTCCGGGGAAGGACTGCCCGTTCCATGATCTCGCCATCACGGTTGACAACTCCATTGTGTCCTCGTCCCAGAGCGCTAAGAACCTTGGCGTGATCCTGGACAACACCCTGTCGTTCTCAAATAACATCAAGGCGGTGGCCCGTTCCTGTAGGTTCATGCTCTACAACATCCGCAGAGTACGACCCTGCCTCACACAGGAAGCGGCGCAGGTCCTAATCCAGGCACTTGTCATCTCCCGTCTGGATTACTGCAACTCGCTGTTGGCTGGGCTCCCTGCCTGTGCCATTAAACCCTACAACTCATCCAGAACGCCGCAGCCCGTCTGGTGTTCAACCTTCCCAAGTTCTCTCATGTCACCCCGCTCCTCCGCTCTCTCCACTGGCTTCCAGTTGAAGCTCGCATCCGCTACAAGACCATGGTGCTTGCCTACGGAGCTGTGAGGGGAACGGCACCTCAGTACCTCCAGGCTCTGATCAGGCCCTACACCCAAACAAGGGCACTGCGTTCATCCACCTCTGGCCTGCTCGCCTCCCTACCACTGAGGAAGTACAGTTCCCGCTCAGCCCAGTCAAAACTGTTCGCTGCTCTGGCCCCCCAATGGTGGAACAAACTCCCTCACGACGCCAGGACAGCGGAGTCAATCACCACCTTCCGGTGACACCTGAAACCCCACCTCTTTAAGGAATACCTAGGATAGGATAAAGTAATCCTTCTCACCCCCCTTAAAAGACCTAGATGCACTATTGTAAAGTGGCTGTTCCACTGGATGTCATAAGGTGAAAGCACCAATTTGTAAGTCGCTCTGGATAAGAGCGTCTGCTAAATGACTTAAATGTAAATGTAATGTAAATGTAAAGATGATGAACCAGTTATTAATGACAATATATTAATGACCAATGACCATGAACCAGTTATTAATGACAATACATTAATGACCAATGACCATGAACCAGTTATTAATGACAATACATTAATGACCAATGACCATGAACCAGTTATTAATGACAATACATGACCAATGACCATGAACCAGTTATTAATGACAATATATTAATGACCAATGACCATGAACCAGTTATTAATGACAATATATTAATGACCAATGACCATGAACCAGTTATTAATGACAATACATTAATGACCAATGACCATGAACCAGTTAGACAATACATTAATGACCAAAGATGATGAACCAGTTATTAATGACAATACATTAATGACCAATGACCATGAACCAGTTATTAATGACAATACATGACCAAAGACCATTAATCTGTTATTAATGACAATACATTAATGACCAATGACCATGAACCAGTTATTAATGACAATACATTAATGACCAATGACCATGAACCAGTTATTAATGACAATACATTAAAGACCAAAGATGATGAACCAGTTATTAATGACAATACATGAATAACCAATGACCATGAACCAGTTATTAATGACAATACATGACCAAAGATGATGAACCAGTTATTAATGACAATACATGAATGACCAATGACCATGAACCAGTTATTAATGACAATACATGACCAAAGATGATGAACCAGTTATTAATGACAATACATTAATGACCAATGACCATGAACCAGTTATTAATGACAATACATGACCAAAGATGATGAACCAGTTATTAATGAGAATACATGAATAACCAATGACCATGAACCAGTTATTAATGACAATACATTAATGACCAATGACCATGAACCAGTTATTAATGACAATACATGACCAAAGATGATGAACCAGTTATTAATGACAATACATTAATGACCAATGGCTGAGCCCTTCAGCCCAGAGGCGCCAGAGCCCCTCAGCCCAGAGGCGCTGTCCCGAGCAGCTGCCCCTCTGTCCCGAGCTGCCCCTCTGTCCCGAGCAGCCCCTCAGTCCAGTGTCATTAAGTAGGGTCGCCGTGGCTAGGATGCCACGGAAGCGGACAAGGTGGGGGACTAAGACTACGGTGAAGTGGGGGCCACGTCCAGCACCAGAGCCGCCACCGCGGACAGATGCCCACCCAGACCCTCCCCAATAGGTTCAGGTTTTGCGGCCAGAGTCCGCACCTTGGGGGGGTACTGTCACACCCTGACCATAGTTTGCTTTGTATGTTTCTATGTTTTGGTTGGTCAGGGTGTGATCTGAGTGGGCATTCTATGTTGGATGTCTTGTTTGTCTATTTCTATGTCTGGCCTGATATGGTTCTCAATCAGAGGCAGGTGTTAGTCATTGTCACTGATTGGGAACCATATTTAGGTAGCCTGGGTTTCACTGTGTGTTTGTGGGTGATTGTTCCTGTCTCTGTGTTTTGCACCAGATAGGACTGTTTTAGGTTTTCACACGTTTGTTGTTTTGTTAGTTTATTCGTGTACAGTTTCTTTATTAAAGTACAATGAATAACAACCACTCTGCATTTTGGTCCGCCTCTACTTCACCTAAAGAAAATCGTTACAGTGTTGCTAGTTGTTTAACTAAATGTGTTGCTAGTTGTTTAACTAAATGTGTTGCTAGTTGTTTAACTAAATGTGTTGCTAGTTGTTTTACTAAATGTCTTGCCAGTTTAACTAAATGTGTTGCTAGTTGTTTAACTAAAGGTGTTGCTTGATTGTAGCCTGTATATAGTTCACCACACATGTATTTGATATATTGTTTAACTCATGGGTGTGGGGTAGGTTGTTAGGAATATTATGAATCCCCCTTTCTGGACAATGAAGTCATTTTGTGAGTTGGAGGAAACCTAGTTTTATTGTTATTTCATCATTGTTTATGCTTTTGATAAAGGCATACAGCCAAAATGTTGGAAACTGGATTGTGTTTCTCTTTTTAAATAAAAAGCTATATGTCCCTGCATTAGAATTACTCATTTTATTGTTATATTCCAGAATGCCTCCATATTCTCTATTCTATAAGTTCTTAGATCTGACACGTGCAGAACAGATAACTGTCTCTAACTGAGGCCAGCTTTCAGCAGCTTGTCCAGGCTATCAATGCTCTGACTACAGTAGACCACAGAGTAAGCCTGATATGGCTGTTTAACCTCCATTATCATGGTATATGTTGGAGACTACACCCTTCTCAGTACTAGCCAAAGAGAAGCATCATGCCTCCAGCTGATGGTCAGGTTTTCACCGGAGGTAACCTTGCCTGAGGTCTGAAGAATTTGGCTGCTTGAGGCCTAAGCTTTTCAATTTATTTACCTTTATTTTACCAGGTACGTTGACTGAGAACACATTCTCGTTTACAGCAACGACCTGGGGAATAGTTACCAGGGAGAGGAATGTGCCAATTGGAAGCTTGGTACGATTAAGTGGCCATGATGGGATGCAGGGTGGTATGGGATGCAGGGTGGTATGTGATGCAGGGTGGTATGGGATGCATGGTGGTATGGGATGCATGGTGGTATGGGATGCAGGGTGGTATGGGATGTAGTGGGGTATGGGATGCATGGTGGTATGGGATGTAGTGGGGTATGGGATGCATGGTGGTATGGGATGTAGTGGGGTATGGGATGCATGGTGGTATGGGATGCATGGTGGTATGGGATGCATGGTGGTATGGTGGTATATGCATGGTGGTATGGGATGCATGGTGGTATGGGATGCATGGTGGTATGGGATGCATGGTGGTATGGTGGTATGGGATGCATGGTGGTATGGGATGCATGGTGGTATGGGATGCATGGTGGTATGGGATGCATGGTGGTATGGGATGCATGGTGGTATGGTGGTATGGTGGTATGCAGGGTGGTATGGGATGCAGGGTGGTATGGGATGCAGGGTGGTATGGGATGCATGGTGGTATGGGATGCATGGTGGTATGGGATGCATGGTGGTATGGGATGCATGGTGGTATGGGGCATGGTGGTATGGGATGCATGGTGGTATGGGATGCATGGTGGTATGGGATGCATGGTGGTATGGGATGCATGGTGGTATGGGATGCATGGTGGTATGGGATGCAGGGTGGTATGGGGTATGGGATGCATGGTGGTATGGGATGCATGGTGGTATGGGATGCATGGTGGTATGGGATGCATGGTGGTATGGTGGTATGGGATGCAGGGTGGTATGGTGGTATGGGATGCATGGTGGTATGGGATGCAGGGTGGTATGGGATGCATGGTGGTATGGGATGCAGGGTGGTATGGGATGCATGGTGGTATGGGATGCAGGGTGGTATGGGATGCATGGTGGTATGGGATGCATGGTGGTATGGGATGCATGGTGGTATGGGATGCATGGTGGTGGTATGGGATGCATGGTGGTATGGGATGCATGGTGGTATGGGATGCATGGTGGTATGGGATGCATGGTGGTATGGGATGCATGGTGGTATGGTGGTATGGGATGCATGGTGGTATGGGATGCAGGGTGGTATGGTGGTATGGTGGTATGGGATGCATGGTGGTATGGGATGCATGGTGGTATGGTGGTATGGGATGCATGGTGGTATGGGATGCATGGTGGTATGGTGGTATGGGATGCATGGTGGTATGGGATGCATGGGTGGTATGGGATGCAGGGTAGGTAGTGGTAGAGGTATGGGATGCATGGTGGTGGTTCAATGCATGAGCTGACATGGTGGTACAAATCTGGTATGCCCCTGAACATGGTGGCAGTTAACCCATGTTCCCAGGATGCATGGTGAAAATAAGAATTTGTTCTTAATGACTTGCCTGGTTAAATGGTAAAATTAAATGGGATGCATGGTGGTATGGTGGTATGGGATGCATGGTGGTATGGGATGCAGGGTGGTATGGGATGCAGGGTGGTATGGGATGCATGGTGGTATGGGATGCAGGGTGGTATGTGATGCATGGTGGTATGGGATGCAGGGTATGGTATGGTGGTATGGTGGTATGGGATGCATGGTGGTATGGCATGGTGGTATGGGATGCATGGTGGTATGGTGGTATGGGATGCATGGTGGTATGGGATGCAGGGGTGGTATGGTGGTATGGTGGTATGGGATGCATGGTGGTATGGTGGTATGGGATGCAGGTGGTGGTATGGTGGTATGGTGGTATGGGATGCATGGTGGTATGGGATGCAGGGTGGTATGGTGGTATGGTGGTATGGGATGCATGGTGGTATGGTGGTATGGGATGCATGGTGGTATGGGATGCAGGGTGGTATGGTGGTATGGGATGCATGGTGGTATGGGATGCATGGTGGTATGGGATGCATGGTGGTATGGGATGCATGGTGGGATGGGATGCATGGTGGTGGCATGGTGGTATGGGATGCATGGTGGTATGGGATGCATGGTGGTATGGGATGCATGGTGGTATGGGATGCATGGTGGTATGGTGGTATGTGATGCATGGTGGTATGGGATGCATGGTGGTATGGGATGCATGGTATGGTGGTATGGGATGCATGGTGGTATGGTGGTATGTGATGCAGGGTGGTATGGGATGCATGGTGGTATGGGATGGCATGGTGGTATGGGATGCAGGGTGGTATGGTGGTATGGGATGCATGGTGGTATGGGATGCATGGTGGTATGGGATGGGCATGGTGGTATGGGATGCAGGGTGGTATGGGATGCATGGTGGTATGGGATGCAGGGTGGTATGGGATGCATGGGATGCATGGTGGTATGGGATGCATGGTGGTATGGGATGCATGGTGGTATGGGATGCATGGTGGTATGGTGGTATGGGATGCATGGTGGTATGGTGGTATGGGATGCATGGTGGTATGGGATGCATGGTGGTATGGGATGCATGGTGGTATGGGATGCATGGTGGTATGGGATGGGTGGCATGGTGGTATGGGATGCATGGTGGTATGGGATGCATGGTGGTATGGGATGCATGGTGGTATGGGATGCATGGTGGTATGGGATGCATGGTGGTATGGGATGCATGGTGGGATATGGGGATGCATGGTGGTATGGGATGCATGGTGGTATGGGATGCATGGTGGTATGGGATGCATGGTGGTATGGTGGTATGGGATGCATGGTGGTATGGGATGCAGGGTGGTATGGATGCATGGTGGTATGGGATGCATGGTGGTATGGGATGCATGGTGGTATGGTGGTATGGGATGCATGGTGGTATGGGATGCATGGTGGTATGGTGGTATGGGATGCATGGTGGTATGGGATGCATGGTGGTATGGTGGTATGGGATGCATGGTGGTATGGGATGCAGGGTGGTATGGGGTGGCAGGGTAGCCTAGTGGTTAGAGCGTTGGACTAGTAACATGGTGGAAGGTTGCAAGTTATGACAAGGTACAAATCTGTGTTCTGCCCCTGAACAGGCAGTTGGTGTTCCCAGGATGTCATGGTGAAAATAAGAATTTGTTCTTAATGACTTGCCTGGTTAAATAAAGGTAAAATTAAAAAATGCATTAAAAAAATGGTGGTATGGTGGTATGGGATGCAGGGTGGTATGGGATGCAGGGTGGTATGGGATGCAGGGTGGTATGGATGCATGGTGGTATGGGATGCAGGGTATGGTATGGATGCATGGTGGTATGGGATGCAGGGTGGTATGGTGGTATGGTGGTATGGGATGCAGTATGGGTGGTGGTATGGTGGTATGGGATGCAGGGTGGTATGGTGGTATGGGATGCATGGTGGTATGGGATGCAGGGTGGTATGGTGGTATGGGATCCATGGTGGTATGGTGGTATGGGATGCAGGGTGGTATGGTGGTATGGTGGTATGGGATGCATGGTGGTATGGGATGCAGGGTGGTATGGTGGTATGGTGGTATGGGATGCATGGTGGTATGGTGGTATGGGATGCATGGTGGTATGGGATGCAGGGTGGTATGGTGGTATGGGATGCATGGTGGTGGGATGCAGGGTGGTATGGGATGCATGGTGGTATGGGATGCATGGTGGTATGGGATGCATGGTGGTATGATGGGGTGGTATGTATGGTGGTATGGGATGCATGGTGGTATGGGATGCAGGGTGGTATGTGATGCATGGTGGTATGGTGGTATGGGATGCAGTGTGGTATGGTGGTATGTGATGCATGGTGGTATGGGATGCAGGGTGGTATGGTGGTATGGTGGTATGGGATGCAGGGTGGTATGGTGGTATGGGATGCATGGTGGTATGGGATGCAAGGGGTGGTATGGTGGTATGGTGGTATGGGATGCATGGTGGTATGGTGGTATGGGATGCATGGTGGTATGGGATGCAGGGTGGTATGGGATGCATGGTGGTATGGGATGCAGGGTGGTATGGGATGCATGGTGGTATGGGATGCAGGGTGGTATGGGATGTTATGGGATGCATGGTGGTATGGGATGCATGGTGGTATGGGATGACAATGGTGGTATGGGATGCATGGTGGTATGGTGGTGGCAGGGATGCATGGTGGTATGGGATGCATGGTGGTATGGGATGCATGGTGGTATGGGATGCATGGTGGTATGGGATGCAGGGTGGTATGGGATGCATGGTGGTATGGGATGGTGGTATGGGATGCATGGTGACCATGGTTATTCATGGTGGTATGGGATGCATGGTTATGGGATGCATGGTGGTATGGGATGCATGGTGGTATGGGATGCATGTTGGTATGGGATGCATGGTGGTATGGGATGCATGGTGGTATGGGATGCATGGTGGTATGGTGGTATGGGATGCATGGTATGGGATGCATGGGTGGTATGGTGGTATGGTGGTATGGGATGCATGGTTATTAATGGGATGCATGGTGGTATGGTGGTATGGGATGCATGGTGGTATGGGATGCATGGTGGTATGGTGGTATGGGATGCATGGTGGTATGGGATGCATGGTGGTATGGTGGTATGGGATGCATGGTGGTATGAACCAGGATGCAGGGTGGTATGGGGCGGCAGGGTAGTTATTAGTGGTTAGAGCATTTGGACCAAGTAACCGGAAGGTTGCAAGTTCAACCCCCGAGCTGACAAGGTACAAATCTGTCGTTCTGCCCCTGAACAGGCAGTTAACCCACTGTTCCCAGGCCGTCATTGAAAATAAGAATTTGTTCTTAACTGACTTGCCTGGTTAAATAAAGGTAAAATTAAAAATGTTTAAAAAAATGGTGGTATGGTGGTATGGGATGCAGGGTGGTATGGGATGCAGGGTGGTATGGGATGCAGGGTGGTATGTGATGCATGGGACAGATGCCCACCCAGACCCTCCCACAGGTTCAGGTTTTGCCAGCCCAGAGTGGGGGACCATAGGACTGGTATGGGATGCATGGTATGCTTTGATGCATGGTGGTATGGGATGCAGGGTGGATATTGGTGGTATGGTGGTATGTTGGATGCAGGGTGGTATGGTGGTATGGGATGCAGGGTGGTATGGTGATAAGGCATGTTAGTCATGGTGGTTGGGATGCAATTTGGTAGGTGGTATGGTGGTATGGGATGCATTGGTGGTATGGTGGTATGGGATGCAGGGTGGTACTGGTTTTATGGTGTTATATGCATGGTGGTATGGGATGCATGAATAACAACCACTCTATGGTGGTATGGTGAAAATATGGGATGCATGGTGGTATGGTGGTTTAACTGGGATGCATGGTGGTTGGGATGCTAAATGTGTTGCTAGTGGTATGGTGGTATGGGATGCATGGTGGTATGGGATGTTTAACAAGGTGGTTGCTTGATTGGTGGTATGGGATGTATGGTGATATATTGTTGGGATGCATGGGGTGGTATGGTGGTATGGGATGCATGGTGGTATGGGATGCAGGTGGTATGTGATGCAGGGTGGTATGGGATGAATGGTGGTGTTGAAACTGGATTGTGTTTCTCTTTTTAAATAAAAAGCTATATGTCCCTGCATTGCAATGGTATGGTGGTATATTCCAGAATGGTCCATGGTGGTATGTGATGCAGGGTGGTATGGGAACAGATAACATGGTGGCTTGTATGGGATGCAGTAGACCACAGAGTGGTGGTATGGCAGGGTGGTATGGGATGCATGGTGGTAGGGATGGTCATGCCTCCAGCTGATGGTCAGGTATGGGAGGCATGGTGGTATGGGATGCATGGTGGTATGGGATGCAGGGTGGTATTTATTTATGGTGGTATGGGATGCAGGGTGGTATGGTGGTATGGGGATGCATGGTGGTATGGTGGCCATGGTGGTATGGGATGCATGGTGGTATGGTGGTATGGGATGCAGGGTGGTATGGATGCATGGTGGTATGGGATGCATGGTGGTATGGTGGTATGGGATGCATGGTGGTATGGGATGCAGGGTGGTATGGTGGTATGGTATGGGATGCATGGTGGTATGGGATGCATGGTGGTATGGGATGCATGGTGGTATGGGATGCATGGTGGTATGGGATGCATGGTGGTATGGTGGTATGGGATGCAGGGTGGTATGGGATGCAGGGTGGTATGTGATGCAGGGTGGTATGGGATGCAGTGTGGTATGGTGGTATGTGATGCAGGTGGTATGGGATGCAGGGTGGTATGGTGGTATGGGATGCAGGGTGGTATGGTGGTATGTGATGCAGGGTGGTATGGGATGCAGGGTGGTATGGTGGTATGGTGGTATGGGATGCAGGGTGGTATGGTGGATGCAGGGTGGTATGGGATGGTGGTATGGGATGCATGGTGGTATGGGATGCAGGGTGGTATGGGATGCATGGTGGTATGGGATGCATGGTGGTATGGGATGCAGGGTGGATGGATGGTGGTATGGGATGCATGGTGGTATGGGATGCATGGTGGTATGGGATGCATGGTGGTATGGTGGTATGGGATGCAGGGTGGTATGGTGGTATGGGATGCATGGTGGTATGGGATGCAGGGTGGTATGGGATGCATGGTGGTATGGGATGCAGGGTGGTATGGGATGCATGGTGGTATGGGATGCATGGTGGTATGGGATGCATGGTGGTATGGGATGCATGGTGGTATGGGATGCATGGTGGTATGGGATGCATGGTGGTATGGGATGCATGGTGGTATGGGATATGGGATGCATGTTGGTATGGGATGCATGGTGGTATGGGATGCATGGTGGTATGGGATGCATGGTGGTATGGTGGTATGGGATGCATGGTGGTATGGGATGCAGGGTGGTATGGTGGTATGGTGGTATGGGATGCATGGTGGTATGGGATGCATGGTGGTATGGTGGTATGGGATGCATGGTGGTATGGGATGCATGGTGGTATGGTGGTATGGGATGCATGGTGGTATGGGATGCATGGTGGTATGGTGGTATGGGATGCATGGTGGTATGGGATGCAGGGTGGTATGGGGTGGCAGGGTAGCCTAGTGGTTAGAGCGTTGGACTAGTAACCGGAAGGTTGCAAGTTCAACCCCCCGAGCTGACAAGGTACAAATCTGTCGTTCTGCCCCTGAACAGGCAGTTAACCCACTGTTCCCAGGCCGTCATTGAAAATAAGAATTTGTTCTTAACTGACTTGCCTGGTTAAATAAAGGTAAAATTAAAAAATGTTTAAAAAAAAATGGTGGTATGGTGGTATGGGATGCAGGGTGGTATGGGATGCAGGGTGGTATGGGATGCAGGGTGGTATGTGATGCATGGTGGTATGGGATGCAGGGTGGTATGTGATGCATGGTGGTATGGGATGCAGGGTGGTATGGTGGTATGGTGGTATGGGATGCAGGGTGGTATGGTGGTATGGGATGCAGGGTGGTATGGTGGTATGGGATGTATGGTGGTATGGGATGCAGGGTGGTATGGTGGTATGGTGGTATGGGATGCATGGTGGTATGGTGGTATGGGATGCAGGGTGGTATGGTGGTATGGTGGTATGGGATGCATGGTGGTATGGGATGCAGGGTGGTATGGTGGTATGGTGGTATGGGATGCATGGTGGTATGGTGGTATGGGATGCATGGTGGTATGGGATGCAGGGTGGTATGGTGGTATGGGATGCATGGTGGTATGGGATGCAGGGTGGTATGGGATGCATGGTGGTATGGGATGCCTAGTGGTTATGGTGGTATGGGATGCCGGGTGGTTGGGATTCAAGGGTGGAGTGACAAGGTGGTATGGGATGCAGTGTGGTTCTGCCCCTGAACAGGCAGTTAACCCATGTTCCCAGGTGGTCATTGGAAAATAAGAATTTGTTCTTAACTGACTTGCCTGGGTGGTAAAATGGGAAAAAAATGGTGGTATGGTGGTATGGTGGTATGGGATGCAGGGTGGTATGGATGCATGGTGGTATGGGATGCAGGGTGGTATGTGATGCATGGTGGTATGGGATGGTATGGGATGCATGGTGGTATGGGATGCAGGGTGGTGCATGGGATGGTGGTATGGGATGCATGGTGGTATGGTGATGCATGGTGGTATGGTGATGCATGGGGCATGGGTGGTATGGTGGTATGGTGGGATGCATGGTGGTATGGGATGCATGGGGTGGTATGGTGGATGCATGGTGGTATGGTGGATGCATGGTGGGATGCATGGTGGTATGGGGTATGGTGGTATGGGATGCATGGTGGTATGGTGGTATGGGATGCATGGTGGTATGGGATGCATGGTGGTATGGTGGTATGGGATGCATGGTGGTATGGGATGCAGGGTGGTATGGTGGTATGGGATGCATGGTGGTATGGGATGCAGGGTGGTATGGGATGCATGGTGGTATGGGATGCATGGTGGTATGGTGGTATGGGATGCAGGGTGGTATGGTGGTATGGGATGCAGGGTGGTATGGGATGCAGGGTGGTATGTGATGCAGGGTGGTATGGGATGCAGTGTGGTATGGTGGTATGTGATGCAGGGTGGTATGGTGGTATGGGATGCAGGGTGGTATGGTGGTATGTGATGCAGGGTGGTATGGTGGTATGGGATGCAGGGTGGTATGGTGGTATGTGATGCAGGGTGGTATGGGATGCAGGGTGGTATGGTGGTATGGTGGTATGGGATGCAGGGTGGTATGGTGGTATGGGATGCAGGGTGGTATGGGATGCAGGGTGGTGTGGTGGTATGGGATGCAGGGTGGTATGGGATGCAGGGTGGTATGTGATGCAGGGTGGTATGGGATGCAGTGTGGTATGGTGGTATGTGATGCAGGGTGGTATGGTGGTATGGGATGCAGGGTGGTATGGTGGTATGTGATGCAGGGTGGTATGGGATGCAGGGTGGTATGGTGGTATGGTGGTATGGGATGCAGGGTGGTATGGTGGTATGGGATGCAGGGTGATATGGGATGCAGGGTGGTGTGGTGGTATGGGATGCAGGGTGGTATGGGATGCAGGGTGGTATGGTGGTATGGGATGCATGGTGGTATGGTGGTATGGGATGCAGGGTGGTATGGTGGTATGGGATGCAGGGTGGTATGGTGGTATGGGATGCATGGTGGTATGGGATGCAGGGTGGTATGGTGGTATGGGATGTAGTGGGCTTTGGGATGCAGGGTGGTATGGTGGTATGGGATGTAGTGGGCTTTGGGATGCAGGGTGGTTTGGGATGAAGAGTGGCTTGGGGTGCAGGATGCAAGGGGGGTATGGGACACGTTGGGTCAAACGGGTCGGGTAGCCTTCCACAAAAAGTTGGGTCAATTTTGGCCCATTCTTCCTGACAGAGCTGATGTAACAGAATCAGGTTTGTAGGCCTCCTTGCTCGCACACGCTTTTTCAGTTCTGCCCAAGCATTTTCTATACGATTGAGGTCAGGGCATACCCAAATCTAACTGCCTGTTGCATATTCTTGACACCATTTGATAGGAAACACGTTGAAGTTTGTGGAAATGTGATAGGAATGTAGGAGAATACTATAGATCTGGTAAAAGATAATAAAACCGTTCTTTTGCATTTTCTTTGTAGCATCATCTTTGGAATGCAAGACAATATATTATTCTGGCCAAGGTGAAATTAAGATTTTGGCCATTAGATGAGCTAAAGGCAGTTAGATTTTAGGCGACAATTTAAAACAAGTTGCTGATCTTTAAGAGGTTTTAATATGGTGTAATTAAGATTTTGGCCATTAGATGAGCTATAGTTGGTTCGTTTTTAGGCGAAAATGTTTATAAAGGCGAAAATGTTTATAAAAGAGGTTTTATTATGGACTCTTTTGACCTAAATTGCTTTTGTTTTATAGGTGAGTAGTGAATTGCTTGGCCTCTGGAGGCACATTTAAAAGTGTCCCATATAATAAGGGGATCTGCTGTACCTATGTTAAATTCTTGTTAATCTAAATGCGCTGTCCAATTTACAATAGCTATTACAGTGAAATAATACCATGGTATTGTTTGAGGAGGGTGCACAGTTTTGAACATGAAAAGTTATTAATAAACAAATTAGGCACATTTGGGCAGTCTTGACACAAAAGCTTGAACTGAAATGCAATGGTTCGTTGGATCAGTCTAAAACTTTGCACGTACACTGCTGCCATCTAGTGGCCAGATTCTACATTTCAGATGGGCTGGAATAATACATTATGGCCTTTCAATAATGATTTTACCCCAAAAATAAAAAAATAAACGTTTTTTTTTTCTTTGTATTATCTTTTACCAGATCGAATGTGTTATATTCTCCTACAGTCCTTTCACATTTCCACAAACGTCAAAGTGTTTCCTTTCAAATGATACCAAGAATATGCATATCCTTGCTTCAGGCCCTGAACTACAGGCAGTTAGATTTTGTTATGTCGTTTTAGGCAAAAATTGGGGGGAAAAAGGGTCAATCCTTAAGAGGAAACTCAATGGGCCCCAATCCCTCTTCCCATCTTCCCTCCTCCCTCCTCCCATCTTCCTTCTGCCCATCCTCCCTCTTCCGTTCTCCCATCCATCCTCCCTCTTCCGTTCTCCCATCCATCCTCCCTCTTCCGTTCTCCCATCCATCCTCCCCACTTCCCTCCTTCCTTCCTACCCTACTCCTTCCTCCCCTCCTCCCTCCTCCATCCTCCCCTCCTCCCTCCTCCATCCTCCCCTCCTCCCTCCTCCCCTACTCCCTCCTCCCTCCTTCCTCCTCCCCTCTCCCTACTCCCAGTCTTACTCCATCTGAAGGCATGCTGCCGAATTCCAAGAGTTACCATGGTTTCTCTCAGTTCCCCTCCTGTATCGTTCTCTGTTCCCCTCTTTCCTTCTGTATTTCTGTTCCCCTCCTTCCCTCTCTCTCTCCGTTCCCCTCCTTCCGTCTCTCTCTCTGTTCCCCTCCTTCCCTCTCTCTTTCTGTTCTCCCCCATCCCCTCTCTCCGTTCCCCTCCTTCCCTCTCTCTCACCATTCCCTTCCTTCTGTCTCTCTCTGTTCCCCTCCTTCCCTCTCTCTTTCTGTTCTCCTCCATCCCTCTCTCTCTCCGTTCCCCTCCTTCCCTATCTCTCACCATTCCCTTCCTTCTGTCTCTCTCTGTTCCCCTCCTTCCCTCTCTCTTTCTGTTCTCCTCCATCCCTTTCTCTCTCCGTTCCCCTCCTTCCCTCTCTCTCCGTTCCCCTCCTTCCGCCTCTCTCTCTCTGTTCCCCTCCTTCCGTCTCTCTCTTTCTGTTCTCCTCCATCCCTCTCTCTCTCCGTTCTCCTCCATCCCTCTCTCTCTCCGTTCCCCTCCTCCCTCTCTCTCTCTCTCCGTTCCCTCCTTCCCTCTCTCTCCGTTCCCCTCCTTCCCTCTCTCTTTCTGTACTCCTCCTTCCCTCTCTCTCTCCGTTCCCCTCCTTCCCTCTCTCTCTCTGTTCCCCTCCTTCCCTCTCTCTCCGTTCCCCTCCTTCCCTCTCTCTTTCTGTTCTACTCCATCCATCCCTCTCTCTATCCATTCCCCTCCTTCTCTCCCCGTTCCCCTCCTTCCACCCCTCTCTCTTTCTGTTCTCCTCCATCCCTTTCTCTCTCCTTTCCCCTCCTTCCCGCTCTCTCTGTTCCCCTCCTTCCCTCTCTCTTTCTGTTCCCCTCCTTCCCTCTCTCTCCATTCCCCTCCTTCCCTCTCTCTCCATTCCCCTCCTTCCCTCTCTCTTTCTGTTCTCCTCCTTCCCTCTCTCTCCATTCCCCTCCTTCCCTCTCTCTCCATTCCCCTCCTTCCCTCTCTCTTTCTGTTCTCCTCCATCCCTCTCTCTATCCATTCCCCTCCTTCTCTCTCTCTCGGTTCTTGCTCCTTCCCTCCTACCCTCCCTTCCTCTCTCTCAAACCAAGCTGGATGGGGAGGTTTTGTAGGATACAGATGTGGGTTCAAAAAGCATAACTTTTCTTTCAAATACTTTGAGTGTTTGATTGAGCCTATCTGTTGAGCCCGATAGGCATGGGTTGCTCTTTTGGGGACTATTCCATTGTTTCCATCAAGCCAGGCCAGCCCACTAACGCACAGCTAAAAGTATTTCAAAGAAAATGACCATTATAGACAATAACAGATCTATATCATAAACATATCTATATCACTAACATATCTATATCATTAAAATATCTATATCATTAACAGATCTATATCACTAACATATATATATATATATAATTAACATATCTATATCATTAACATATCTTAGCATTAACAGATCTATGTCATTAACATATATATATATATATATATAATTAACATATATATATCATTAACAGATCACCCTATCATCCCACCCTGTCATTAACAGATCTATATCATTAACAGATCTATTTCATTAACAGATCTACACTACCGATCAAAAGTTTTACAACACATACTCATTCAAGGGTTATTCTTTATTTGTACTATTTTCTAAATTGTAGAATAATAGTGAAGACATCAAAACTACGAAATAACAAAAACAAATCCAAATATATTTGAGTTTCTTCAAATAGCCACCCTTTGCCTTGATGACAGCATTGCAAACTCCAGATGTGATGCAGCCTGGATTCAAACCAGGTACGGCAGTGAAGCCCCTTGCACTGAGATGCAGTGTCTTAGACCACTGCGCCACTCGGGAGACCAGGAATCATACTTTAGTTCAGTGGGAAAATACTGTTATGGCTAAGAATCATACTTTAGTTTAGTTCAGTGGGATAAGACTGTCATGGATAGGAATCATACTTTAGTTTAGTTCAGTGGGAAAAGACTGTTATGGATAAGAATCATACTTTAAGCCCATACCATCTACCTAATCTCTTTGTTGTCACAGGAGAGTTGTTGTATCTAGGTCACGGTGATCACAGATACAGTAGAAAAGACCTTCATCTGTCTTCTGTAGCTTTCTCCTCCCATTCGTCGAGGCCCATGTTACCTGTCTGTGAGCTGTTTGGTGTTGATGGTGTTGATGTGTTGACTTCCCTAGTTTCACATTTTGAGAAGGAGCCATCTAAGCCCGTTGAGAATCCTTAAGAGTCGACTGACGCCACCTGTCAAAATCTGTCTGTTATAAGGTGCTACACACATTTCTCTGAATCTCTCCCCTATGTGGAAGCTAGGTGTATTGAAACAGCACTAGGCTGCATTAAAAATAAATCTCCCTCTCCCCCACATCCCATTTCCCCGTAACATGGGACTCATGCTGGAGCCTTTCACTTTCGCTTTTGGTCCACCAGCTTCAAACAGCTGGAAAAACTATATTTTATGTTATTGAAAATATATTTATATATAAAAACTATATTTCATGTTATTGAAAATATATTTCAAAGCGATTTAGATGGTACAATGATTACAATGATTCCCTACACTATTCAGTGCTTTTTTTTCTCACAGAAATTGAAGTTGAGTGAAACAGTGCAGGAAATCAGAGATTTCTAAATTGGCAGCTTGCCCCTGATTTCTACTAGATAACACAGCCACAAAGTCCAAACAGCTTTTCCCTTTTAGACAACAGATGCTGC
>NC_088421.1:46186243-46251243 GCF_034236695.1 Oncorhynchus nerka | reverse complement strand
TGTTTCTCTATTCCTGCGTGTGCATGAGTATCTCTGTTACTCTCTGAGGGCGGAGGTTTATGTGCTGTTGGGATCTGATGACACTGTGTAACCATGGGAAATAGAGGGCAGTGGTAGGAATGTGTAAGTGACATAACGCCCGGCTGTAGCCTTCTAGAATGCTCTTTCTAGTTCAGTCTTACATACATAGCAACATTTGAAATTGTTTTTTTTTTTTTACAAATGCTATATGATACACTGCAGTTGAGGAACAATGGGAAAGTAATTCTGCTTCGAAAGTTCATAAACTTGTAACCGCACTTTTGAGAAAATGATCCTTGAATGTTTTCGGTCCACCTACTGGAGAGCTCTTCATTGTCTACACCCATTCAGCATTGTTCACGCCCTCTTAAGCTTTAGCCCCACCCATGTCTTTATGAATTCACATGTGAGGCCACGTGGTAAACACGTGCTATATTAAATCAAATGTAAGTTTATTGGTCACATGCACAGGATACAGAAGGGGTAACCGGTACAGTTGCCTAGTAACAACATCCAAAACAGAATGTGTCCAGATGCAAATATTTAATAAATATTTAATCTTTATTAGATGACTCTACCCAACACACTTGTCTAAATTGATGGGTCATGTGAAGGAAATGGTATAACCAACCTCCAGCCATTTCCTGCTAAGTGGATGGTTCACTATTGTCTAGACATGTACACATGAAATACAATAGATGGCCATAATCACAGCTCATGTTATAGACAGGAGCATGCTTCATGGCAGACCAGATCAATCCAAACTCATCTCCCGGCAACCTCCAGACGAGCTTCAATGCCATACAACTCTCCCTCCGTGGCCTCCAACTGCTCTTAAATGCAAGTCAAACTAAATGTATGCTCTTCAACCGATCGCTGCCTGCACCTGCCCGCCTGTCCAGCGTCACTACTCTGGACGGTTCTGACTTAGAATATGTGGACAACTTTAAATACCTAGGTATCTGGTTAGACTGTAAACTCTCCTTCCAGACTCACATTAAACATCTCCAATCCAAAATTAAATCTAGAATCGGCTTCCTATTTCGCAACCAAGCATCCTTCACTCATGCTGCCAAACATACCCTCGTAAGCTGACCATCCTACCGATCCTCGACTTCGGCGATGTCATTTACAAAATAGCCTCCAACACTCTACTCAGCAAATTGGATGCAGTCTACCATCCGTTTTGACACCAAAGCCCCATATACTACCCACCACTGCGACCTGTACACTCTCGTTGGCTGGCCCTCGCTTCATACTCGTCGCCAAACCCACTGGCTCCAGGTCATCTACAAGTCTCTGGTAGGTAAAGCCCCCCCTTTTCTCAGCTCACTGGTCACCATAGCAGCACCCACCCGTAGCATGCGCTCCAGCAGGTATATTTCACTGGTCACCCCCAAAGCCAATTCTTCCTTTGGCCTCCTCTCCTTCCAGTTCTCTGCTGCCAATGACTGGAACGAACTGCAAAAATCACTAAAGCTGGAGACTTATCTCCCTCACTAGCTTTAAGAACCAGCTGTCAGAGCAGCTCACAGATCACTGCACCTGTACATAGCCCATCTGTAAATAGCCCATCCAACTACCTCATCCCAATACTGTATTTATTTAATTATCTTGCTCCTTTGCTCCCCAGTATCTCTACCTGCACATTCATCTTCTGCCGATCTACCATTCCAGTGTTTAATTGCTATATTGTAATTACTTTGCCACCATGACCTATTTATTGCCTTAACTCCCTTATCTTACCTCATTTGCACATGCTGTATATAGACTTTTTTTCTACTGTATTATTGATTGTATGTTTGTTTATTCCACGTGTAACTCTGTGTTGTTGTATGTGTCGCACTGCTTTGCTTTATCTTGGCCACGTCGCAGTTGAAAATGAGAACTTGTTCTTAAACTAGCCTATCTGGTTAAATAAAGGTGAAAAAAATAAATAAATGTCCAGCCCACTCATTATCTCAGCAAATCATGGCTAGCGGGAAGGTTCCTAACTTTTTCCATGGCTAAACCAACTTGTAATTTAACAATTTTATTTGGTATTTATGATGGAATACACATTTTTTATTAAAGGTACATGAAAGTTCACATGTTCCCGAAGACGTTTCTGCCGCCCCCAAAAAACGCATTTAGATTTTTTTTTTTAAATTAAAAAGACATTCAAATGCCACTCCTGTGAAGTTGTGGCGTGCGACATACACCTCATTTCCTGAAACAAGTCACAAATGCCACTCCTGTGAAGTTGTGGCGTGCGACATACACCTCATTTCCTGAAACAAGTCACAAATGCCACTCCTGTGAAGTTGTGGCGTGCGACATACACCTCATTTCCTGAAACAAGTCACAAATGCCACTCCTGTGAAGTTGTGGCGTGACATACACCTCATTTCCTGAAACAAGTCACAAATGCCACTCCTGTGAATTTGGCTGCGACATACACCTCATTTCCTGAAACAAGTCACAAATGCCACTCCTGTGAAGTTGTGGCGTGCGACATACACCTCATTTCCTGAAACAAGTCACAAATGCCACTCCTGTGAAGTTGTGGCGTGCGACATACACCTAATTTCCTGAAACAAGTCACAAATGCCACTCCTGTGAAGTTGTGGCGTGCGACATACACCTAATTTCCTGAAACAAGTCACAAATGCCACTCCTGTGAAGTTGTGGCGTGCGACATACACCTAATTTCCTGAAACAAGTCACAAATGGCACCGTATTCAGTATATAGGGCAGGTGGAAAGTAGTGCACTAAATGATTTATTGAATAGGTTGGGAATTAGGATCCACTACCTTACACAATGGGTCGTGTGATGCCGTCTTGGATTGAGGTGGCATCGGCTGATAGGCTGATATATCTGCACTCCATCAATGGGTTGTCACCATGCACACACAGCTAACAAACAAACACATTTATATGCCAAACCCAGGTCCATAGTTTAAAAGACTTCTTCTTACAGACTTTAGGACTTCCTAGTTTCCCACACAGACATACCTGCAGTCAGCTTTGCCATGGTCTGGTCTGGTCTGCCCTGATCTGCCCTGATCGTGTCTGGTCTGCCCTGATCGTGTCTGGTCTGCCCTGATCTTGTCTGGTCTGCCCTGATCTTGTCTGGTCTGCCCTGAGCTTGTCTGGTCTGCCCTGATCTTGTCTGGTCTGCCCTGATCTTGTCTGGTTTGCCCTGATCTTGTCTGGTCTGCCCTGATCTTGTCTGGTCTGTCCTGATCTTGTCTGGTCTGCCCTGATCTTGTCTGGTCTGCCCTGATCTTGTCTGGTCTGCCCTGAGCTTATCTGGTCTGATCAAGCCCTAAGGGACATGCTGATAACATATTGGTGATGTCAGGAGAGTAGAGTTGCAGAGGGCCAGAGTCCCCCAGCTCAACTTCAGACACTGTTGACTTCCTGGGGTTATTTGTCACTAAACAGGTCATGGGTTTTAATATTTACTGCAGGACATGAAGGAAGGGGGTGGTGGTGGAGAGAATGTGTGTGTGTGTGGGGGGGGGGGGGGGAGGTTGCAGTGTGTGTGTGTGAGTGTGTGTGTAAATCTGAAGTGAATAACCCCCCCTCCTCTCTCTGCTGCAGCAGTAGTAACAGTCAATAGTCCAGATGACTGACAGTTGAATGGAACATTAGGAGACTTCAGAGCTCCTACTCCAGGGGACAGAACCGCCCTCCTCTCTTCTCTGCTTAGATTTGTTGCTTTTTATTCTTTTTTTCATCCCAGGCGTCTGTCCTCCCGGAACAAACCCGGGCCTTTAGATGTTGCTGAACTATAGAGAGGTAGGGGAAGCTGGGGGTATTCAGGCCTGATTTCATCACGCCCATAAATCTCCTAGATATCAAAGCCTGTCTTACGCCCTAACCCCTCCTTCCCTCCCCTCCTCCTCTCCTCCACTCTTCCTTTGTCTTGGTAATACCCATTAGGGTGCAGCTGACTGGCCACTTTGATGAGTCTGCGGGAGTCAGGACGGGAGCGCTGAGGAGCTACAGATGTGTAACCCCACGGAACCCGGAGGCACCTCTGAACCCTGGAGTTAAAACCCACACTAGCATCCTGTATATATATATATATATATATATATATATATATATATATATATACACACACACACACACACACACACACACACACACACACACACACACACACACACACATACAGCCGACGACCCCCAAAACGCACAGGTATGGAGTTAAATCTGCCACTAGCATCCTGTATACACACACACACACACACACAGCCGATAACCCCCAAAACGCACAGGAATGGAGTTAAATTTGCCACTAGCATCCTGTCTGCCGCATGCAGACCCACAGAACCCACCGAAACTCACAGGATGTCACCACTTCTCAGCTTCCTGTTACAGACAAGATATAGAGATATATAGGTGTTGTAGAGGATGATAGACGATAGGAGAGGGAGAGAGGGAGAAAGGAATGCTTTCCTCCTCTCCTCTCCTCTCCTCTCCTCTATTCTCCACTCCTCTCCTCTCCTCTCCTCCTCCCTCTCCCCTCTCCCCCTCCTCTCCCCTCTTCTCCCTTCCTCTCCCCTCTCCTCCTCCTCTCCTCTCCTCCCCTCTCTCAGGTCAGTGGGTTGTTATATGATAGTCATTAACAGATAGAGAAGAAGAGAGGGAGAGAGGGAGAGAGAAGGAGACAAAGAATGGAAATAAGGACAATTCATTTTATGACTTTGTTATCATATATGCAGGCATGCATTCTCTATCTCACACAAACACACTCACACAAACAGTAGTAGGCAAGGATAGGATGAGCATGAGCATAAAAAAGGCAACAACAAAGAAAGGTATTTTCAGTGTACCGATTCCATGGGACATGGTTTATGAACTGATGCACAAAACAACGCTGGATTCAAAACATACAGTTTTTCAATTTAAATGATTATACAAAATTATTGCAACCAATACAATGTATATATATATATATATATATATATATATATATATATATATATATGGGGGTTACAACCATCCCAACTCTGCAGATTTTGCTGCAAAGAGACAGAATAATTGGATCATTTGTTTTGATGCTGTCCATATGTTGTTTTTGGTCGCAGGTTCAGAAATGACGAAAGAATTGCAACATTTACCTGGAACTAACTCTGCAAACGGCACTGTTGGGTGATTTAAAAAGTCATATTCAATCTGTGAATAACATAATAATACTCTTATCAAACATGTCTGTCATCAATTTACAACATGTATCATCTATGAGAATCAATTTACAATATGTATCATCTATGAGAATCAATTTACAATATGTATCATCTATGAGAATCAATTTACAACATGTATCATCTATGAGAATCAATCATTGAGAATCAATTTATGTATCATCTATGAGAATCAATTTACAATATGTATCAATCTATGAGAATCAATTTCATGTAATGAGAATCAATTTTATGTATCATCTATGAGAATCAATTTACAACATGTATCATCTATGAGAATCAATTTACAATATGTATCATCTATGAGAATCAATTTACAATATGTATCATCTATGAGAATCAATTTACAATATGTATCATCTATGAGAATCAATTTACCATGTATAATCTATGAGAATCAATTTACAATATGTATCATCTATGAGAATCAATTTACAATATGTATCATCTATGAGAATCAATTTACAATATGTATCATCTATGAGAATCAATTTACAATATGTATCATCTATGAGAATCAATTTACAACATGTATCATCTATGAGAATCAATTTACAACATGTATAATCTATGAGATGTATCATCTATGAGAATCAATTTACAAATGTATCATCTATGAGAATCAATTTACAATATGAAACTATGAGAATCAATTTACAATATGTATCATCTATGAGAATCAATTTACAATATGTAATCTATGAGAATCAATTTACAATATGTATAATCTATGAGAATCAATTTACAATATGTATCATCTATGAGAATCAATTTACAACATGTATCATCTATGAGAATCAATTTACAATATGTATCATCTATGAGAATCAATTTACAACATGTATAATCTATGAGAATCAATTTAACAACATGTATCATCTATGAGAATCAATTTACAATATGTATCATAGAATCAATTTACAATATGTATCATCTATGAGAATCAATTTACAACATGTATCATCTATGAGAATCAATTTACAATATGTATAATCTATGAGAATCAATTTACAATGTATCAGAATCATCATCTATGAGAATCAATTTACAATATGTATCATCTATGAGAATCAATTTACAATATGTATCATCTATGAGAATCAATTTACAATATGTATCATCTATGAGAATCAATTTACAACATGTATCATCTATGAGACAATATGTATCATCTATGAGAATCAATTTACAATATGTATAATCTATGAGAATCAATTTACATGTATCATCTATGAGAATCAATTTACAATATGTATCATCTATGAGAATCAATTTACAATATGTATCATCTATGAGAATCAATTTACAATATGTATCATCTATGAGAATCAATTTACAATATGTATCATCTATGAGAATCAATTTACAATATGTATCATCTATGTATAATCTATGAGAATCAATTTACAATATGTATCATCTATGAGAATCAATTTACAATATGTATCATCTATGAGAATCAATTTACAACATGTATAATCTATGAGAATCAATTTACAATATGTATCATCTATGAGAATCAATTTACAACATGTATCATCTATGAGAATCAATTTACAATATGTATCATCTATGAGAATCAATTTACAATATGTATCATCTATGAGAATCAATTTACAATATGTATAATCTATGAGAATCAATTTACAACATGTATCATCTATGAGAATCAATTTACAACATGTATCATCTATGAGAATCAATTTACAACATGTATCATCTATGAGAATCAATTTACAATATGTATCATCTATGAGAATCAATTTACAACATGTATCATCTATGAGAATCAATTTACAATATGTATCATCTATGAGAATCAATTTACAATATGTATCATCTATGAGAATCAATTTACAATATGTATAATCTATGAGAATCAATTTACAATATGTATCATCTATGAGAATCAATTTACAATATGTATAATCTATGAGAATCAATTTACAATATGTATCATCTATGAGAATCAATTTACAATATGTATAATCTATGAGAATCAATTTACCATGTATCATCTATGAGAATCAATTTACAATATGTATCATCTATGAGAATCAATTTACAATATGTATCATCTATGAGAATCAATCATGTATCATCTATGAGAATCAATTTACAATATGTATCATCTATGAGAATCAATTTACAATATGTATCATCTATGAGAATCAATTTACAATATGTATAATCTATGAGAATCAATTTACAAATGTATAATCTATGAGAATCAATTTACAATATGTAATCTATGAGAATCAATTTACAACATGTATCATCTATGAGAATCAATTTACAATATGTATCATCTATGAGAATCAATTTCAATATGTATCATCTATGAGAATCAATTTACAATATGTAATCTATGAGAATCAATTTACAATATGTATCATCTATGAGAATCAATTTACAACATGTATCATCTATGAGAATCAATTTACAATATGTATCATCTATGAGAATCAATTTACAATATGTATAATCTATGAGAATCAATACAAATGTAAATCTATGAGAATCAATTTACAATATGTATCATCTATGAGAATCAATTTACAATGAGAATCAATTTACAATAGAGAATCATCTACAATATGTATCATCTATGAGAATCAATTTACAATATGTATCATCTATGAGAATCAATTTACAACATGTATAATCTATGAGAATCAATTTACAATATGTATCATCTATGAGAATCAATTTACAATATGTATCATCTATGAGAATCAATTTACAATATGTATCATCTATGAGAATCAATTTACAACATGTATCATCTATGAGAATCAATTTACAATATGTATCATCTATGAGAATCAATTTACAACATGTATAATCTATGAGAATCAATTTACAATATGTATCATCTATGAGAATCAATTTACAATATGTATCATCTATGAGAATCAATTTACAATCATCTATGAGTATCATCTATGAGAATCAATTTACAACATGTATAATCTATGAGAATCAATTTACAATATGTATCATCTATGAGAGAATCAATTTGAGAATCAATATGTATCTATGAGAATCTATGAGAATCAATTTACAATATGTATATGAGAATCTATCTGAGAATCAATTTACAATATGTATCATCTATGAGAATCAATTTACAATATGTATCATCTATGAGAATCAATTTACAATATGTATCATCTATGAGAATCAATTTACAACATGTATAATCTATGAGAATCAATTTACAATATGTATAATCTATGAGAATCAATTTACAATATGTATCATCTATGAGAATCAATTTACAATATGTATCATCTATGAGAATCAATTTACAATATGTATCATCTATGAGAATCAATTTACAACATGTATCATCTATGAGAAGAATCAATTTACAATATGTATCATCTATGAGAATCAATCTTTCAACAATATGTATCATCTATGAGAATCAATTTACAATATGTATCATCTATGAGAATCAATTTACAACATGTATCATCTATGAGAATCAATTTACAATATGTATCATCTATGAGAATCAATTTACAATATGTATCATCTATGAGAATCAATTTACAATATGTATCATCTATGAGAATCAATTTACAATATGTATAATCTATGAGAATCAATTTACAATATGTATCATCTATGAGAATCAATTTACAATATGTATCATCTATGAGAATCAATTTACAACATGTATCATCTATGAGAATCAATTTACAATATGTATCATCTATGAGAATCAATTTACAATATGTATAATCTATGAGAATCAATTTACAACATGTATCATCTATGAGAATCAATTTACAATATGTATCATCTATGAGAATCAATTTACAACATGTATCATCTATGAGAATCAATTTACAACATGTATCATCTATGAGAATCAATTTACAATATGTATCATCTATGAGAATCAATTTACAATATGTATCATCTATGAGAATCAATTTACAATATGTATAATCTATGAGAATCAATTTACAATATGTATCATCTATGAGAATCAATTTACAATATGTATCATCTATGAGAATCAATTTACAATATGTATCATCTATGAGAATCAATTTACAATATGTATCATCTATGAGAATCAATTTACAATATGTATCATCTATGAGAATCAATTTACAATATGTATAATCTATGAGAATCAATTTACAACATGTATCATCTATGAGAATCAATTTACAATATGTATAATCTATGAGAATCAATTTACAATATGTATCATCTATGAGAATCAATTTACAATATGTATAATCTATGAGAATCAATTTACAATATGTATCATCTATGAGAATCAATTTACAACATGTATAATCTATGAGAATCAATTTACAACATGTATAATCTATGAGAATCAATTTACAATATGTATCATCTATGAGAATCAATTTACAATATGTATCATCTATGAGAATCAATTTACAATATGTATCATCTATGAGAATCAATTTACAATATGAGAATCAATTTACAATATGTATCATCTATGAGAATCAATTTACAATATGTATCATCTATGAGAATCAATTTACAATATGTATCATCTATGAGAATCAATTTACAACATGTATCATCTATGAGAATCAATTTACAATATGTATCATCTATGAGAATCAATTTACAATATGTATCATCTATGAGAATCAATTTTTATCATCTATGTATCAATCTATGTATCATCTAGAATCAATTTACAACATGTATCATCTATGAGAATCAATTTACAATATGTATCATCTATGAGAATCAATTTACAACATGTATCATCTATGAGAATCAATTTACAATATGTATCATCTATGATGAGAATCAATTTACAATATGTATAATCTATGAGAATCAATTTACAATATGTATCATCTATGAGAATCAATCATGTATCATCTATGAGAATCAATGAGAATCAATTTACAATCATGTATCATCTATGAGAATCAATTTACAATATGTATCATCTATGAGAATCAATTTACAATATGTATCATCTATGAGAATCAATTTACAATATGTATCATCTATGAGAATCAATTTACAATATGTATCATCTATGAGAATCAATTTACAATATGTATCATCTATGAGAATCAATTTACAATATGTATCATCTATGAGAATCAATTTACAATATGTATCATCTATGAGAATCAATTTACAATATGTATAATCTATGAGAATCAATTTACAATATGTAATATGAGAATCAATTTCATCTATGAGAATCAATTTACAACATGTATAATCTATGAGAATCAATTTACAACATGTATAATCTATGAGAATCAATTTACAATATGTATCATCTATGAGAATCAATTTACAATATGTATCATCTATGAGAATCAATTTACAATATGTATCATCTATGAGAATCAATTTACAATATGTATCATCTATGAGAATCAATTTACAATATGTATCATCTATGAGAATCAATCATGTATTTATCAATTTACAATATGTATAATCTATGAGAATCAATTTACAATATGTATCATCTATGAGAATCAATTTACAATATGTATCATCTATGAGAATCAATTTACAACATGTATCATCTATGAGTATGTATCATCTATGAGAATCAATTTACAATATGTATCATCTATGAGAATCAATTTACAATATGTATCATCTATGAGAATCAATTTACAATATGTATCATCTATGAGAATCAATTTACAATATGTATCATCTATGAGAATCAATTTACAACATGTATAATCTATGAGAATCAATTTACATCTATGTATCAATCTATGAGAATCAATTTACAATATGTATCATCTATGAGAATCAATTTACAACATGTATCATCTATGAGAATCAATTTACAATATGTATCATCTATGAGAATCAATTTACAATATGTATCATCTATGAGAATCAATTTACAACATGTATCATCTATGAGAATCAATTTACAACATGTATAATCTATGAGAATCAATTTACAATATGTATAATCTATGAGAATCAATTTACAATATGTATCATCTATGAGAATCAATTTACAATATGTATAATCTATGAGAATCAATTTACAATATGTAATCTATGAATATTTACAACATGTATAATCTATGAGAATCAATTTACAAATGTATCAATCTTGAGAATCAAACAATATGTATAATCTATGAGAATCAATTTACAACAATCTATGAGTATCATCTATGAGAATCAATTTACAATATGTATCATCTATGAGAATCAATTTACAATATGTATCATCTATGAGAATCAATTTATATGTAATATGTATCATCTATGAGAATCAATTTACAATATGTATCATCTATGAGAATCAATTTACAATATGTATAATCTATGAGAATCAATTTACAATCTATGAGTATGTCATCTATGAGAATCAATTTACAATATGTGAGAATAATCTATGAGAATCAATTTACAATATGTATCATCTATGAGAATCAATTTACAACATGTATAATCTATGAGAATCAATTTACAACATGTATAATCTATGAGAATCAATTTACAATATGTATAATCTATGAGAATCAATTTACAATATGTATAATCTATGAGAATCAATTTACAATATGTATCATCTATCAATTTACATGTAATCTATGAGTATATCATCTATGAGAATCAATCTTGAGAATCAATATGTATCATCTATGAGAATCAATTTGAGAATCAATATGTATCATCTATGAGAATCAATTTACAATATGTATCATCTATGAGAATCAATTTACAATATGTATCATCTATGAGAATCAATTTACAATATGTATCATCTATGAGAATCAATTTACAATATGTATCATCTATGAGAATCAATTTACAATATGTATAATCTATGAGAATCAATTTACAAATTTACTATGAGAATATGTATCATCTATGAGAATCAATTTACAATATGTATCATCTATGAGAATCAATTTACAATATGTATAATCTATGAGAATCAATTTACAATATGTATCATCTATGAGAATCAATTTACAATATGTATCATCTATGAGAATCAATTTACAATATGTATCATCTATGAGAATCAGAAAGGATTTACAATATGTATCATCTATGAGAATCAATTTACAATATGTATAATCTATGAGAATCGGAAAGGTTCAGAACGTTTGTGAAACATTACAGCACAGTAGAAAATTCTATGGCAAGTAGAGTGTTCAGAGAGAGATGGGAGGGGTTGAGAGATAGATGGGAGGGGTTGAGAGATAGATGGGAGGGGTTGAGAGATAGATGGGAGGGGTTGAGAGATAGATGGGAGGGGTTGAGAGATAGATGGGAGGGGTTGAGAGGAGCTGAAGGATGGGACTGGATGGTGTTCAGAGAGAGATGGGAGGGGTTGAGGGGAGCTGAAGGATGGGACTGGATGGTGTTCAGAGAGAGATGGGAGGGGTTGAGAGGAGCTGAAGGATGGGACTGGGTGGTGTTCAGAGAGAGATGGGAGGGGTTGAGAGGAGCTGAAGGACTCACGTCCTGACAGAGATGTTCGCTGTTCGTTTTGCTCTTTGTTATTTTGTTCAAGTGTTTTGAAAATAAATCATGAACACTTACCACGCTGCGCTTTGGTCGACTTCATTCAACGGCCGTGACAGAAGGATGGGATTTAAAACAAACAAACGATAACTATAGCAACATATACTGTCTCTGTAAAATATATAATATGTATAAGCTGGAAGTGGAAGCCTTAGTGTTGTTGTCCATTAGTTTACTACAATTAGAGGAGGGGTGGTAGGGTTAGGGGAAATAATAAAGCAAAATATATACAAATATATATGTGTTTTCTATATAATACAAATATATATGTGTTTTCTATATATACAAATAAATATGTGTTTTCTATATATACAAATATATGTGTTTTCTATATAATACAAATATATATGTGTTTTCTATATATACAAATAAATATGTGTTTTCTATATATACAAATATATATATGTTTTCTAAATATACAAATATATATATGTTTTCTATATATACAAATATATATGTGTTTTCTATATATACAAATATATATGTGTTTTCTATATATACACATATATATGTGTTTTCTATATATACAAATATATATGTGTTTTCTATATATACACATATATATGTGTTTTCTATATATACAAATATATATGTGTTTTCTATATATACACATATATATGTGTTTTCTATATATACAAATATATATATGTGTTTTCTATATATACAAATATATATATGTTTTCTATATATACAAATAAATATGTGTTTTCTATATATACAAATATATATGTGTTTTCTATATATACACATATATATGTGTTTTCTATATATACACATATATATGTGTTTTCTATATATACAAATATATATATGTGTTTTCTATATATACAAATATATATATGTTTTCTATATATACACATATATATGTGTTTTCTATATATATAGTACTCAGGGCCGTATAGTTTCTGAGTCCTCTCTGGAGTTCTGTTGACATGTAGATTAGAGCAGAGAGGAGATCAAGTTTCATTTCACACTCAGTCTGTCTGTCACCACGAGTGATGAAGTGATATGAACACCCTCAGCAACCCTCAGTCAACAGCATATTATAAATCACAGAGCCTAATAAAGCTCCCCAGCCTCACCACACATCAAAGACAACCATAGTCTCGCTCATTGTGGCCAGAACACAACCAGTGACGTTTTTTAGTCACAGCCGAGGTAAAGGTCGAGTCTGTGAGATAAAACACATCAAGGTTCAAACTCCTAAAAACAAATGTGGATCTTAAAACAATGAAGCTGGATCAGTGTGTGTGTTTATAATGCAGTCCATTCAATGTGGTCCCAGGTCCTAAATGACACCATATTCCCTATGTAGTACACTTCTTTTGACCAGAGCCCTGGGAAAGTAGTGTACTACAAAGGAAATAGGCTGCCATTTGGGATGCGAATCCAACAGTGTATCAGGAAGCAGAGGTGCATCGTCGTTACGGTAACCTGATCGTATAAAAGATGAAGCAACATGTTCATTAATTATTCAGTACCAGGAGCGACTCCAGGGGGAATATTTTCTTTACTTCGTTGTCTTTCCCACTCAGTCGCTCCAGATAAGCTTCTGCAACAATTGTTTCATGCCTCTGTATCCAGAGTGAATGAGCGGGAAAGAAAATGAAATAAAATGTTCACCCATGTTTTCCACCTGAAAAAGAACAGAAAGATATCCTTTAACACACAGTAAAGCAGTGAAGGAAGGTCAAAATCCTCTGTGCCCTTCTGTCACTAACCCATCATCAGAGCCCTCTCTTTCATCGTCACCATGGGGGCTAACAAGGGTTTCTATGTCCAGGTTGATGAGACGGGCTTCTTCTCCTCTGTGTCGCTCTATTCATTTCCTCCTCCTCCTCCTCCTCTTCCTCCTGTTTCCCTCTTTTATTTCTCCTCCTCCTCCTCCTCTTCCTCCCGTTTCCCTCTTTTATTCCTCCTCCTCCTCTTCTCCTCCAGTGCTACCCTCTTCTTCACCTCGTCCTACTCCAGTGTTTCCCTCTTATCCTCTTCCTCATTTACATTTACATTTAAGTCATTTAGCAGACGCTCTTATCCAGAGCGACTTACAAATTGGTGCGTTCACCTTATGACATCCAGTGGAACAGCCACTTTACAATAGTGCATCTAAATCTTTTAAGGAGGGGGTGAGAAGGATTACTTTATCCTATCCAGTGTTATCCCTCTTCTTCTTCTCCTCCTCCTCCTCTTCCTCCAGTGCTTCCCTCTTCTTATCCTCCTCCTCCTCTTCCTCCAGTGTTTCCCTCTCATCCTCTTCCTCCAGTGCTTCCCTCCCCCCCTCCTCCTCCTCCCCCTCCTCCAGTGGTTCCCTCTTTTCTTCCTCCTCCTCCAGTGCTTCCCTCTTCTTCTCCTCCTCCTCCTCCTCCTCCTCCTCCTTCTCCTCCAGTGCTTTCCTCTTCTTCTCCTCCTCCTCCTCCTCTTCCTCCAGTGCTTCCCTCTTCTTCACCTCCTCCTCCTCAAGTGCTTCCCTCTTCTTCTCCTCATCCTCCTCCTCTTCCTCCAGTGCTTCCCTCTTCTTCACCTCCTCCTCCTCCTCCTCCTCCTCCTCCTCCAGTGCTTCCCTCTTCTTCTCCTCCTCCTCCTCCTCCTCCAGTGCTTCCCTCTTCTTCACCTCCTCCTCCTCCTCTTCCTTCTTATACTCTTCCTCCAGTGATTCCCTCTTCTCCTCTTCCTCCTTCTGCTCCAGTGTTTCTCCTCCTCCTCCTCCTCCTCCTCCTCCAGTGTTTCCCTCTTCCTCCTCCTGCTCTAGTGTTTCCTCCTCCTCCTCCTCCTCCTCCTCCAGTGTTTCCCTCTTCCTCCTCCTGCTCCAGTGTTTCCCTCTTCCTCCTCCTCCAGTGTTTCCCTCTCCTCCAGTGTCTCCCCCACCTATGGGAGACCGCGGATCAGATCCCACCTATGGGAGACCGCGGATCAGATCCCACCTATGGGAGACCGCAGATCAGATCCCACCTATGGGAGACCGCTGTTCAGATCCCACCTATGGGAGACCGCTGTTCAGATCCCATCTATGGGAGACTGCGGATCAGATCCCACCAGTGACATCTACATTGTTTGTACAGCACATTCCCATGACAATATGGCAGTACTGTTATCTCTGGCTCAGCGCTCAGTCCCCATTGAGAGGAGCCAGGACGGGTGGTTCCCATGATGCATCAGTCAGACTGTCACTTAGAGAGGGGTTAGAGAGGGTACACAGGGTCAGGAAGTCAGTGAGGAAGGACTGGTGTCTTCAGGTAATGGGGGAGATATGATTGACTCTATTCCTCAAAGGGTTTACCACACACACACACACACACACACACACACACACACACACACACACACACACACACACACACACACACACACACACACACACACACACACACACACACACACACACACACACACACACACACACACACACACACACACTGGGCTGATCTGATATCCATCTACTGGCTGATTAAATGAAGGATGACTGTTGTGGGTCAATGAGGGGTCAGACAGTGGACACACATAGACAGTGGCCATGTTATTTCAACCTCATTGACCCTGTCTGTAGTGGCCTCAGACTCCTTCATGATGGGGCTGATTGGTTGGTCCGTAGCAGACATGGGTTCAATTGGTACTGGTTTACATTTATACACTTATCTGTTCTTGATTGAGCTTGCCTGGCTCAAAGGAATCAAGGGAATAGTCCCAGCAGTCCAGACTAGATCAATCAAACAACTCAAATGATTTGAAATAAATTAGATACTATTTGAACCCATGTCTGGTTGGTAGCTGTGGTGGAGATGCTGGGGAGAATTCTACTGGGAGTGGATGGCTAACTAGCTTTGTTTCTTTTTCCCGGCTGGACCCTAGCGACACTTGGCCAATTGTGCACCATTCTGTGGGACTGCCAATTACGGTCGGTTGTGATACAGCTTGGAATCAAACCAGGGTCTGTAGTGACACCTCTAGCACTGAGAGGCAGTGCCTCAGACCGCTGCGCCACATCCTACATGTGTAGATCCTACATCTGAAGGCAGTCCATTCAGGAAGTAAACTGAGAGGCAGTGCCTCAGACCGCTGCGCCACATCCTACATGTGCAGATCCTACATCTGAAGGCAGTCCATTCAGGAAGTAAACTGAGATTCACATGCAATAATTGGAAGAAAATAAAACATATATTTTCAATTAACTTAAAAGCAAATACTATTTATTTCAAATGTTTTGCCACTTTTAAAATGTTAATTCTAATCACATACTGAATTGACAGCTTTCAATTCGAATTGACCCCAATCCTGGTTTGATAAGATCTGATCTGAGATAGATAGTGTGCAGACAGAGTTAATGGGTTCTCCTCTGCATCAGTAAAGCTAATATTGACACTGACTTCCCCGATGACCTAATGATAGAGATCCACGTATGACCCTTCTACAGCCCCTCACACCAGACCTGGCTTCAAATAGTATCTGTTTACTTCAGAATACTTCAGTGTTTGGTGTCTCCTGCCAGTAGTGTCAGGGAGGGACAGGGTTTGCTCTCTCAGTTCCATTGCACCAGACAAGCCCAATCAAGCAAAGGTAAAGTATTTGAAGGAGTATAAATCTGATTTCAACCCATGGGTTTGTAATCCCAGCTCTCATGGAACTCCCCGGTGTCCCAGAGCTGTTCTGAGGAAACACGGACACGTTATTGATGTAACGCCCGTGTCACCAATGATGATGTCATCTCATTAATGATTAGCTAGTCTGGAACATGGCTGTAGACTCATACGGATGTAGGATCTTAATTTGAGCCAGTTTGCTACAGCAGGAAGATAATCCTGCAGCGTCATAAAATGCTAATTATTTTGTGAATTAGAATTAACAGAATTTTTTTTTGTAGGGGTTGATAAATGTTTTGTTATGGCAAATCAAGACTGACATTTTGAAGTGGAAATTACAAAGCCTTTTTAAACCTCAAATACACCACAAGAGTATAGTAGAATAGAGTACAGTATAGAACAGTAGATTATAGTATATATTTTTTTATTTTACCTTTATTTAACCAGGCAAGTCAGTTAAGAACAAATTCTTATTGTCAATGACGGCCTAGGAACAGTGGGTTAACTGCCTTGTTCAGGGGCAGAACGACAGATTTGTACCTTGTCAGCTCGGGGGTTTGAACTCGCAACCTTCCGGTTACTAGTCTAACCTTCCGGTTACTAGTCCAACGCTCTAACCACTAGGCTACCCTGCCGAACAGAGTACAGTAGAATATAGCAGAGTACAGTATAGAACAGTAGATTATAGTAGAATAGAGTACAGTAGAATATAGTAGAGTACAGTATAGAACAGTAGATTATAGTAGAATAGAGTACAGTAAAATATAGTAGAGTACAGTATAGAACAGTAGATTTTAGTAGAATAGAGTACAGTAGAATATAGTAGAGTACAGTACAGTAGAATATAGTAGAGTACAGTACAGTAGAATATAGTACAGTACAGCACAGTACGATAGAGTAGAGGACTGAACTGGTTTATTTACTGAATGATCTAAGGGATCTCTCTCTCTCTCTCTCTCTCTCTCATGTGCTGTAGGTTGTGTTTTGTAGTGGATATATCTCTCACTCTAATCTCATTACCCATTATCCCCTGGGCTGTTTAGGCCTGATCAAGCCCTGGAGGCACAGAGCTCTATCAATGACTGTCTGTTTTTGTCTATGTAGAAGTTTGTGTGTGTGTGTGTGTGAGTGTGCTTGTGCACCTGTGTCTGTGTCCATGTGTGTGTGTGTGTGTGTGTGTGTGTGTGTCCATTTATGACTGTTTGAAGTGTAAGAGAGGGGGAGAGGATAAATTACCACATTAGTTTAGTAGGACAAAGGAGCTCTACGTGGTTGGAGAGACACAGCAACACTACCCCATGGTGGGACATGCGATTATTTAGCAGGATAATAACTGATCTTATTTTTAAATGTTTTATTTCATAGTCAGTTAAGAACCAATTATTATTTACAATGACGGCCAACCCCGGCCAAACCCGGACGACTCTGGGCCAATTGCGCACTTCCCAATCACGGCCAGATGTGATACAGCCTGGATTCAAACCAGGGACTGTAGTGACACCTCTTGCACTGAGCTGCAGGGCCTTAGACCGCTGCTCCACTCAGGAGACCCAGTTATTCTCCCAGTTGAGTTACTGTATGTTTCATGTTGACGACGAGACAATAAGTCTGTTTATAATGCAGATTGATGATATCATTTTGTGAAAATGAGGAAGACTGAGGGACAGGACTGTATCAGTGAGAAGCATCACATATTCTGACTGATCCGTTTTCAAACACGATCATGTTTAGACTGTAAATCTTCCATAGTCCTGAAAACATTGCACCATACTAGATATGTTCAGCCCAACTCCAAAGACGCATGTTGTGTCTACTGGAGCCAAACCTTTCTGCTGAAGTCCTGGAGCGATATGCTGCAATACCTCCACAACAGTTAACACATCAGTCCTCTGCAGTGAAGCAGCTGTCACATTAACAGTAAAGACAGCCAGTTGACAGCAGATCCTGGAAGTGTCAGTCTCCAATTCAAGGAGGGATGCCCCCGGGGGCCATGGAACCAAACCAGACTCAGAGAAGGGATGCCCCCAGGGGCCATGGAACCAAACAAGACTCAGAGGAGGGATGCCCCCAGGGGCCATGGAACCAAACGCCCGAGATGGCATAGCAGTTCAGACGTCTTTTGTCCTCGTCTTGTCGTGTCGTGTATATATATATATTTACAACTTTTTTTCACATACATTTTATTTTTATTTTCCATCAACTCATCTTCAATACACTATCCTGCAACCTGCCTCACCAATTGATATGTATAAATACGTATTATTTACCTCAAATCTGCAATCAAATCTGCAATCCTCCAAGAAGCTAGCCAGAAACTCCAAGAAGCTAGCCAGAAGCTAGCCAGGAGCTAGCCAGAAGCTAATCAGAAGCTAGTTAGCTTCTTTACTGGCAACTCGTTCGTATTCAGCTAACCACGGTTTGTGGTCATCAGCTATCCTTTAACTCGAAAATCTATCGCCAGTTTTGTACGGCGCAGCGCGGCTCGGAACGGAACATACCGGACCGATTTTTTTCTCTCCATGTCCCTGGATTTCAACTGCTCTCTGGACATTCACTCCCGGATCTCACAGCTAGCTGGCTGCTATCCGTGTGTCTATCTACTTTCGTCGATTCCGGAGCAAACATCAATTACTCCGGAGCTAGCCAGCTCCGTCAACCACTCCTGAGCTCCGTCAATCACTCCTAGGCTGCAGTCACCTATCCGGACCCGTTTTACTGCCTACACGGAGCCCCTCCGGGCCTTCACAACTGGACTGCCGACGTTATCTACCCGAAGGAGATCCGGCTGGCTCCTCCGTCGCGACGTTACCTGAATGCCCATCTGCGGCCTGCTAACCGTTAGCTGTCTTACCGGATGCTCTCAGAATAGACAATCGGACAATTTATTTATTTTTATTATTATTATGTTTCTTCTTGGGCCTCTATAACTATATCTATTGTTTTTATTTTTTTGTTGTTGTGTGATTTGGACTAATCCCCTCTACAACACGGAACTCCACTAATCTACTGACGGAACGCAAGAGGTGGCTAACAACAGACCTCCATCCTATGCTAGCTTGCTACCGATGTCCTGGCTAGCTGTCTAAATCGCCGTGACCCCCAAACCAACCTCTCCACTCCCTGGACCCTTTTGATCACTCGACTAAGGATGCCTCTCCTTAATGTCAATATGTCTTGTCCATTGCTGTTCTGGTTAGTGTTTATTGGCTTATTTCACTGTAGAGCCTCTAGTCCTGCTCACTATACCTTATCCAACTTATTAGTTCCACCACCCACACATGCAATGACATCTCCTGGTTTCAATGATGTTTCTAGAGACAATATCTCTCTCTTCATCACTCAATACCTAGGTTTACCTCCACTGTATTCACATCCTACCATACCTTTGTCTGTACATTATACCTTGATGCTATTTTATCGCCCCCAGAAACCTCCTTTTACTCTCTGTTCCAGACGTTCTAGACGACCAATTCTTATTGCTTTTAGCCGTACCCTTATTCTTCTCCTCCTATGTTCCTCTGGCGATGTAGAGGTGAATCCAGGCCCTGCAGTGCCTAGCTCCACTCCTATTCCCCAGGCGCTCTCTTTTGATGACTTCTGTAACCGTAATAGCCTTGGTTTCATGCATGTTAACATTAGAAGCCTCCTCCCTAAGTTTGTTCTTTTCACTGCTTTAGCACACTCTGCCAACCCGGATGTTCTAGCTGTGTCTGAATCCTGGCTTAGGAAGACCACCAAAAATTCAGAAATTTTAATTCCAAACTACAACATTTTCAGACAAGATAGAACTGCCAAAGGGGCGGTGTTGCAATCTACTGCAAAGATAGCCTGCAGAGTTCTGTCCTACTATCCAGGTCTGTACCCAAACAATTTGAACTTCTACTTTTAAAAATCCACCTCTCTAAAAACAAGTCTCTCACCGTTGCCGCCTGCTATAGACCACCCTCTGCTCCCAGCTGTGCTCTGGACACCATATGTGAACTGATTGCCCCCATCTATCTTCAGAGCTCGTGCTGCTAGGCGACCTAAACTGGAACATGCTTAACACCCCAGCCATCCTACAATCTAAACTTGATGCCCTCAATCTCACACAAATTATCAATGAACCTACCAGGTACCTCCCCAAAGCCTTAAACACGGGCACCCTCATAGATATCATCCTAACCAACTTCCCCTCTAAATACACCTCTGCTGTCTTCAACCAAGATCTCAGCGATCACTGCCTCATTGCCTGCATCCGTAATGGGTCAGCGGTCAAACGACCTCCACTCATCACTGTAAAACGCTCCCTGAAACACTTCAGCGAGCAGGCCTTTCTAATCGACCTGGCCGGGGTGTCCTGGAAGGATATTGATCTCATCCCGTCAGTAGAGGATGCCTGGATATTTTTAAAAATGCCTTCCTAACAATCTTAAATAAACATGCCCCATTCAAGAAAATTAGAACCAGGAACAGATATAGCCCTTGGTTCTCCCCAGACCTGACTGCCCTTAACCAACACAAAAACATCCTATGGCGTTCTGCATTAGCATCGAACAGCCCCGTGATATGCAGCTGTTCAGGGAAGCTAGAAACCGTTATACACAGGCAGTTAGAAAAGCCAAGGCTAGCTTTTTCAAGCAGAAATTTGCTTCCTGCAACACTAACTCTAAAAAGTTCTGGGACACTGTAAAGTCCATGGAGAATAAGAACACCTCCTCCCAGCTGCCCACTGCACTGAAGATAGGAAACACTGTCACCACTGATAAATCCACCATAATTGAGAATTTCAATAAGCATTTTTCTACGGCTGGCCATGCTTTCCACCTGGCAACTCCTACCCCGGTCAACAGCACTGCACCCCCAACAGCAACTCGCCCAAGCCTTCCCCATTTCTCCTTCTCCCAAATCCATTCAGCTGAAGTTCTGAAAGAGCTGAAAAATCTGGACCCCTACAAATCAGCCGGGCTAGACAATCTGGACCCTTTCTTTCTAAAATTATCTGCCGAAATTGTTGCCACCCCTATTACTAGCCTGTTCAACCTCTCTTTCGTGTCATCTGAGATTCCCAAAGATTGGAAAGCAGCTGCGGTCATCCCCTCTTCAAAGGGGGGACACTCTTGACCCAAACTGCTACAGACCTATATCTATCCTACCATGCCTTTCTAAGGTCTTCGAAAGCCAAGTCAACAAACAGATTACCGACCATTTCGAATCTCACCATACCTTCTCTGCTATGCAATCTGGTTTCAGAGCTGGTCATGGGTGCACCTCAGCCACGCTCAAGGTCCTAAACGATATCTTAACCGCCATCGATAAGAAACATTACTGTGCAGCCGTATTCATTGATCTGGCCAAGGCTTTCGACTCTGTCAACCACCACATCCTCATCGGCAGACTCGACAGCCTTGGTTTCTCAAATGATTGCCTCGCCTGGTTCACCAACTACTTCTCTGATAGAGTTCAGTGTGTCAAATCGGAGGGTCTGCTGTCCGGACCTCTGGCAGTCTCTATGGGGGTGCCACAGGGTTCAATTCTTGGACCGACTCTCTTCTCTGTATACATCAATGAGGTCGCTCTTGCTGCTGGTGAGTCTCTGATCCACCTCTACGCAGACGACACCATTCTGTATACTTCCGGCCCTTCTTTGGACACTGTGTTAACAATCCTCCAGGCAAGCTTCAATGCCATACAACTCTCCTTCCGTGGCCTCCAATTGCTCTTAAATACAAGTAAAACTAAATGCATGCTCTTCAACCGATCGCTACCTGCACCTACCCGCCTGTCCAACATCACTACTCTGGACGGCTCTGACTTAGAATACGTGGACAACTACAAATACTTAGGTGTCTGGTTAGACTGTAAACTCTCCTTCCAGACCCATATCAAACATCTCCAATCCAAAGTTAAATCTAGAATTGGCTTCCTATTTCGCAACAAAGCATCCTTCACTCATGCTGCCAAACATACCCTTGTAAAATTGACCATCCTACCAATCCTCGACTTTGGCGATGTCATTTACAAAATAGCCTCCAATACCCTACTCAACAAATTGGATGCAGTCTATCACAGTGCTATCTGTTTTGTCACCAAAGCCCCATATACTACCCACCATTCCGACCTGTACGCTCTCGTTGGCTGGCCCTCGCTTCATACTCGTCGCCAAACCCACTGGCTCCATGTCATCTACAAGACCCTGCTAGGTAAAGTCCCCCCTTATCTCAGCTCGCTGGTCACCATAGCATCTCCCACCTGTAGCACACGCTCCAGCAGGTATATCTCTCTAGTCACCCCCAAAACCAATTCTTTCTTTGGCCGCCTCTCCTTCCAGTTCTCTGCTGCCAATGACTGGAACGAACTACAAAAATCTCTTAAATTGGAAACACTTATCTCCCTCACTAGCTTTAAGCACCAACTGTCAGAGCATCTTACAGATTACTGCACCTGTACATAGCCCACCTATAATTTAGCCCAAACAACTACCTCTTTCCCAACTGTATTTAATTTATTTATTTATTTTGCACCCCATTATTTTTATTTCTACTTTGCACATTCTTCCATTGCAAAACTACCATTCCAGTGTTTTACTTGCTATATTGTATTTACTTTGCCACCATGGCCTTTTTTGCCTTTACCTCCCTTCTCACCTAATTTGCTCACATTGTATATAGACTTGTTTTTTTTTACTGTATTATTGACTGTATGTTTGTTTTACTCCATGTGTAACTCTGTGTCGTTGTATGTGTCGAACTGCTTTGCTTTATCTTGGCCAGGTCGCAATTGTAAATGAGAACTTGTTCTCAACTTGCTTACCTGGTTAAATAAAGGTGAAATAAATAAAATAAAAAAACAAGACTCAGAGGAGGGATGCCCTCAGGGGCCATGGAACCAAACAAGACTCAGAGGAGGGATGCCCTCAGGGGCCATGGAACCAAACAAGACTCAGAGGAGGGATGCCCCCAGGGGCCATGGAACCAAACAAGACTCAGAGGAGGGATGCCCTCAGGGGCCATGGAACCAAACAAGACTCAGAGGAGGGATGCCCTCAGGGGCCATGGAACCAAACAAGACTCAGAGGAGGGATGCCCTCAGGGGCCATGGAACCAAACAAGACTCAGGAGGAGGAGGGATGCCCTCAGGGGCCATGGAACCAAACCAGATTCAGGAGGAGGTGTGGAGTGTGTGTTTTGAAAAACTCAGCAGAGATGGTGGGTGAGTTCTAGTGGTTAACCAGGAAAACACTTTGAAACATAGTCACCGTTCATTTCTTCAACAAAACATTCCTCTCCCACTACAACACTACTGACGTAGCACCAATACACACACACACACACACAGCGGCCATGTACCTCCCCACCACTACCACCTGTCATGCCCATGGCTACTGAAATGATCACCTTGTGTATGTCTGTGCTTGACAAATAGTTTCTGTCTGTTCTTCTTTTGGCAACTCAATATCTTTCTCTCTTTCTTTCTCTCTCTGACTCTCTCGCTTTCCAGCTCTCTATTTCCGCATCTCTCTATTTCTGCATGTGTCTCTACAAAGCAGACACTAGTCTATTTTATAAACAGAGAGGAAGATGATTCAAAAGAGGGAGGAAAGAAATAAGAGAAAAGAACGTCATGCTAAGCTGTGAACCAGAGAGATAAGAGTGAACCAGAGAGATAAGAGTGAACCAGAGAGATAAGAGTGAACCAGAAAGATAAGAGTGAACCAGAGAGATAAGAGTGAACCAGAGAGATACGAGTGAACCAGAGAGATATGAGTGAACCAGAGAGATAAGAGTGAACCAGAGGTGAACCCTTCTATCCCCCACTACTCCCTCTCCTTTCCTCTCTATACCTCTCTACCCTTCTCTACTCCTCTCTACTCCCCTCAACTCCCTCTCCTTTTCTCTCTACTCCTCTCTACCCCTCTATACTCCCTCTCATTCTCTCTACTCCTCTCTACCCTTCTCTACTCCTCTATACTCCCCTCTAGTCCTCTCAAATCCCTCTCCTTTTCTCTCTACTCCTCTCTACCCCTCTCTACTCCCTCTCCTTTTCTCTCTACTCCTCTCTACCCCTCTCTACTCCCTCTCCTTTTCTCTCTATTCCTCTCTACTCCTCTCTACCCCTCTATACTCCCTCTCATTTTCTCTACTCCTCTCTACTCCCCTCTACTCCTCTCAACTCCCTCTCCTTTTCTCTCTACTCCTCTCTACCCCTCTCTACTCCCTCTCCTTTTCTCTCTACTCCTCTCTACTCCTCTCTACCCTTCTCTACTCCTCTCTACTCCCCTCTACTCCTCTCAACTCCCTCTCCTTTTCTCTCTACTCCTCTCTACCCCTCTCTACTCCCTCTCCTTTTCTCTCTACTCCTCTCTACCCCTCTCTACTCCCTCTCCTTTTCTCTCTATTCCTCTCTACTCCTTTCTACTCCCTCTCTTTTTCTCTCTACTCCTCTCTACCCCTCTCTACTCCTCTCTACCCCTCTCTACTCCCTCTCCTTTTCTGTCCACTCCTCTCTACCCCTCTCTACTCCCTCTCCTTTTCTCTCTACTCCTCTCTACCCCTCTCTACTCCCTCTCCTTTCCTCTCTATTCCTCTCTACTCCTCTCTACCCCTCTCTACTCCCTCTCCTTTCCTCTCTATTCCTCTCTACTCCCTCTCCTTTCCTCTCTATTCCTCTCTACTCTTCTCTACTCCTCTCTCTACTCCTCTGGATTCTCTGGATTCCTCAGCTGTTAACCTCTGCACTACAGCGCCGCCCTGTGGTGCAGATCAGTACTGAAGTTATAAATCAGCCCAGTTCTCAGAGGTTGAATGATCACGCCAAAACAAGATCTCACAGTCTCTTGTCAGAATTAGACATTCATCCATGTTTCTCACATGTCAATTTTTGAAATGGTTTCAAAAGTCAAATTTCGAAGTGTTCAGTTAAGGTTAGGCATTGATTCTGAATTGTAAAGTTTAGACGTTAACTCAAAATGGTTCAGGTAATGTTAAGCTTTGTGATTGGCTTCGAAACAAAAATGTTGAAAACAACTTTCCATCACTGGATTGAAACATGCAACCAGAGGATCCAGAGGCAGACGTCCGTCCCCAGAGCCCGAGCAAAACCAAAGCCTACTTGAAGGTTAGACGGCTCACTCCTGCAGTGGTGGGTTTGCCCTCAGACTGGAATACTGACTCTAGCCCTGTAGTGGTGGGTTTCCACATCATCTCCCGATGCCCTCAGACTGGAATACTGACTCTAGCCCTGTAGTGGTGGGTTTCCACGTCATCTCCTGATGCCCTCAGACTGGAATACTGACTCTAGCCCTGTAGTGGTGGGTTTCCACGTCATCTCCCGATGCCCTCAGACTGGAATACTGACTCTAGCCCTGTAGTGGTGGGTTTCCACGTCATCTCCCGATGCCCTCAGACTGGAATACTGACTCTAGCCCTGTAGTGGTGGGTGGGTTTCAGACTGGAATACTGACTCATCTCCCGATGCCCTCAGACTGGAATACTGACTCTAGCCCTGTAGTGGAGGGTTTTCACGTCATCTCCCGATGCCCTCAGACTGGAATACTGACTCTAGCCCTGTAGTGGTGGGTTTCCACGTCATCTCCCGATGCCCTCAGACTGGAATACTGACTCTAGCCCTGTAGTGGTGGACTGGAATACTGACTCTAGCCCTGTAGTGGTGGGTTTCCACAGTCATCTCCCGATGCCCTCAGACTGGAATACTGACTCTAGCCCTGTAGTGGTGGGTTTCCACGTCATCTCCCGATGCCCTCAGACTGGAATACTGACTCTAGCCCTGTAGTGGTGGGTTTCTCAGCCCATCATCTCCCGATGCCCTCAGACTGGAATACTGACTCTAGCCCTGTAGTGGTGGGTTTCCACGTCATCTCCCGATGCCCTCAGACTGGAATACTGACTCTAGCCCTGTAGTGGTGGGTTTCCACGTCATCTCCCGATGCCCTCAGACTGGAATACTGACTCTAGCCCTGTAGTGGTGGGTTTCCACGTCATCTCCCGATGCCCTCAGACTGGAATACTGACTCTAGCCCTGTAGTGGTGGACTGGAATACTGACTCTAGCCCTGTAGTGGTGGGTTTCCACGTCATCTCCCGATGCCCTCAGACTGGAATACTGACTCTAGCCCTGTAGTGGTGGGTTTCCACGTCATCTCCCGATGCCCTCAGACTGGAATACTGACTCTAGCCCTGTAGTGGTGGGTTTCCACGTCATCTCCCGATGCCCTCAGATGCCCTCAGACTGGAATACTGACTCTAGCCCTGTAGTGGTGGGTTTCCACATCATCTCCCGATGCCCTCAGACTGGAATACTGACTCTAGCCCTGTAGTGGTGGGTTTCCACGTCATCTCCCGATGCCCTCAGACTGGAATACTGACTCTAGCCCTGTAGTGGTGGGTTTCCACGTCATCTCCCGATGCCCTCAGACTGGAATACTGACTCTAGCCCTGTAGTGGTGGACTGGAATACTGACTCTAGCCCCGATGCCCTCAGACTGGAATACTGACTCTAGCCCTGTAGTGGTGGGTTTCCACATCATCTCCCGATGCCCTCAGACTGGAATACTACCTCTAGCCCTGTAGTGGTGGGTTTCCACGTCGTCTCCCGATGCCCTCAGACATGGACGGACGTGGAATACTGACTTGTATCACGTGTGACCTGGCTGCATGCCGAGCAAGTAGAGCTTCTTTCCACGGTTTTATTTACCAGAATATACATAAAAACAACAGGTTTCTTTTTACAGATTGGACAGAAAAGGGCCCCAGTCAGTAACATTGTTCAAATCATTTAATGGCAACACAAAACAAGTAGGTTTTACAATTCAAGCATCGTTAAAATGAATGAATAACAACATCAGCAAGTAGCATATACAGTAGAAGAACGGCTGAAACAAAACACCATTTTCACTTCAGAATCTTAATAGACAATACAGGACAGGACAGAGACAAAGTCGTAATGGTTATTAACACAATTATCATTTGTTGGTTCTACTGAAACACATCCCCATTTTCTTTCATCAAGAAACTGATGTTGTTTATGGATTCACTTTTGTCTGAAAGATTTGAGTAGCCTGATTGCCAGTCTGTTCTGGCCTTCTTGACAACTATTTATGGAATGGTCTTGTTTGGCTTGACAATGACAAGCTAGTCATTGACACTACACTATAGTAAAGCAAAATAAATGTTTAAAAGGCTTTAAACATTTTGTCTTTTTTACTAAAAGCTGATATCACAGCTTTATCTCTTTGGCACAGAGGAGAAAATATGGAAAAAAACAAGCTCTGACAATGAACTGAGCTCAACACTATGTACAAAAGGTCATGTAAAAAATGTTATAAATATGTCTAAAACCATAGACACTATGTACATCTTTACACTGTAACATGGACTGTCTGTTCTCCTCTGTAGTTTACTCACACATGGCTGTCAGTGGGGGCTGCTGAGGGGAGGACGGCTCAGAATAAAAGATGGAACTGCGCATATTGTACGGTTTCCATGGTTTCCATGTGTTTGATGTATTTGAAACCATTCCAGTGATTCCACTTTAGTCATGACCACCTGTGATTGGTATGTATAATGTAGGTTCAAATATGATTTGTTTTCTTACAAATGCCTTAGCTGGGCATGATGGAGCTTGCCTGGCACAATGAAACCAATGGAATAATCCCAAAAGTGCAAACACTCAATCTAATCGAATGCTCAAAGTATTTGATGGAAAACAAACACTATGTGAGCCATTTATCCTCCCCTCACCAGCCTCCTCTGGTGGTCAGTGGGCACAGCATGGTTGGGGTCAATTCCATTTAGATTTATATCAATTCAGAAAGTAAACCTCAATAAGAAGCATTGAAGAGAACTGGAATGTTAGTGTACTTCCTGAATTGACTGGAATTCAAATGGAATTGACCCCAACCCTGGGGCACAGTGCTGTGTTCTGCTGGTGGTGGTGTGAGGTCTTAACCTCAGCCTCCCTCCCTCTCTCATTCCCTCTTCCTCAGTACGATGTAGATGAGACCACTGACCAGACACAGAGGGAAGGACACCCAGGCCAGGATGTAGGCAAAGCCAAACACAGCATCCTCCTCCCCATCCGGACGCATTACTGTGTAGATTATAGCTCCACACATCACAAACAGACCTGGAGAGAGAGGGGGGGGGGGGGAGATGGGCGAGGAGAGAGAGAGAGAGAGAGAGAGAGCAGGGAGGGAGGGGGAGAGAGCAGGGAGGGACAGAGAGAGGAGAGAGCAGAAAAAAAGGCATTGCTAGTTTTAGATTGTTGGAGATCATCAATTTCATCCAAGTTGACACACCTAATATTTTGTAACAGACTTGGTTATGTTCTATATTGGGGAGGGGCTGAATCTGCTAGTTTCTATGCCCATGTGCAGAAAATGCATTTTTGAATCCAGCCACCTCTACCCACTAAAGCAAATTGAGTTAGATATCTAGCACAAGATGTAGTTTGGTTCCAACTAAGAGATTATGACAGTAAACCAACCCTCATAGGAAGGCACCTAACTTTGAGGAAGTTAACCAACCCTCGCAGAAAGGGACCTAACATTGAGGCAGTTAACCAACCCTCATAGTATAGGACCTAACACTGATATAGTTAACCAACCATCGTAGAAAGGGACCTAACATTGAGGCAGTTAACCAACCCTCATAGTATAGGACCTAACACTGATATAGTTAACCAACCCTCGCAGAAAGGGACCTAACATTGAGGCAGTTAACCAACCCTCATAGTATAGGACCTAACACTGATATAGTTAACCAACCATCGTAGAAAGGGACCTAACACTGAGACAGTTAACCAACCCTCGTAGTAAGGGACCTAACACTGAGACAGTTAACCAACCCTCGTGGTCACATGGGGCCGCCTCCCACTTTGACCTGAGCTATAACATCTCTGTCTTTTACAGATTCAGTTTTTCCCCCAGATCATTTCCCTGCCTGGGCGGTAAGCCCCGCAGAACAACATCCAGCCACCTCTGGGCGGTAAGCCCCGCAGAACAACATCCAGGCCCTCTTCTCACCAACATTGTTAGTTGACACCAATATAAGACAACTTTGTATAAACCGGGGGACCCGGCTAGATTAGACAATCGGGGTGATGTGATGTGATACTCACTGGCCAACAAGACCAACAACTCTATGAAGTGTCTATGTAGGCCTTTATGAAGAGGTTATGAAGGATTCATTAAGCCTTATAAGTGGTCATACTCACTGGCGAGGATCTGGAAGACGGCGGTGAAGAAGAAGCGTCCTCCTTTGACCAGGGTGAAGAGCTGACACATGAAGAAGACCAGAGAGAAGAGGCAGAACAGCACTGACAGGACCATGAGGGCCTGAACCGCCTGGATCCAGTCTGAAGAGAGGAGACAGAGGAGGTCTAACATGACATACAACCAGAGGAGGTCTAACATGACATACAACCAGAGGAGGTCTAACATGACATACAACCAGAGGAGGTCTAACATGACATACAACCAGAGGAGGTCTAACATGACATACAACCAGAGGAGGTCTAACATGACATACAACCAGAGGAGGTCTAACATGACATACAACCAGAAGAGGTCTATCATGACATACAACCAGAGGTCTAACATGACATACAACCAGAGGAGGTCTAACATGACATACAACCAGAGGAGGTCTAACATGACATACAACCAGAGGAGGTCTAACATGACATACAACCAGAGGAGGTCTAACATGACATACAACCAGAGGAGGTCTATCATGACATACAACCAGAGGAGGTCTAACATGACATACAACCAGAGGAGGTCTAACATGACATACAACCAGAGGAGGTCTAACATGACATACAACCAGAGGAGGTCTAACATGACATACAACCAGAGGAGGTCTATAATGACATACAACCAGAGGAGGGCAGGTTACTTTCTACAAGTAGTCTGTTACAGTTACTAGTTACGTATCCAAAATTGTATTCCCTATTGTAACTTTTGGATTACCCCACTAATCTAATCTAACTCACTAACCTAATCTAACTCACTAACCTAACTCACTAACCTAACCAAATCTAACTCACTAACCTAACCAAATCTAACTCACTAACCCAAATCTAACTCACTAACCTAATCTAACTCACTAACCTAATCAAACTCACTAACCTAAGTCACTAACCTAACCTAACTCACTAATCTAACTCACTAACCTAATCTAACTCACTAACCTAATCTAACTCACTAATCTAATCTAACTCACTAACCAGAGGAGGTCTAACATGACATACAACCAGAGGAGGTCTAACATGACATACAACCAGAGGAGGTCTAACATGACATACAACCAGAGGAGGTCTATCATGTCAATTTAATCTAACTCACTAACCTAATTTAACTCACTAATCTAATCTAACTCACTAACCTAACCTAATCTAACTCACTAACCTAATCTAACTCACTAACCTAACTCACCTGATCCACCTCAGACTGTTATTCCACAGGCTGGGATCCACCTCAGACTGTTATTCCACAGGCTGGGATCCACCTCAGACTGTTATTCCACAGGCTGGGATCCACCTCAGACTGTTATTCCACAGGCTGGGATCCACCTCAGACTGTTATTCCACAGGCTGGGATCCACCTCAGACTGTTATTCCACAGGCTGGGATCCACCTCAGACTGTTATTCCACAGGGCTGACTGGATCCACCTCAGACTGTTATTCCACAGGCTGGGATCCACCTCAGACTGTTATTCCACAGGCTGGGATCCACCTCAGACTGTTATTCCACAGGCTGGGATCCACCTCAGACTATTATTCCACAGGCTGGGATCCACCTCAGACTGTTATTCCACAGGCTGGGATCCACCTCAGACTGTTATTCCACAGGCTGGGATCCACCTCAGACTGTTATTCCACAGGCTGGGATCCACCTCAGACTGTTATTCCACAGGCTGGGATCCGCTCTGTGCAGCTGTTGCAAGAGCACTTCATTCATTGTTGGTTGCAAAAACAATGATTGATAGGCAGCTTAAACTTCTTCAATTCAACCGTTATTGGGTTAGATACATTGGTGAACAGCCATCCACAACAACCACAATCCGTACGGCGCAAATAACTAAATGAGAGGGCAGCAGTGTGATTCACATCAATGCGCTATGTAGATATCAATAATAAGTGATATCAGTATCACCTGTAGACTACACCACTGCACCCGTAGACGACACCACTGCACCCGTAGACTACACCACTGCACCCGTAGACTACACCACTGCACCCGTAGACGACACCACTGCACCCGTAGACGACACCACTGCACCCGTAGACGACACCACTGCACCCGTAGACGACACCACTGCCCCCGTAGACGACACCACTGCACCCGTAGACGACACCACTGCACCCGTAGACGACACCACTGCACCCGTAGACTACACCACTGCACCCGTAGACGACACCACTGCACCCGTAGACGACACCACTGCACCCGTAGACGACACCACTGCACCCGTAGACGACACCACTGCACCCGTAGACGACACCACTGCACCCGTAGACGACACCACTGCACCCGTAGACAACACCACTGCGTAGACAACACCACTGCACCCGTAGACGACACCACTGCACCTGTAGACAACACCACTGCGTAGACTACACCACTGCACCTGTAGACAACACCACTGCGTAGACAACACCACTGCACCTGTAGACAACACCACTGCGTAGACTACACCACTGCACCCGTAGACGACACCACTGCACCCGTAGACAACACCACTGCACCCGTAGACAACACCACTGCACCCGTAGACGACACCACTGCACCTGTAGACAACACCACTGCGTAGACTACACCACTGCACCTGTAGACAACACCACTGCATAGACAACACCACTGCACCTGTAGACAACACCACTGCGTAGACTACACCACTGCACCCGTAGACGACACCACTGCACCCGTAGACCACACCACTGCACCCGTGAGACACCACACCACTGCACCCGTAGACGACACCAGACGACACCACTGCACCCGTAGACCACACCACTGCACCCGTAGACAACACCACTGCACCCGTAGACCACACCACTGCACCCGTAGACAACACCACTGCACCTGTAGACAACACCACTGCGTAGACTACACCACTGCATCCGTAGACAACACCACTGCGTAGACAACACCACTGCATCCGTAGACGACACCACTGCACCCGTAGACGACACCACTGCACCCGTAGACGACACCACTGCACCCGTAGACAACACCACTGCACCCGTAGACAACACCACTACACCCGTAGACAACACCACTGCACCCGTAGACGACACCACTGCACCCGTAGACGACACCACTGCACCCGTAGACGACACCACTGCACCCGTAGACGACACCACTGCACCCGTAGACAACACCACTGCACCCGTAGACAACACCACTGCACCCGTAGACAACACCACTGCACCCGTAGACAACACCACTGCTGTCATCCTGACCTCCAAGCGTTTATTCAGGTTGGATAATCTTTGGATGCCGACAGAAGTCGCACCATTGGAAGACATAGTTTGGACTGTAGCCTACAAAAGCCCATTCCTGCTCTTTTCCCGCAATCCATTAAACCCATTTGGTGTGTCATCATAGTGGTCTCTGTCTTGTGGTCAGACTCACTCAGACGGAACAAATTTAAACTTGCACCTTTTAACAAAGCTAATTTGAATATCATTGAGAAAACAGAACGATGTCAAAGATTTTTTTTACACAAACAATCCTTTCTGAATTTAAAAGTGATCCTAGAAGTAATAATTTAGTTTTCCAAAATGATCTGTAATTTGATTACAATGTTTTTGCTGGTAAAGTAACAGATTACAGTTTGTTTTTTTGTAATCTGTTACTTGTACCGGATGGAATGTAAGCTGCATAAAACCTAACATAATTATTACATAACATAAAGTAGCACGACATATCAAAACATGAACACCTAACTCCTGATAGGTGGCAGGCTGGCTTAATGTAAAGCACTTTGTGACAAATGTTGCTGTAAAATGGGATATATGAATTTGATTGGCTGATTAACTGATTAACTGAACAGAGATGGAGCTGTCATCATGTAAAATCTCATTATTGGATAGAGGTTGGATGAGAGTGTTGGCTTACACAAAATGCAGGATCACTATTGTCCTCTAGGTGGATAGTGATAGTTTGACCTCTAGGTAGATAATGATAGTTTGACCTCTAGGTGGATAGTGATAGTTTGACCTCTAGGTAGATAATGATAGTTTGACCACTAGGTGGATAGTGATAGTTTGACCTCTAGGTAGATAATGATAGTTTGACCACTAGGTGGATAGTGATAGTTTGACCTCTAGGTAGATAATGATAGTTTGACCACTAGCTGGATAGTGATAGTTTGACCTCTAGGTGGATAATAATAGTTTGACCTCTAGGTGGATAATGATTGTTTGACCTCTAGGTGGATAATGATAGTTTGACCTCTAGGTGGATAATGATAGTTTGACCTCTAGGTGGATAATGATAGTTTGACCTCTAGGTGGATAATGATAGTTTGACCTCTAGGTGGATAATGATAGTTTGACCTCTAGGTGGATCGTGATAGTGTGACCTCTAGGTGGATAATAATAGTGTGACCTCTAGCTGGATAGTGATTGTTTGACCTCTAGGTGGATAATGATAGTTTGACCTCTAGGTGGATAATGATTGTTTGACCTCTAGGTGGATAATGATTGTTTGACCTCTAGGTGGATAATGATTGTTTGACCTCTAGGTGGATAATGATTGTTTGACCTCTAGGTGGATAATGATAGTTTGACCTCTAGGTGGATAATGATTGTTTGACCTCTAGGTGGATAATGATTGTTTGACCTCTAGATGGATAATGATAGTTTGACCTCTAGGTGGATAATGATTGTTTGACCTCTAGGTGGATAATAATAGTTTGTCCTCTAGGTGGACAATGATTGTTTGACCTCTAGGTGGATAGTGGATAGTGCTAGCAGAGACGGTAGAGAAAGCAAGAAACCCCACACCCTCATGTTGTCTGGTGGGGGCGGGGCCACTCTGGTCTACTTATTGGCCTGCAGAGGGAGTTCCCCAGGGCCAGACATCTCACTGGCTCATGTTTTCTTGTCGGAGACCAGAGCAAGCTCTTCCCTCTCTGGTGTGAGATATTATGGAGGAACAGTCAGCATGCTAGATATTATGGAGAAACAGTCAGTCAGCATGACAGATATTATAGAGGAACAGTCAGCATGACAGATATTATGGAGGAACAGACAGTAAGCATGCCAGATATTATAGAGGAACAGTCAGCATGCCAGATATTACGGAGGAACAGTCAGTAAGCATGCCAGATATTATAGAGGAACAGTCAGTCAGCATGACAGATATTACGGAGGAACAGTCAGTCAGCATGACAGATATTATAGAGGAACAGTCAGTCAGCATGACAGATATTATAGAGGAACAGTCAGTCAGCATGACAGATATTATGGAGGAACAGTCAGTAAGCATGCCAGATATTATAGAGGAACAGTCAGCATGCTAGATATTATGGAGAAACAGTCAGTCAGCATGCTAGATATTATGGAGAAACAGTCAGTAAGCATGCCAGATATGATAGAGGAACAGTCAGTAAGCATGCCAGATATTATAGAGGAACAGTCAGCATGTCAGATATTATGGAGAAACAGTCAGTCAGCATGACAGATATTATGGGGGAACAGTCAGCATGTCAGATATTATGGAGAAACAGTCAGTCAGCATGCCAGATATTATAGAGGGACAGTCAGCATGCCAGATATTATGGAGGAACAGTCAGTAAGCATGCCAGATATTATGGAGGAACAGTCAGTAAGCATGCCAGATATTATAGAGGAACAGTCCGTAAGCATGCCAGATATTATGGAGGAACAGTCAGCATGTCAGATATTATGGAGGAACAGTCAGTCAGCATGACAGATATTATAGAGGAACAGTCAGTCAGCATGACAGATATTATGGAGGAACAGTCAGTCAGTATGACAGATATTATGGAGGAACAGTCAGCATGACAGATATTATAGAGGAACAGTCAGTCAGCATGACAGATATTATAGAGGAACAGTCAGCATGACAGATATTATAGAGGAACAGTCAGCATGACAGATATTATGGAGGAACAGTCAGTCAGCATGACAGATATTATGGGGGAACAGTCAGCATGTTAGATATTATGGAGGAACAGTCAGTCAGCATGACAGATATTATGGAGGAACAGTCAGTCAGCATGACAGATATTATGGAGGAACAGTCAGCATGTCAGATATTATGGAGGAACAGTCAGTCAGCATGCCAGATATTATAGAGGAACAGTCAGTCAGCATGACAGATATTATAGAGGAACAGTCAGCATGACAGATATTATAGAGGAACAGTCAGCATGACAGTTATTATGGAGGAACAGTCAGTCAGCATGACAGATATTATGGAGGAACAGTCAGCATGACAGATATTATAGAGGAACAGTCAGCATGACAGATATTATAGAGGAACAGTCAGTCAGCATGACAGATATTATAGAGGAACAGTCAGCATGACAGATATTATAGAGGAACAGTCAGCATGAAAGATATTATGGAGGAACAGTCAGTCAGCATGACAGATATTATGGAGGAACAGTCAGCATGTCAGATATTATGGAGGAACAGTCAGCATGACAGATAATATGGAGGAACAGTCAGTCAGCATGACAGATATTATGGAGGAACAGTCAGCATGTCAGATATTATGGAGGAACAGTCAGCATGACAGATATTATAGAGGAACAGTCAGTCAGCATGACAGATATTATGGAGGAACAGTCAGCATGACAGTTATTATGGAGGAACAGTCAGCATGCCAGATATTATGGAGGAACAGTCAGCATGACAGATATTATAGAGGAACAGTCAGCATGACAGATATTATAGAGGAACAGTCAGTCAGCATGACAGATATTATGGAGGAACAGTCAGTTAGCATGACAGATATTATGGAGGAACAGTCAGTCAGCATGACAGATATTATAGAGGAACAGTCAGCATGACAGATATTATAGAGGAACAGTCAGTCAGCATGACAGATATTATAGAGGAACAGTCAGCATGACAGATATTATGGAGGAACAGTCAGTCAGCATGACAGATATTATGGAGGAACAGTCAGCATGACAGTTATTATGGAGGAACAGTCAGCATGCCAGTTATTATGGAGGAACAGTCAGCGTGCCAGATATTATGGAGGAACAGTCAGTCAGCATGACAGATATTATGGAGGAACAGTCAGCATGACAGATATTATGGAGGAACAGTCAGTCAGCATGACAGATATTATAGAGGAACAGTCAGCGTGCCAGATATTATGGAGGAACAGTCAGTCAGCATGACAGTTATTATGGAGGAACAGTCAGCATGACAGATATTATGGAGGAACAGTCAGCATGATAGATATTATGGAGGAACAGTCAGCATGACAGTTATTATGGAGGAACAGTCAGCATGACAGATATTATAGAGGAATCGTGAACTCATGTGGGAAAAGCCTGCTCATGAGGAAAGGCCCCACTTAGACAGACAGGAACCGTGTCCATTTTTTTCAATGGTAAACCGTCTGAGTAAAATATACTCTTTATCCACCATCTTTGGTACTAGTGTCTTCGACAAACCTTCATTGCTGGCAGAACTGCAGTGATATCCTGCGTTAGTAGTGAGACAGCTGTACCACAGGTCAGTATTCTTGGTTCCTCCTACAGTCCAGGCCTGGAACACAACACAACACAATGAATATAAACGACACACCCACAACACAATGAACATAAACGACACACCCACAACACAATGAATATAAACGACACACCCACAACACAACACAATGAAAATAAACGACACACCCACAACACAATGAATATAAACGACACACCCACAACACAACACAATGAAAATAAACGACACACCCACAACACAATGAATATAAACGACACACCCACAACACAACACAGCGAATATAAACGACACACCCACAACACAACACAATGAAAATAAACGACACAGCCACAACACAACACAATGAATGTAAACGACACACCTGCAACACAACACAATGAATGTAAACGACACACCTGCAACACAACACAATGAATATAAACGACACACCCACAACACAATGAATATAAACAACACACCAACAACACAATGAATGTAAACGACACACCTGCAACACAACACAATGAATATAAACGACACACCCACAACACAATGAATATAAACGACACACCCACAACACAATGAATGTAAACAACACACCCACAACACAACACAATGAATGTAAACGACACACCTGCAACACAACACAATGAATGTAAACGACACACCTGCAACACAACACAATGAATATAAACGACACACCCACAACACAATGAATATAAACAACACACCCACAACACAATGAATATAAACGACACACCTGCAACACAACACAATGAATGTAAACGACACACCCACAACACAACACAATGAATGTAAACGAACACACCCACACCCACAACACAATGAATGTAAACGACACACCCACAACACAACACAATGAATGTAAACGACACACCCACAACACAACACAATGAATGTAAACGACACACCCACAACACAACACAATGAATGTAAACGACACACCCACAACACAACACAATGAATGTAAACGACACACCCACAACACAACACAATGAATGTAAACGACACACCCACAACACAGCATTACCCATAGAACACCCAGCCACATCCATAGACTCTGTGTCAGTACACGACACACTGATATCACACACAGATGCACTTGGCTGCAGTAAGAAAGCCATCTCTATCTACGTCCATTCAACATAGAAGTAATAAACACGTATATCTAGGCTAAGCAAGATCATTTTTGGGGTTCTCAGATGCTTACAATGATCTTTTGATTATTACTTACAATGATCTTTTGATTATTGATTATTGCTTGAACAGTTGCTAAAACGCTGAAACAGCTTTAAAACACAGAACACCCAGACACATCTATGAAACAGCCTTAAAACACAGAACACCCAGACACATCTATGAAACAGCCTTAAGACACAGAACACCCAGACACATCTATGAAACAGCCTTAACACACAGAACACCCAGACACATCTATGAAACAGCCTTAAAACACAGAACACCCAGACACATCTATGAAACAGCTTTAACACCCAGACACATCTATGAAACAGCTTTAACACCCAGACACATCTATGAAACAGCCTTAAGACACAGAACACCCAGACACATCTATGAAACAGCTTTAACACCCAGACACATCTATGAAACAGCTTTAACACCCAGACACATCTATGAAACAGCTTTAACACCCAGAACACCCAGACACATCTATGAAACAGCTTTAACACCCAGACACATCTATGAAACAGCCTTAAAACACAGAACACCCAGACACATCTATGAAACAGCTTTAAAACAGAACACCCAGACACATCTATGAAACAGCCTTAACACCCAGACACATCTATGAAACAGCTTTAACACCCAGAACACCCAGACACATCTATGAAACAGCTTTAACACCCAGACACATCTATGAAACAGCCTTAAAACACAGAACACCCAGACAAACATCTATGAAACAGCTTTAACACCCAGACACATCTATGAAACAGCTTTAAACACAGAACACCCAGACACATCTATGAAACAGCTTTAAAACACAGAACACCCAGACACATCTATGAAACAGCTTTAAAACAGAACACCCAGACACATCTATGAAACAGCTTTAACACACAGAACACCCAGACACATCTATGAAACAGCTTTAACACCCAGACACATCTATGAAACAGCCTTAAAACACAGAACACCCAGACACATCTATGAAACAGCTTTAACACCCAGACACATCTATGAAACAGCTTTAACACACAGAACACCCAGACACATCTATGAAACAGCTTTAACACACAGAACACCCAGACACATCTATGAAACAGCTTTAAAACAGAACACACAGACACATCTATGAAACAGCCTTAAGACACAGAACACCCAGACACATCTATGAAACAGCCTTAACACACAGACACATCTATGAAACAGCCTTAAAACACAGAACACCCAGACACATCTATGAAACAGCTTTAACACCCAGACACATCTATGAAACAGCTTTAAAACAGAACACCCAGACACATCTATGAAACAGCCTTAAGACACAGAACACCCAGACACATCTATGAAACAGCCTTAAAACACAGAACACCCAGACACATCTATGAAACAGCTTTAACACCCAGACACATCTATGAAACAGCTTTAACACCCAGACACATCTATGAAACAACCTTAAGACACAGAACACCCAGACACATCTATGAAACAGCTTTAACACCCAGACACATCTATGAAACAGCTTTAACACCCAGACACATCTATGAAACAGCTTTAACACCCAGACACATCTATGAAACAGCCTTAAAACACAGAACACCCAGACACATCTATGAAACAGCTTTAACACCCAGACACATCTATGAAACAGCTTTAACACCCAGACACATCTATGAAACAGCTTTAACACCCAGAACACCCAGACACATCTATGAAACAGCTTTAACACCCAGACACATCTATGAAACAGCCTTAAAACACAGAACACCCAGACACATCTATGAAACAGCTTTAACACCCAGACACATCTATGAAACAGCTTTAACACACAGAACACCCAGACACATCTATGAAACAGCTTTAAAAACAGAACACCCAGACACATCTATGAAACAGCTTTAAAACACAGAACACCCAGACACATCTATGAAACAGCCTTAAGACACAGAACACCCAGACACATCTATGAAACAGCCTTAAAACACAGAACACCCAGACACATCTATGAAACAGCTTTAACACCCAGACACATCTATGAAACAGCTTTAACACAGACACATCTATGAAACAACCTTAAAACACAGAACACCCAGACACATCTATGAAACAGCTTTAACACCCATGAAACACTTTAACACCCAGACACATCTATGAAACAGCTTTAACACCCAGACACATCTATGAAACAGCCTTTAAAACACAGAACACCCAGACACATCTATGAAACAGCTTTAACACCCAGACACATCTATGAAACAGCTTTAACACCCAGACACATCTATGAAACAGCTTTAATCAGAACACCCAGACACATCTATGAAACAGCTTTAACACCCAGACACATCTATGAAACAGCCTTAAAACACAGAACACCCAGACACATCTATGAAACAGCTTTAACACCCAGACACATCTATGAAACAGCTTTAACACACAGAACACCCAGACACATCTATGAAACAGCTTTAAAACAGAACACCCAGACACATCTATGAAACAGCTTAAAACACAGAACACCCAGACACATCTATGAAACAGCTTTAGAACACCCAGACACATCTATGAAACAGCTTTAACACCCAGACACATCTATGAAACAGCTTTAACACCCAGAACACCCAGACACATCTATGAAACAGCTTTAACACCCAGACACATCTATGAAACAGCCTTAAAACACAGAACACCCAGACACATCTATGAAACAGCTTTAACACCCAGACACATCTATGAAACAGCTTTAACACACAGAACACCCAGACACATCTATGAAACAGCTTTAAAACACAGAACACCCAGACACATCTATGAAACAGCTTTAAAACAGAACACCCAGACACATCTATGAAACAGCCTTAACACCCAGACACATCTATGAAACAGCTTTAACACCCAGAACACCCAGACACATCTATGAAACAGCTTTAACACCCAGACACATCTATGAAACAGCCTTAAAACACAGAACACCCAGACACATCTATGAAACCTTTAAGACACATCTATGAAACAGCTTTAACACACAGAACACCCAGACACATCTATGAAACAGCTTTAACACACAGAACACCCAGACACATCTATGAAACAGCTTTAAAACAGAACACCCAGACACATCTATGAAACAGCCTTAAGACACAGAACACCCAGACACATCTATGAAACAGCTTTAACACCCAGACACATCTATGAAACAGCCTTAACACACAGAACACCCAGACACATCTATGAAACAGCCTTAAGACACAGAACACCCAGACACATCTATGAAACAGCTTTAACACCCAGACACATCTATGAAACAGCCTTAACACACAGAACACCCAGACACATCTATGAAACAGCTTTAAAACAGAACACCCAGACACATCTATGAAACAGCCTTAAAACACAGAACACCCAGACACATCTATGAAACAGCTTTAACACCCAGACACATCTATGAAACAGCTTTAACACACAGAACACCCAGACACATCTATGAAACAGCTTTAACACCCAGACACATCTATGAAACAGCCTTAACACCCAGACACATCTATGAAACAGCCTTAACACACAGAACACCCAGACACATCTATGAAACAGCCTTAAGACACAGAACACCCAGACACATCTATGAAACAGCCTTAAAACACAGAACACCCAGACACATCTATGAAACAGCTTTAACACCCAGAGACATCTATGAAACAGCTTTAACACCCAGAACACCCAGACACATCTATGAAACAGCTTTAACACCCAGACACATCTATGAAACAGCTTTAACACCCAGACACATCTATGAAACAGCCTTTAACACACAGAACACCCAGACACATCTATGAAACAGCTTTAACACCCAGACACATCTATGAAACAGCCTTAAGACACAGAACACCCAGACACATCTATGAAACAGCCTTAAGACACAGAACACCCAGACACATCTATGAAACAGCTTTAACACCCAGACACATCTATGAAACAGCTTTAACACCCAGACACATCTATGAAACAGCCTTAAAACACAGAACACCCAGACACATCTATGAAACAGCTTTAACACACAGACACATCTATGAAACAGCCTTAAAACACAGAACACCCAGACACATCTATGAAACAGCTTTAACACACAGACACATCTATGAAACAGCCTTAAAACACAGAACACCCAGACACATCTATGAAACAGCTTTAAAACACAGAACACCCAGACACATCTATGAAACAGCCTTAAAAACAGAACACCCAGACACATCTATGAAACAGCTTTAAAACACAGAACACCCAGACACATCTATGAAACAGCCTTAAAACAGAACACCCAGACACATCTATGAAACAGCTTTAACACCCAGACACATCTATGAAACAGCCTTAAAACAGAACACCCAGACACATCTATGAAACAGCTTTAACACCCAGACACATCTATGAAACAGCCTTAAAACAGAACACCCAGACACATCTATGAAACAGCTTTAACACCCAGACACATCTATGAAACAGCTTTAACACCCAGACACATCTATGAAACAGCTTTAACACCCAGACACATCTATGAAACAGCCTTAAAACACAGAACACCCAGACACATCTATGAAACAGCTTTAAAACACAGAACACTCAATGAACTCAACCCCCCCCACCACCACCACCACAACATGTGCATAGCCTGCTAAAAGTAGGACAAGAGGTTCCCAGGTCCATCGTGAAACTACATACGCCCATCACCTCACACAGGTTCAAATATAATTTGTTTACTCTCTAAAACTTTAGCTTGATCCAGCTTGTCTGGACACAATGGAACCAATCACATTATATAGTGTCGTCCCAAAAGTGCAAGCAACCACGCCCATTTGGCGTGATTCAGGTTCAATCAAATGCTGAAATATTTGAGCCCAGATCTGACACATCAGTTAATTTAAGCGACCCTGCCCTGTCCCAGATGGTTAAACAAGCCTGGATAGCCCCTATTGACTACACTGTCTTACTGACACACACACACACACACACACACACACACACACACACCCCCCCCACACACACCCACACACACACAGTGATATAGTACAGTAGGCAGCAATATCATAGCTACTCACATTGTATTATAGTAGGGTATAGACAACAATATCATAGTTACTCACATTGTATTATAGTAGGGTATAGACAACAATATCATAGTTACTCACATTGTATTATAGTAGGGTATAGACAACAATATCATAGTTACTCACATTGTATTATAGTAGGGTATAGACAACAATATCATAGTTACTCACATTGTATTATAGTAGGGTATAGACAACAATATCATAGTTACTCACATTGTATTATAGTAGGGTATAGACAACAATATCATAGTTACTCACATTGGCAATTGTTGAGACAAACAGTAAGACCAGGATGATGAGGTGCAAGATGAGCACTCCGAGCAGGATGAGCAGCATTTTCTGATAGATCTACACGTGGAGACAAACACACAGGAACCACAGTTATCAGACCAGAGGTCTACCGTATTGATTCAGCATCAATTACTTGAAGTGGTACTTCATATTGACACCAGGTGGCGCCATTTCCACATTTACTCATCAAACCCATATGTTTACTTCAAATTGAAAAGTATGAATCCCGTAACATTGGAGTGGATAAATGCACGGAGTTAGAGGAATGTCCCAACTCCTCAAGACTATAGTCTTGAGAACAATGTAAAATATTTACAACCAATTAAACACGTACATCAATATGATTCATGCAGCACATCGGTGGGAAAAAATCATATATATAAACAACAACAGTCGCACTCTACTTGAAACGTTTCCATAGACGTTTTGAAACGACAAGTGAGTAGCCGAGTTGAGATATAAAACGAAATGCAAATCAATGCATGATCAAAACAGCTCGATATGCCTGTGGAGAACTCCACCAACGCAGCTCGGTTGTGCGCCTGTCTGGAGTGGACCGTTATTTACTAGACAAAATGAAACGATGAGTCGTTCAAGAATTCTACAAACTCCCCCCAAAAACTATTCGATTACAATTTATCAAAAATAAATTCGAATAATTGATGAAAACGCAGCTGTGGGCCAATCAGATGAAAATAAATAAATCCAACTTGATTAAATTCCAAGAATAAAGCTGATACATTCCGTTAGTGGGAGGAGGAGAAATGAAATCAATAAAACTATCGGGATATTCATCCTTTGAAAGAAATTTAAAAAAAAAGGTAAATTAAAATTCCATATTGTATCAACTTACAGAAAGCAACGGCTGTGGTAAATTTCCCTTTAAAAATGAGTGTCAAAGAGTTTAAGGAGTTGAAGCGATCCCAGCTAGTGCACAGATCCCGCTGTAGATACTAGAAGCACTATTCCAGATGTACCACAGCCACACGCACGCTTTTCTTTACGTGAGAACACCGCCCTACGCACGTCGGTTCGTCACTGCCGCTAGGCTCCCGCTCCAACTATTATTTGGGAACTGTTTGTTTTCCTAAACTATACAGCAGGCTAAAGGCTGCTACCAACCCCACAGTGGTATTCAGGGGAAACGTTCCGTGGAAATTGCTTAGCCAGTGTGTCGTTGTAGATTACATTTTAACAAGGGTGGTTGGAGTGGAAAATAAACTAATTGGTCTCTTTTCGATGGGTATTTAATTTTTTATTCCCACACTGCTGTAAAATCGTTCACCAAAAACACTCTTTGTAGGGACAGAAAACTAAACACATCAACTATCTAAATTCAGTGTTCTTATTTGATCTATCACCATGTCAACCAATTCATATATTTTAAGAAAAATATGTTTTTTCAATCATCAATACTATATTTATTGAGGCATGTGTTTGTTTTACATTCTAACAAGACAAAGTCTTAGTCCCAAATGAGATCCTGTTGCATATTATGTACTACTTTAGATCAGACTCCTATGTGCCATGGTCTAAAGTAGTGAACTGTATAGGGAATAGGGTGCCATAGGGCTCTGGTCTAAAGTAGTGCACTACATAGGGAATAGGGTGCCATTGGCCACAGGACTTTGGTCTAAAGTAGTGCACTACATAGGGAATAGGGTGCCATTGGCCACAGGACTTTGGTCTAAAGTAGTGCACTACATAGGGAATAGGGTGCCATTGGCCATAGGGCTCTGGTCTAAAGTAGTGCACTACATAGGGAATAGGGTGGTATTTGGGAGGCAATAACGTTAAGATATTACATCAGTTGGTTGAAGTGGCCCTGCCCTGTTCCACATGGTTAATCAAGACTGGATAGCCCCTATTGACACAGATAAACTGACACGCACACAGACACATTGGCCGTCTGGCAAAAACCAGATGGACCGGACCATTTTTTTGTTGGGTGGGCTGCTCGAAATTGACATACACTTTTATATATATATATATACAACAAAAAACAATGAAAAAGGTGACATGACAGGCAGCCCATGGGACTGATAAGATTTGTTTATATATATTTTTGCGCAATCTATCTGTTGTACTTAAATATAATGAGTCTTTGGTTGAGAAGTGGGAAATAACCGGCCACCCCTAACAAGATGGGCCGGCCCGGTTTTCTCATTGGCTGAGCTGAGGTCACTGTCGCTATATTTAGCGGGTATTCAGACCTCTCTAACGACATATTTTCAAAAAAGCGACTAGCAACAAATCTAGCGACTTTTTCAGGTGTTATTGGAGACTGACGTGAAAGCACGTATCGTTCATACTCCTTTCAACGAGCAGCGGGTGCCGTGGGCCCCGCCCAGTCCAAAGCAATCACAGGTGGCCCAGTCCTTGCGCAGCAGTCCCTCCCAGCTGCAGTCAGAGCAGGAGATGTTCACCCCTCCACGTCCAGACTGCAGTCAGAGCAGGAGATGTTCACCCCTCCACGTCCAGACTGCAGTCAGAGCAGGAGATGTTCACCCCTCCACATGACTGATCCCGCCTCTGGCTTACATTTAAAAACAAACATTTAACCTGTATTATGTCAGACTAGTTACCATCATTTTCTCACATTGCCATTGACAGTTTTTTCTATTGTCTCTTTTTGGTCCATTTAGATTGTTAATGTAGATTGTGGGGCGGCAGGGTAGCCTAGTGGTTAGAGTGTAGAGGCGGCAGGGTAGCCTAGTGGTTAGAGTGTAGAGGCGACAGGGTAGCCTAGTGGTTAGAGTGTAGAGGCGACAGGGTAGCCTAGTGGTTAGAGTGTAGAGGCGACAGGGTAGCCTAGTGGTTAGAGTGTAGAGGCGACAGGGTAGCCTAGTGGTTAGAGTGTAGAGGCGACAGGGTAGCCTAGTGGTTAGAGTGTAGAGGCGACAGGGTAGCCTAGTGGTTAGAGTGTAGAGGCGGCAGGGTAGCCTAGTGGTTAGAGTGTAGAGGCGACAGGGTAGCCTAGTGGTTAGAGTGTAGAGGCGGCAGGGTAGTCTAGTGGTTAGAGTGTAGAGGCGGCAGGGTAGCCTAGTGGTTAGAGTGTAGAGGTGGCAGGGTAGCCTAGTGGTTAGAGTGTAGAGGCGGCAGGGTAGCCTAGTGGTTAGAGTGTAGAGGCGGCAGGGTAGCCTAGTGGTTAGAGTGTAGAGGCGACAGGGTAGCCTAGTGGTTAGAGTGTAGAGGAGGCAGGGGCAGTGGGGTAGCCTAGTGGTTAGAGTGTAGAGGCGGCAGGGTAGCCTAGTGGTTAGAGTGTAGAGGCGGCAGGGTAGCCTAGTGGTTAGAGTGTAGAGGCGACAGGGTAGCCTAGTGGTTAGAGCGTAGAGGCGGCAGGGTAGCCTAGTGGTTAGAGCGTTGGACTAGTAACCGGAAGGTTGCAAGTTCAATCCCCCGAGCTGACAAGGTACAAATCTGTCGTTCTGCCCCCGTCGAACCCTCTTCACGACTGTGTTGCTGTGTTTGGACCATGATGGGTCCTTAGTGATTTGAACACCAAGGAACTTGAAGCTCTCGTCCCCTACAGCTCAGCTTTAAGTGCCTTTGAACGGGGTATGGTAGGTAGTAGGTGCCAGCCGCACCGATTTGTGTCAAGAAATGCAACGCTGCTGAGGTTTTCACACCCAAATAGTTTAGTGTGTGTGTCACAGGTAACTTGGTGCGTGAGGGACACCAAGGAACTTGAAGCAGTCTGGCGCAGAGAGCATAAAAAACACTTTTAATATCGCACAGAAAAATAATGCCCCACAAAACAGGGCACGGAAAATGTGGACCAACCCAACACAACAGGGTACCAGGTCCAGAGCAGGAACAAAACATACACACGTCACATATGAGTAATCCAGCACGAACTATAAATAAGGAAGCCCATCAAGCACACAAATAGAAACAGGTGCAACTAATAAGACAAAACAAACAGACAACAAAAAAGGGATCTGTGGCGGCTAGTAGACCGGTGATGACGACCGCCGAGCACCGCCCGAACAGGAAGGGGAGATAACTTCTAGTAGACCGGTGACGACGACCGCCGAGCCCCGCCCGAACAGGCAGGGGAGATCATTTCTAGTAGGCCGGTGACGACGACCGCCGAGCACCGCCCGAACAGGCAGGGGAGATAACTTCTAGTAGACCGGTGACGACGACCGCCGAGCCCCGCCCGAACAGGCAGGGGAGATAACTTCTAGTAGACCGGTGACGACGACCGCCGAGCCCCGCCCGAACAGGCAGGGGAGATCATTTCTAGTAGGCCGGTGACGACGACCGCCGAGCACCGCCCGAACAGGCAGGGGAGATAACTTCTAGTAGACCGGTGACGACGACCGCCGAGCCCCGCCCGAACAGGTAGGGGAGATAACTTCTAGTAGACCGGTGACGACGACCGCCGAGCCCCGCCCGAACAGGCAGGGGAGATAACTTCTAGTAGGCCGGTGACGACGACCGCCGAGCACCGCCCGAACAGGCAGGGGAGATAACTTCTAGTAGACCGGTGACGACGACCGCCGAGCCCCGCCCGAACAGGTAGGGGAGATAACTTCTAGTAGACCGGTGACGACGACCGCCGAGCCCCGCCCGAACAGGCAGGGGAGATAACTTCTAGTAGACCGGTGACGACGACCGCCGAGCCCCGCCCGAACAGGCAGGGGAGATAATTTCTAGTAGGCCGGTGACGACGACCGCCGAGCCCCGCCCGAACAGGCAGGGGAGATAATTTCTAGTAGGCCGGTGACGACGACCGCCGAGCACCGCCCGAACAGGCAGGGGAGATAACTTCTAGTAGACCGGTGACGACGACCGCCGAGCCCCGCCCGAACAGGCAGGGGAGATAACTTCTAGTAGACCGGTGACGACGACCGCCGAGCACCGCCCAAACAGGCAGGGGAGATAACTTCTAGTAGACCGGTGACGACGACCGCCGAGCCCCGCCCCAACAGGCAGGGGAGATAACTTCTAGTAGACCGGTGACGACGACCGCCGAGCACCGCCCGAACAGGCAGGGGAGATAACTTCTAGTAGACCGGTGACGACGACCGCCGAGCCCCGCCCCAACAGGCAGGGGAGATAACTTCTAGTAGACCGGTGACGACGACCGCCGAGCACCGCCCGAACAGGCAGGGGAGATAACTTCTAGTAGACCGGTGACGACGACCGCCGAGCACCGCCCGAACAGGCAGGGGAGATAACTAGTAGACCGGTGACGACGACCGCCGAGCACCGCCCGAACAGGCAGGGGAGATAACTTCTAGTAGACCGGTGACGACGACCGCCGAGCCCCGCCCGAACAGGCAGGGGAGATAACTTCTAGTAGGACCGGTGACGACGACCGCCGAGCACCGCCCGAACAGGCAGGGGAGATAACTTCTAGTAGACCGGTGACGACGACCGCCGAGCCCCGCCCGAACAGGCAGGGGAGATAATTTCTAGTAGACCGGTGACGACGACCGCCGAGCACCGCCCAAACAGGCAGGGGAGATAACTTCTAGTAGACCGGTGACGACGACCGCCGAGCCCCGCCCAACAGGCAGGGGAGATAACTTCTAGTAGACCGGTGACGACGACCGCCGAGCACCGCCCGAACAGGCAGGGGAGATAACTTCTAGTAGACCGGTGACGACCGCCGAGCCCCGCCCCAACAGGCAGGGGAGATAACTTCTAGTAGACCGGTGACGACGACCGCCGAGCACCGCCCGAACAGGCAGGGGAGATAACTTCTAGTAGACCGGTGACGACGACGACCGCCGAGCCCCGCCCCAACAGGCAGGGGAGATAACTCTAGTAGTAGACCGGTGACGACGACCGCCGAGCACCGCCCGAACAGGCAGGGGAGATAACTTCTAGTAGACCGGTGACGACGACCGCCGAGCACCGCCCGAACAGGCAGGGGAGATAACTTCTAGTAGACCGGTGACGACGACCGCCGAGCACCGCCCGAACAGGCAGGGGAGATAACTTCTAGTAGACCGGTGACGACGACCGCCGAGCACCGCCCGAACAGGCAGGGGAGATAACTCTAGTAGACCGGTGACGACGACCGCCGAGCCCCGCCCCAACAGGCAGGGAGATAACTTCTAGTAGACCGGTGACGACGACCGCCGAGCACCGCCCGAACAGGCAGGGGAGATAACTTCTAGTAGACCGGTGACGACGACCGACCGAGCCCCGCCCCCCAACAGGCAGGGGAGATAACTTCTAGTAGACCGGTGACGACGACCGCCGAGCCCCGCCCCAACAGGCAGGGGAGATAACTTCTAGTAGACCGGTGACGACGACCGCGAGCACCGCCCGAACAGGCAGGGGAGATAACTTCTAGTAGACCGGTGACGACGACCGCCGAGCCCCGCCCGAACAGGCAGGGGAGATAACTTCTAGTAGACCGGTGACGACGACCGCCGAGCCCCCCCCGAACAGGCAGGGGAGATAACTTCTAGTAGACCGGTGACGACGACCGCCGAGCCCCGCCCGAACAGGCAGGGGAGATAACTTCTAGTAGACCGGTGACGACGACCGCCGAGCCCCGCCCGAACAGGCAGGGGAGATAACTTCTAGTAGACCGGTGACGACGACCGCCGAGCCCCGCCCGAACAGGCAGGGGAGATAATTCTAGTAGACCGGTGACGACGACCGCCGAGCACCGCCCGAACAGGCAGGGGAGATAACTTCTAGTAGACCGGTGACGACGACCGCCGAGCACCGCCCGAACAGGCAGGGGAGATAACTTCTAGTAGACCGGTGACGACGACCGCCGAGCACCGCCCGAACAGGCAGGGGAGATAACTCTCTAGTAGACCGGTGACGACGACCGCCGAGCACCGCCCGAACAGGCAGGGGAGATAACTTCTAGTAGACCGGTGACGACGACCGCGAGCCCCGCCCGAACAGGCAGGGGAGATAACTTCTAGTAGACCGGTGACGACGACCGCCGAGCCCCGCCCGAACAGGCAGGGGAGATAACTTCTAGTAGACCGGTGACGACGACCGCCGAGCACCGCCCGAACAGGCAGGGGAGATAACTTCTAGTAGACCGGTGACGACGACCGCCGAGCACCGCCCGAACAGGCAGGGGAGATAACTTCTAGTAGACCGGTGACGACGACCGCCGAGCACCGCCCGAACAGGCAGGGGAGATAACTTCTAGTAGACCGGTGACGACGACCGCGAGCCCCGCCCGAACAGGCAGGGGAGATAACTTCTAGTAGAGCGGTGACGACGACCGCCGAGCACCGCCCGAACAGGCAGGGGAGATAACTTCTAGTAGACCGGTGACGACGACCGCCGAGCACCGCCCGAAACAGGCAGGGGAGATAACTTCTAGTAGACCGGTGACGACGACCGCCGAGCACCGCCCGAACAGGCAGGGGAGATAACTTCCAGTAGACCGGTGACGACGACCGCCGAGCACCGCCCCAACAGGCAGGGGAGATAACTTCTAGTAGACCGGTGACGACGACCGCCGAGCCCCGCCCCAACAGGCAGGGGAGATAACTTCTAGTAGACCGGTGACGACGACCGCCGAGCCCCGCCCCAACAGGCAGGGGAGATAACTTCTAGTAGACCGGTGACGACGACCGCCGAGCACCGCCCGAACAGGCAGGGGAGATAACTTCTAGTAGACCGGTGACGACGACCGCCGAGCCCCGCCCCGAACAGGCAGGGGAGATAACTTCTAGTAGACCGGTGACGACGACCGCCGAGCCCCGCCCGAACAGGCAGGGGAGATAACTTCTAGTAGACCGGTGACGACGACCGCCGAGCCCCGCCCAACAGGCAGGGGAGATAACTTCTAGTAGACCGGTGACGACGACCGCCGAGCACCGCCCGAACAGGCAGGGGAGATAACTTCTAGTAGACCGGTGACGACGACCCGAGCCCCGCCCGAACAGGCAGGGGAGATAACTTCTAGTAGACCGGTGACGACGACCGCCGAGCACCGCCCGAACAGGCAGGGGAGATAACTTCTAGTAGACCGGTGACGACGACGCCGAGCCCCGCCCGAACAGGCAGGGGAGATAACTTCTAGTAGAGCGGTGACGACGACCGCCGAGCACCGCCCGAACAGGCAGGGGAGATAACTTCTAGTAGACCGGTGACGACGACCGCCGAGCACCGCCCGAAACAGGCAGGGGAGATAACTTCTAGTAGACCGGTGACGACGACCGAGCACCGCCCGAACAGGCAGGGGAGATAACTTCCAGTAGACCGGTGACGACGACCGCCGAGCACCGCCCGAACAGGCAGGGGAGATAACTTCTAGTAGACCGGTGACGACGACCGCCGAGCCCCGCCCGAACAGGCAGGGGAGATAACTTCTAGTAGACCGGTGACGACGACCGCCGAGCACCGCCCGAACAGGCAGGGGAGATAACTCTAGTAGACCGGTGACGACGACCGCCGAGCACCGCCCGAAACAGGCAGGGAGATAACTTCTAGTAGACCGGTGACGACGACCGCCGAGCACCGCCCGAACAGGCAGGGGAGATAACTTCTAGTAGACCGGTGACGACGACCGCCGAGCACCGCCCGAACAGGCAGGGGAGATAACTTCTAGTAGACCGGTGACGACGACCGCCGAGCCCCGCCCCAACAGGCAGGGGAGATAACTTCTAGTAGACCGGTGACGACGACCGCGAGCCCCGCCCGAACAGGCAGGGGAGATAACTTCTAGTAGACCGGTGACGACGACCGCCGAGCACCGCCCGAACAGGCAGGGGAGATAACTTCTAGTAGACCGGTGACGACGACCGCCGAGCCCCGCCCGAACAGGCAGGGGAGATAACTTCTAGTAGACCGGTGACGACGACCGCCGAGCCCCGCCCCAACAGGCAGGGGAGATAACTTCTAGTAGACCGGTGACGACGACCGCCGAGCCCCGCCCGAACAGGCAGGGGAGATAACTTCTAGTAGACCGGTGACGACGACCGCCGAGCCCCGCCCCAACAGGCAGGGGAGATAACTTCTAGTAGACCGGTGACGACGACCGCCGAGCACCGCCCGAACAGGCAGGGGAGATAACTTCTAGTAGACCGGTGACGACGACCGCCGAGTCCCGCCCGAACAGGCAGGGGAGATAACTTCTAGTAGACCGGTGACGACGACCGCCGAGCCCCGCCCCAACAGGCAGGGGAGATAACTTCTAGTAGGCCGGTGACGACGACCGCCGAGCCCCGCCCCAACAGGCAGGGGAGATAACTTCTAGTAGACCGGTGACGACGACCGCCGAGCACCGCCCGAACAGGCAGGGGAGATAACTTCTAGTAGACCGGTGACTACGACCGCCGAGCACCGCCCGAACAGGCAGGGGAGATAACTCTAGTAGACCGGTGACGACGACCGCCGAGCACCGCCCTAACAGGCAGGGGAGCTAACTCTAGTAGACCGGTGACGACGACCGCCGAGCACCGCCCGAACAGGCAGGGGAGCTAACTTCTAGTAGACCGGTGACGACGACCGCCGAGCACCGCCCGAACAGGCAGGGGAGCTAACTTCTAGTAGGCCGGTGACGACGACCGCCGAGCACCGCCCGAACAGGCAGGGGAGCTAACTTCTAGTAGACCGGTGACGACGACCGCCGAGCACCGCCCGAACAGGCAGGGGAGCTAACTTCTAGTAGACCGGTGACGACGACCGCCGAGCACCGCCCGAACAGGCAGGGGAGATAACTTCTAGTAGACCGGTGACGACGACCGCCGAGCCCCGCCCAACAGGCAGGGGAGATAACTTCTAGTAGACCGGTGACGACGACGCCGAGCCCCGCCCGAACAGGCAGGGGAGATAACTTCTAGTAGACCGGTGACGACGACCGCCGAGCCCCGCCCCAACAGGCAGGGGAGATAACTTCTAGTAGACCGGTGACGACGACCGCCGAGCACCGCCCGAACAGGCAGGGGAGATAACTTCTAGTAGACCGGTGACGACGACCGCCGAGCACCGCCCGAACAGGCAGGGGAGATAACTTCTAGTAGACCGGTGACGACGACCGCCGAGCCCCGCCCCAACAGGCAGGGGAGATAACTTCTAGTAGACCGGTGACGACGACCGCCGAGCCCCGCCCGAACAGGCAGGGGAGATAACTTCTAGTAGACCGGTGACGACGACCGCCGAGCCCCGCCCGAACAGGCAGGGGAGATAACTTCTAGTAGAGCGGTGACGACGACCGCCGAGCACCGCCCGAACAGGCAGGGGAGATAACTTCTAGTAGACCGGTGGTGACGAGCACCGCCTAGACCGGAGCACCGCGAGCACCGCCCGAACAGGCAGGGGAGATAACTTCTAGTAGACCGGTGACGACGACCGCCGAGCCCGCCCGAACAGGCAGGGGAGATAACTTCTAGTAGACCGGTGACGACGACCGCCGAGCCCCGCCCCAACAGGCAGGGGAGATAACTTCTAGTAGACCGGTGACGACGACCGCCGAGCCCCGCCCCAACAGGCAGGGGAGATAACTTCTAGTAGACCGGTGACGACGACCGCCGAGCCCCGCCCCAACAGGCAGGGGAGATAACTTCTAGTAGACCGGTGACGACGACCGCGAGCACCGCCCGAACAGGCAGGGGAGATAACTTCTAGTAGACCGGTGACGACGACCGCCGAGTCCCGCCCGAACAGGCAGGGGAGATAACTTCTAGTAGACCGGTGACGACGACCGCCGAGTCCCGCCCGAACAGGCAGGGGAGATAACTTCTAGTAGACCGGTGACGACGACCGCCGAGCCCCGCCCCAACAGGCAGGGGAGATAACTTCTAGTAGACCGGTGACGACGACCGCCGAGCCCCGCCCGAACAGGCAGGGGAGATAACTTCTAGTAGACCGGTGACGACGACCGCCGAGCACCGCCCGAACAGGCAGGGGAGATAACTTCTAGTAGACCGGTGACGACGACCGCCGAGTCCCGCCCGAACAGGCAGGGGAGATAACTTCTAGTAGACCGGTGACGACGACCGCCGAGCCCCGCCCCAACAGGCAGGGGAGATAACTTCTAGTAGACCGGTGACGACGACCGCCGAGCCCCGCCCCAACAGGCAGGGGAGATAACTTCTAGTAGACCGGTGACGACGACCGCCGAGCACCGCCCGAACAGGCAGGGGAGATAACTTCTAGTAGACCGGTGACTACGACCGCCGAGCACCGCCCGAACAGGCAGGGGAGATAACTTCTAGTAGACCGGTGACGACGACCGCCGAGCACCGCCCTAACAGGCAGGGGAGCTAACTTCTAGTAGACCGGTGACGACGACCGCCGAGCACCGCCCGAACAGGCAGGGGAGCTAACTTCTAGTAGACCGGTGACGACGACCGCCGAGCACCGCCCGAACAGGCAGGGGAGCTAACTTCTAGTAGGCCGGTGACGACGACCGCCGAGCACCGCCCGAACAGACAGGGGAGCTAACTTCTAGTAGACCGGTGACGACGACCGCCGAGCACCGCCCGAACAGGCAGGGGAGCTAACTTCTAGTAGACCGGTGACGACGACCGCCGAGCACCGCCCGAACAGGCAGGGGAGCTAACTTCTAGTAGGCCGGTGACGACGACCGCCGAGCACCGCCCGAACAGGCAGGGGAGCTAACTTCTAGTAGGCCGGTGACGACGACCGCCGAGCACCGCCCGAACAGGCAGGGGAGCTAACTTCTAGTAGGCCGGTGACGACGACCGCCGAGCACCGCCCGAACAGGCAGGGGAGCTAACTTCTAGTAGACCGGTGACGACGACCGCCGAGCACCGCCCGAACAGGCAGGGGAGCTAACTTCTAGTAGGCCGGTGACGACGACCGCCGAGCACCGCCCGAACAGGCAGGGGAGCTAACTTCTAGTAGGCCGGTGACGACGACCGCCGAGCACCGCCCGAACAGGCAGGGGAGCTAATTTCTAGTAGGCAGGTGACGAACGATTTTCTAGTAGGCCGCCGAGCACCGCCCCGAACAGGCAGGGGAGATAACTTCTAGTAGGCCGGTGACGACGACCGCCGAGCACCGCCCGAACAGGCAGGGGAGATAATTTCTAGTAGGCCGGTGACGACGACCGCCGAGCCCCGCCCCAACAGGCAGGGGAGATAACTTCTAGTAGGCCGGTGACGACGACCGCTGAGCCCCGCCCCAACAGGCAGGGGAGATAACTTCTAGTAGACCGGAGGCCGCCGAGCCCGAACAGGCAGGGGAGATCTAGTAGGCCGGTGACGAGCACCGCCCGAACAGGCAGGGGAGATAACTTCTAGTAGACCGGTGACGACGACCGCCGAGCACCGCCCGAACAGGCAGGGGAGATAACTTCTAGTAGACCGGTGACGACGACCGCCGAGCCCCGCCCCAACAGGCAGGGGAGATAACTTCTAGTAGACCGGTGACGACGACCGCCGAGCCCCGCCCCAACAGGCAGGGGAGATAACTTCTAGTAGACCGGTGACGACGACACGAGCACCGCCCCAACAGGCAGGGGAGATAACTTCTAGTAGACCGCCGAGCCGAACAGGCAGGGGAGATAACTTCTAGTAGACCGGTGACGACGACCGCCGAGCACCGCCCGAACAGGCAGGGGAGATAACTCTAGTAGACCGGTGACGACGACCGCCGAGCACCGCCCTAACAGGCAGGGGAGACTTCTAGTAGACCGGTGACGACGACGCCGAGCACCGCCCGAACAGGCAGGGGAGATAACTTCTAGTAGACCGGTGACGACGACCGCCGAGCACCGCCCCAACAGGCAGGGGAGATAACTTCTAGTAGACCGGTGACGACGACCGCGAGCACCGCCCGAACAGGCAGGGGAGATTTCTAGTAGACCGGTGACGACGACCGCTGAGCACCGCCCGAACAGGCAGGGGAGATAACTTCTAGTAGACCGGTGACGACGACCCCGAGCCCCGAGCACCGCCGGAACAGGCAGGGGAGCAGGGGAGATAATCTCTAGTAGACCGGTGACGACGACCGCCGAGCACCGCCCGAACAGGCAGGGGAGCTAACTTCTAGTAGACCGGTGACGACGCGAGCCCCGCCCCAACAGGCAGGGGAGCTAGTACCCTGACGACGACCGCCGAGCCCCGCCCCAACAGGCAGGGGAGATAACTAGGTAGACCTGACGACGACCGCCGAGCACCGCCCAACAGGCAGGGAGATAACTTCTAGTAGACCGGTGACGACGACCGCCGAGCACCGCCCGAACAGGCAGGGGAGCTAATCTTCTAGTAGACCGGTGACGACGACCGCCGAGCACCGCCCGAACAGGCAGGGGAGCTAATCTTCTAGTAGGCCGGTGACGACGACCGCCGAGCACCGCCCGAACAGGCAGGGGAGCTTCTCTAGTAGGCCGGTGACGACGACCGCCGAGCACCGCCCGAACAGGCAGGGGAGCTAACTTCTAGTAGACCGGTGACGACGACCGCCGAGCACCGCCCGAACAGGCAGGGGAGCTAACTTCTAGTAGGCCGGTGACGACGACCGCCGAGCACCGCCCGAACAGGCAGGGGAGCTAACTTCTAGTAGGCCGGTGACGACGACCGCCGAGCACCGCCCGAACAGGCAGGGGAGCTAACTTCTAGTAGGCCGGTGACGACGACCGCCGAGCACCGCCCGAACAGGCAGGGGAGATAACTTCTAGTAGGCCGGTGACGACGACCGCTGAGCCCCGCCCCAACAGGCAGGGGAGATAACTTCTAGTAGACCGGTGACGACGACCGCCGAGCCCGAACAGGCAGGGGAGATAACTTCTAGTAGGCCGGTGACGACGACCGCCGAGCCCGAACAGGCAGGGGAGATAACTTCTAGTAGGCCGGTGACGACGACCGCCGAGCCCGAACAGGCAGGGGAGATAACTTCTAGTAGACCGGTGACGACGACCGCCGAGCACCGCCCGAACAGACAGGGGAGATAACTTCTAGTAGACCGGTGACGACGACCGCCGAGCACCGCCCGAACAGGCAGGGGAGATAACTTCTAGTAGACCGGTGACGACGACCGCCGAGCACCGCCCGAACAGGCAGGGGAGATAACTTCTAGTAGACCGGTGACGACGACCGCCGAGCACCGCCCTAACAGGCAGGGGAGCTAACTTCTAGTAGACCGGTGACGACGACCGCCGAGCACCGCCCGAACAGGCAGGGGAGCTAACTCTAGTAGACCGGTGACGACGACCGCCGAGCACCGCCCGAACAGGCAGGGGAGCTAACTTCTAGTAGGCCGGTGACGACGACCGCCGAGCACCGCCCGAACAGGCAGGGAGCTAACTTCTAGTAGGCCGGTGACGACGACCGCCGAGCACCGCCCGAACAGGCAGGGGAGCTAACTTCTAGTAGACCGGTGACGACGACCGCCGAGCACCGCCCGAACAGGCAGGGGAGCTAACTTCTAGTAGACCGGTGACGACGACCGCCGAGCACCGCCCGAACAGGCAGGGGAGCTAACTTCTAGTAGGCCGGTGACGACGACCGCCGAGCACCGCCCGAACAGGCAGGGGAGCTAACTTCTAGTAGACCGGTGACGACGACCGCCGAGCACCGCCCGAACAGGCAGGGGAGCTAACTTCTAGTAGACCGGTGACGACGACCGCCGAGCACCGCCCGAACAGGCAGGGGAGCTAACTTCTAGTAGGCCGGTGACGACGACCGCCGAGCACCGCCCGAACAGGCAGGGGAGCTAATCTTCTAGTAGGCCGGTGACGACGACCGCCGAGCACCGCCCGAACAGGCAGGGGAGCTAACTTCTAGTAGGCCGGTGACGACGACCGCCGAGCACCGCCCGAACAGGCAGGGGAGCTAACTTCTAGTAGGCCGGTGACGACGACCGCCGAGCACCGCCCGAACAGGCAGGGGAGCTAACTTCTAGTAGACCGGTGACGACGACCGCCGAGCACCGCCCGAACAGGCAGGGGAGCTAACTTCTAGTAGGCCGGTGACGACGACCGCCGAGCACCGCCCGAACAGGCAGGGGAGAAAATTTCTAGTAGGCCGGTGACGACGACCGCCGAGCACCGCCCGAACAGGCAGGGGAGATAACTTCTAGGAGGCCGGTGACGACGACCGCCGAGCACCGCCCGAACAGGCAGGGGAGATAATTTCTAGTAGGCCGGTGACGACGACCGCCGAGCCCCGCCCCAACAGGCAGGGGAGATAACTTCTAGGAGGCCGGTGACGACGACCGCCGAGCCCCGCCCCAACAGGCAGGGGAGATAACTTCTAGTAGGCCGGTGACGACGACCGCTGAGCCCCGCCCCAACAGGCAGGGGAGATAACTTCTAGTAGGCCGGTGACGACGACCGCCGAGCCCGAACAGGCAGGGGAGATAACTTCTAGTAGGCCGGTGCCGAACAGGCAGGGGAGATAACTTCTAGTAGGCCGGTGACGACGACCGCCGATCCCGAACAGGCAGGGGAGCTAACTTCGGTGGAAGTCGTGACAGTGTGTCAAGAATGTTCCATCCATAGCTGGGGGAAGCAGAGGTGCACTGGGCCTTAAATAATAATATTATTAATTTGACAAAAGTGGTGCACTGGGCCTTAAATGTCCTGTATGAACCCAACTGTGGGAAGTGTTGGAGTCAACATGGGCCAGCATCCCTGTGGAACCCTTTCCACACCTTGTAGAGTAAATATGGGCCAGCATCCCTGTGGAACCCTTTCCACACCTCTCTCTGATCCAGCTCTCCCTGACTTCCTGTCTGGCCCAGAACACTGTGAGAGTATCACTTTCTCTCTGGTCCAGCTCTCTCTGACTTCCTGTCTGGCCCAGAACACTGTGAGAGTATCTCTTTCTCTCTGGTCCAGCTCTCTCTGACTTCCTGTCTGGCCCAGAACACTGTGAGAGTATCTCTTTCTCTCTGATCCAGCTCTCTCTGACTTCCTGTCTGGCCCAGAACACTGTGAGAGTATCTCTTTCTCTCTGATCCAGCTCTCTCTGACTTCCTGTCTGGCCCAGAACACTGTGAGAGTATCTCTTTCTCTCTGATCCAGCTCTCTCTGGACATGTTGGGTTCAACAGAGAGGAGACATGTTGGGTTCAACAGAGAGGAGACATGTTGGGGTCAACAGAGAGGAGACATGTTGGGTTCAACAGAAAGGAGACATGTTGGGTTCAACAGAGAGGAGGCATGTTGGGGTCAACAGAGAGGAGACATGTTGGGTTCAACAGAGAGGAGGCATGTTGGGGCCAACAGAGAGGAGACATGTTGGGTTCAACAGAGAGGAGACATGTTGGGGTCAACAGAGAGGAGACATGTTGGGGTCAACAGAGAGGAGACATGTTGGGGTCAACAGAGAGGAGACATGTTGGGGTCAACAGAGAGGAGACATGTTGGGGTCAACAGAGAGGAGACATGTTGGGGCCAACAGAGAGGAGACATGTTGGGGCCAACAGAGAGGAGACATGTTGGGTTCAACAGAGATGAGACATGTTGGGTTCAACAGAGAGGAGACATGTTGGGTTCAACAGAGAGGAGACATGTTGGGTTCAACAGAGATGAGACATGTTGGGGTCAACAGAGAGGAGGCATGTTGGGGCCAACAGAGAGGAGACATGTTGGGGTCAACAGAGAGGAGGCATGTTGGGTTCAACAGAGAGGAGACATGTTGGGGTCAACAGAGAGGAGACATGTTGGGGTCAACAGAGAGGAGACATGTTGGGGTCAACAGAGAGGAGACATGTTGGGGCCAACAGAGAGGAGACATGTTGGGGCCAACAGAGAGGAGACATGTTGGGGCCAACAGAGAGGAGGCATGTTGGGTTCAACAGAGAGGAGACATGTTGGGTTCAACAGAGAGGAGACATGTTGGGTTCAACAGAGAGGAGACATGTTGGGTTCAACAGAGATGAGACATGTTGGGGTCAACAGAGAGGAGGCATGTTGGGGCCAACAGAGAGGAGACATGTTGGGGTCAACAGAGAGGAGGCATGTTGGGGCCAACAGAGATGTTGGGTTCAACAGAGAGGAGACATGTTGGGGTCAACAGAGAGGAGACATGTTGGGTTCAACAGAGAGGAGGCATGTTGAGGCCAACAGAGATGTTGGGTTCAACAGAGAGGAGGCATGTTGGGGCCAACAGAGATGTTGGGGTCAAGAGAGAGGAGGCATGTTGGGTTCAACAGAGAGGACGTATGTTGGGTTCAACAGAGAGGAGACATGTTGGGTTCAACAGAGAGGAGACATATTGGGTTCAACAGAGAGGAGACATGTTGGGGCCAACAGAGATGTTGGGGTCAAGAGAGAGGAGGCATGTTGGGTTCAACAGAGAGGACGTATGTTGGGTTCAACAGAGAGGAGACATGTTGGGTTCAACAGAGAGGAGACATGTTGGGTTCAACAGAGAGGAGGCATGTTGGGGCCAACAGAGATGTTGGGGTCAAGAGAGAGGAGGCATGTTGGGTTCAACAGAGAGGAGACATGTTGGGTTCAACAGAGAGGAGGCATGTTGGGGACAACAGAGATGTTGGGGTCAAGAGAGAGGACGCATGTTGGGGCCAACAGAGAGGAGGCATGTTGGGTTCAACAGAGAGGAGACATGTTGGGTTCAACAGAGATGTTGGGTTCAACAGAGAGGAGACATGTTGGGGTCAACAGAGATGTTGGGGTCAACAGAGATGTTGGGTTCAACAGAGAGGAGACATGTTGGGGCCAACGAAGAGGAGGCATGTTGGGGTCAACAGAGATGTTGGGTTATGGATGTTAGGAGGGATCTTTCCAGCTCTGCTTGGCCCAGAAAACTGGCAAGACGATGTGAGACTGAACTGAATTATATGCGTTGTTATGGGAGAGGGAACGTGGGAATGTGTTTCCAAAGTGAAATCCTTCAGACATACAGTATAATAGAACAATGAACTGGTAGATGGTAATGTACAGGGAGCTATGTGGAGAGGTCTGGTAGATGGTAATGTACAGGGAGCTATGTGGAGAGGTCTGGTAGATGGTAGATGGTAATGTACAGGGATCTATGTGGAGAGGTCTGGTAGATGGTAATGTACAGGGAGCTATGTGGAAAGGTCTGGTAGATGGTAATGTACAGGGAGCTATGTGGAGAGGTCTGGTAGATGGTATCCTCAATGAAATGATCAAATATACAGACAACAAATTCCAATTGGCTATACTAAAACTCTTTAACATCATACTTAGCTCTGGCATCTTCCCCAATATTTGGAACCAAGGACTGATCACCCCAATCCACAAAAGTGGAGACAAATTTGACCCCAATAACTACCGTGGAATATGTGTAAACAGTAACCTTGGGAAAATCCTCTGCATTATTATTAACAGCAGACTCGTACATTTCCTCAATGAAAACAATGTACTGAGCAAATGTCAAACTGGCTTTTTACCAAATTACCGTACAACAGACCATGTATTCACCCTGCACACCCTAATTGACAACCAAACAAACCAAAACAAAGGCAAAGTATTCTCATGCTTTGTTGATTTCAAAAAAGCCTTCGACTCAATCTGGCATGAGGGTCTGCTATACAAACTGATGGAAAGTGGTGTTGGGGGTAAAACATACGACATTATAAAATCCATGTACACAAACAACAGGTGTGCGGTTAAAATTGGCAAAAAACACACACATTTCTTCACACAGGGTCGTGGGGTTAGACAGGGATGCAGCTTAAGCCCCACCCTCTTCAACATATATATCAACGAATTGGCACGGGCACTAGAAAAGTCTGCAGCACCCGGCCTCCCCCTGCTAGAATCCGAAGTCAAATGTCTGCTGTTTGCTGATGATCTGGTGCTTCTGTCACCAACCAAGGAGGGCCTACAGCAGCACCTAGATCTTATGCACAGATTCTGTCAGACCTGGGCCCTGACAGTAAATCTCAGTAAGACCAAAATAATGGTGTTCCAAAAAGGTCCAGTCACCAGGACCACAAATACAAATTCCATCTAGACACTGTTGCCCTAGAGCACACAAAAAACTATACATACCTTGGCCTAAACATCAGCGCCACAGGTAACTTCCACAAAGCTGTGAACGATCTGAGAGACAAGGCAAGAAGGGCATTCTATGCCATCAAAAGAAACATAAATTTCAACATACCAATTAGGATTTGGCTAAAAATACTTGAATCAGTCATAGAGCCCATTGCCCTTTATGGTTGTGAGGTCTGGGGTCCGCTCACCAACCAAGACTTCACAAAATGGGACAAACACCAAATTGAGACTCTGCACGCAGAATTCTGCAAAAATATCCTCCGTGTACAACGTAAAACACCAAATACTGCATGCAGAGCAGAATTAGGCCGATACCCACTAATTATCAAAATCCAGAAAAGAGCCGTTAAATTCTACAACCACCTAAAAGGAAGCGATTCACAAACCTTCCATAACAAAGCCATCACCTACAGAGAGATGAACCTGGAGAAGAGTCCCATAAGCAAGCTGGTCCTGGGGCTCTGTTCACAAACACAAACACACCCTACAGAGCCCCAGGACAACATCACAATTAGACCCAACCAAATCACGAGAAAACAAAAAGATAATTACTTAACACATTGGAAAGAATTAACAAAAAGACAGAGCAAACTAGAATGCTATTTGGCCCTACACAGAGAGTACACAGCGGCAGAATACCTGACCACTGTGACTGACCCAAAATTAAGGAAAGCTTTGACTATGTACAGACTCAGTGAGCATAGCCTTGCTATTGAGAAAGGCCGCCGTAGGCAGACATGGCTCTCAAGAGAAGACAGGCTATGTGCTCACTGCCCACAAAATGAGGTGGAAACTGAGCTGCACTTCCTAACCTCCTGCCCAATGTATGACCATATTAGAGAGACATATTTCCCCCAGATTACACAGATCCACAAAGAATTCGAAAACAAATCCAATTTTGAAAAACTCCCATATCTTTTGGGTGAAATTCCACAGTGTGCTATCACAGCAGCAATATTTGTGACCTGTTGCCACGAGAAAAGGGCAACCAGTGAAGAACAAACACCATTGTAAATACAACCCATATTTATGCTTATTCATTTTATCTTGTGTCCTTTAACTATTTGTACATTGTATATATATATATATATAATATGACATTTGTAATGTCTTTACTGTTTTGAAACTTCTGTATGTGTAATGTTTACTGTTAATTTTTGTTGTTTTTCACTTTATATATATTCACTTTGTATGTTGTCTACCTCACTTGCTTTGGCAATGTTAACACATGTTTCCCATGCCAATAAAGCCCTTGAATTGAATTGAATTGGTAGATGGTAATGTACAGGGATCTATGTGGAGAGGTCTGGTAGATGGTAGATGATAATGTACAGGGAGCTATGTGGAGAGGTCTGGTAGATAGTAATGTACAGGGAGCTATGTGGAGAGGTCTGGTAGATGGTAGATGGTAATGTACAGGGAGCTATGTGGAGAGGTCTGGTAGATGGTAATGTACAGGGAGC
>NC_088421.1:46113743-46181243 GCF_034236695.1 Oncorhynchus nerka | reverse complement strand
TAATGGTGATTGATTGTGGAAACGAGCCTGGCCTGGCCCATGGCCTGGCTGCTGACTGGAGAGCATTACAAGCGGCAGCTGGGAATTTCACATGTTAGGATGAAGAAAATACTGTAACTCCCCCCTCCTCCCTGCAGCACGCACGCACACACACACACACACACACACACACACACACACACACACACACACACACACACACACACACACACACACACACACACACACACACACACACACACACACACACACACACACACACACACACACACACACACACACACACACACACACACACACACACACAGAGAGAGAGAAACAAGAGGAAACACTCAACCACTGAAGTCTTGATGAGGGCCAGTGTCACCAAGAGAATAAACTCCGCCCCTCGGGCGTGTCCAGAGGAGAAATATTAGTCATGTTACCAGACGTCTTTGAGTCCTCCCAAAGCTGCCGAGGAAGTGTAAGAATCTGATGAGGGAATTACAGTATTGTGAAAGCTGAAGGGTGGGAGTAATGATTTATGTATGTCTATGGGTGGAACATTCTCTCTGGAAATTCTCTTCGCTCTTGGAACATTCTCTCTGGAAATTCTCTTCACTCTTCTATCTTAGATGGAACTTTCTCAGAATTATTTCCAGGATATCTGTAGTTCTGGTTAATTCATCATGCAGCAGTATGCTTTGTTCCTCGATGGCCTCACTGTGATGTCTGGTGTGTTTATGGTTCACCACTTAGAGACTATCAGATAACAATCCACTGACCTGGGAGATAAGAGGGGAGGACAGAGGAGGAGGAAGAGGAGGAGGAGGAGGAAGAGGAGGAGGAGGAGGAGGAGAAGGGAGAGGGGGCCCAAAGACAAGCACAAGACTACACACTTAATATGGCTGTATAAAAATTCCATTAGACACACAGAGATAGTAATATAGACATTCCACAAGATACACAGACTCAGGCATGGACACACAGAGAGAGTAATATAGACATTCCACAAGATACACATAGACTCAGGCATGGACACACAGAGATAGTAATATAGACATTCCACAAGATACACATAGACTCAGGCATGGACACACAGAGATAGTAATATAGACATTCCACAAGATACACATAGACTCAGGCATGGACACACAGAGAGAGTAATATAGACATTCCACAAGATACACATAGACTCAGGCATGGACACACATTTACATTTACATTTACATTTAAGTCATTTAGCAGACGCTCTTATCCAGAGCGACTTACAAATTGGTGCGTTCACCTTATGACATCCAGTGGAATAGCCACTTTACAATAGTGCATCTAAATCTTTTAAGGGGGGTGAGAAGGATTACTTTATCCTATCCTAGGTATTCCTTAAAGAGGTGGGGTTTCAGGTGTCTCCGGAAGGTGGTGATTGACTCCGCTGTCCTGGCGTCGTGAGGGAGTTTGTTCCACCATTGGGGGGCCAGAGCAGCGAACAGTTTTGACTGGGCTGAGCGGGAACTGTACTTCCTCAGTGGTAGGGAGGCGAGCAGGCCAGAGGTGGATGAACGCAGTGCCCTTGTTTGGGTGTAGGGCCTGATCAGAGCCTGGAGGTACTGAGGTGCCGTTCCCCTCACAGCTCCGTAGGCAAGCACCATGGTCTTGTAGCGGATGCGAGCTTCAACTGGAAGCCAGTGGAGAGAGCGGAGGAGCGGGGTGACGTGAGAGAACTTGGGAAGGTTGAACACCAGACGGGCTGCGGCGTTCTGGATGAGTTGTAGGGGTTTAATGGCACAGGCAGGGAGCCCAGCCAACAGCGAGTTGCAGTAATCCAGACGGGAGATGACAAGTGCCTGGATTAGGACCTGCGCCGCTTCCTGTGTGAGGCAGGGTCGTACTCTGCGGATGTTGTAGAGCATGAACCTACAGGAACGGGCCACCGCCTTGATGTTAGTTGAGAACGACAGGGTGTTGTCCAGGATCACGCCAAGGTTCTTAGCGCTCTGGGAGGAGGACACAATGGAGTTGTCAACCGTGATGGCGAGATCATGGAACGGGCAGTCCTTCCCCGGGAGGAAGAGCAGCTCCGTCTTGCCGAGGTTCAGCTTGAGGTGGTGATCCGTCATCCACACTGATATGTCTGCCAGACATGCAGAGATGCGATTCGCCACCTGGTCATCAGAAGGGGGAAAGGAGAAGATTAATTGTGTGTCGTCTGCATAGCAATGATAGGAGAGACCATGTGAGGTTATGACAGAGCCAAGTGAGTTGGTGTATAGCGAGAATAGGAGAGGGCCTAGAACAGAGCCCTGGGGGACGCCAGTGGTGAGAGCGCGTGGTGAGGAGACAGATTCTCGCCACGCCACCTGGTAGGAGCGACCCGTCAGGTAGGACGCAATCCAAGCGTGGGCCGCGCCGGAGATGCCCAACTCGGAGAGGGTGGAGAGGAGGATCTGATGGTTCACAGTATCGAAGGCAGCCGATAGGTCTAGAAGGATGAGAGCAGAGGAGAAAGAGTTAGCTTTAGCAGTGCGGAGCGCCTCCGTGATACAGAGAAGAGCAGTCTCAGTTGAATGACTAGTCTTGAAACCTGACTGATTTGGATCAAGAAGGTCATTCTGAGAGAGATAGCGGGAGAGCTGGCCAAGGACGGCACGTTCAAGAGTTTTGGAGAGAAAAGAAAGAAGGGATACTGGTCTGTAGTTGTTGACATCGGAGGGATCGAGTGTAGGTTTTTTCAGAAGGGGTGCAACTCTCGCTCTCTTGAAGACGGAAGGGACGTAGCCAGCGGTCAGGGATGAGTTGATGAGCGAGGTAAGGTAAGGGAGAAGGTCTCCGGAAATGGTCTGGAGAAGAGAGGAGGGGATAGGGTCAAGCGGGCAGGTTGTTGGGCGGCCGGCCGTCACAAGACGCGAGATTTCATCTGGAGAGAGAGGGGAGAAAGAGGTCAGAGCACAGGGTAGGGCAGTGTGAGCAGAACCAGCGGTGTCGTTTGACTTAGCAAACGAGGATCGGATGTCGTCGACCTTCTTTTCAAAATGGTTGACGAAGTCATCTGCAGAGAGGGAGGAGGGGGGAGGGGGAGGAGGATTCAGGAGGGAGGAGAAGGTGGCAAAGAGCTTCCTAGGGTTAGAGGCAGATGCTTGGAATTTAGAGTGGTAGAAAGTGGCTTTAGCAGCAGAGACAGAAGAGGAAAATGTAGAGAGGAGGGAGTGAAAGGATGCCAGGTCCGCAGGGAGGCGAGTTTTCCTCCATTTCCGCTCGGCTGCCCGGAGCCCTGTTCTGTGAGCTCGCAATGAGTCGTCGAGCCACGGAGCGGGAGGGGAGGACCGAGCCGGCCTGGAGGATAGGGGACATAGAGAGTCAAAGGATGCAGAAAGGGAGGAGAGGAGGGTTGAGGAGGCATAATCAGGAGATAGGTTGGAGAAGGTTTGAGCAGAGGGAAGAGATGATAGGATGGAAGAGGAGAGAGTAGCGGGGGAGAGAGAGCGAAGGTTGGGACGGCGCGATACCATCCGAGTAGGGGCAGTGTGGGAAGTGTTGGATGAGAGCGAGAGGGAAAAGGATACAAGGTAGTGGTCGGAGACTTGGAGGGGAGTTGCAATGAGGTTTGTGGAAGAACAGCATCTAGTAAAGATGAGGTCGAGCGTATTGCCTGCCTTGTGAGTAGGGGGGGAAGGTGAGAGGGTGAGGTAAAAAGAGGAGAGGAGTGGAAAGAAGGAGGCAGAGAGGAGTGAGTCAAAGGTAGACGTGGGGAGGTTAAAGTCGCCCAGAACTGTGAGAGGTGAGCCGTCCTCAGGAAAGGAGCTTATCAAGGCATCAAGCTCATTGATGAACTCTCCGAGGGAACCTGGAGGGCGATAAATGATAAGGATGTTAAGCTTGAAAGGGCTGGTAACTGTGACAGCATGGAATTCAAAGGAGGCGATAGACAGATGGGTAAGGGGAGAAAGAGAGAATGACCACTTGGGAGAGATGAGGATCCCGGTGCCACCACCCCGCTGACCAGAAGCTCTCGGGGTGTGCGAGAACACGTGGGCGGACGAAGAGAGAGCAGTAGGAGTAGCAGTGTTATCTGTGGTGATCCATGTTTCCGTCAGTGCCAAGAAGTCGAGGGACTGGATGGAGGCATAGGCTGAGATGAACTCTGCCTTGTTGGCCGCAGATCGGCAGTTCCAGAGGCTACCGGAGACCTGGAACTCCACGTGGGTCGTGCGCGCTGGGACCACCAGATTAGGGTGGCCGCGGCCACGCGGTGTGGAGCGTTTGTATGGTCTGTGCAGAGAGGAGAGAACAGGGATAGACAGACACATAGTTGACAGGCTACAGAAGAGGCTACGCTAATGCAAAGGAGATTGGAATGACAAATGGACTACACGTCTCGAATGTTCAGAAAGTTAAGCTTACGTAGCAAGAATCTTATTGACTAAAATGATTAAAATAATACAGTACTGCTGAAGTAGGCTAGCTGGCAGTGGCTGCGTTGTTGACTTTGTAGGCTAGCTGGCAGTGGCTGCGTTGTTGACACTACACTAATCAAGTCGTTCCGTTGAGTGTGATAGTTTCTACAGTGCTGCTATTCGGGGGCTAGCTGGCTAGCTAGCAGTGTTGATTACGTTACGTTGCGTTAAAAGAACGACAATAGCTGGCTAGCTAACCTAGAAAATCGCTCTAGACTACACAATTATCTTTGATACAAAGACGGCTATGTAGCTAGCTACGATCAAACAAATCAAACCGTTGTACTGTAATGAAATGAAATGAAAATGTGATACTACCTGTGGAGCGAAGCGGAATGCGACCGGGTTGTTGAGTGAGGAAGTTCTATTCGGTAGACGTTGGCTAGCTGTTGGCTAGCTAGCAGTGTCTCCTACGTTAAGGACGACAAATAGCTGGCTAGCTAACCTCGGTAAATTAAGATAATCACTCTAAGACTACACACTCTAAACTACACAATTATCTTGGATACGAAGACAGCAAAGACAACTATGTAGCTAGCTAACACTACACTAATCAAGTCGTTCAGTTGAGTGTAATAGTTTTTACAGTGCTGCTATTCGGTAGACGGTGGACGTTTGCTAGCTGGCTAGCTGGCTAGCTGCTGGGCAGATAGCAGACGGTGGACGTTTGCTAGCTGGCTAGCTGCTGGGCAGATAGCAGTGCAGACTACGTTAGGACGACGAAATACGATAATTACGCAATTATCTTTGATACAAAGACGGCTATGTAGCTAGCTAAGAAGAAATTGCTAAGATTAGACAAATCAAACCGTTGTACTATAATGAAATGTAATTTAAAGTTATACTACCTGCGGACCGAAGTGCGGATGCGACCACTCGCTCCAACCCGGAAGTTACACAGAGATAGTAATATAGACATTCCACAAGATACACATAGACTCAGGCATGGACACACAGAGATGGTAATATAGACATTCCACAAGATACACATAGAGTCAGGCATGGACACACAGAGATAGTAATATAAACATTCCACAAGATACACATAGACTCAGGCATGGACACACAGAGAGAGTGATATAGACATTCCACAAGATACACATAGACTCAGGCATGGACACACAGAGACGTTTATACACACACATACAGACTCAAATGCACACTGACACACACACACACACTGTGTGGACAGAATATGACCCCAGTCAGAACAGCCCAGAGACTAGCCTATCTAATGCCTAGCCTGCCCCTCCCTGAAGAGAGAGAGAGAGGAAAGAGGAGAGAGGGGGTGGAGAGGAGGTCACAACACCAGTCAGAGCAGAGCCGGCTGCATAGACTACCCCTCTCTGAAGAGAGAGAGAGGAGAGAGGGGGAGGAGAGGAGACCACAACCCCAGTCAGAGCAGAGCCTAGCCGGCTGCATAGACTACCCCTCTCTGAAGAGAGAGAGGAGAGAGGGGGGAAGAGGGAGGAAAGGAGACCACAACCCCAGTCAGAGCAGAGCCTAGCCGGCTGCATAGACTGCCCCTCCCTGAGCAGCAACAACATAACAGTCATAACATACGTTGATGAGCCTCAGATCTACTGTGTGTGTGTGTGATGACATTGCCTGCTGAACTTCAGGTCTTGTAAACCTTCAACCCATTTCTCCTGTGAAGCATCAAGCTTGATAAGAGTGTTGTTGTTATAAGTGTTGTTATCCCTGACTCCTCCCTCCTTGCTCCCCTCTCCAGGTCTCTAACAGGGTTACTAGGTAACTCCCCTCTCCAGGGCTCTAACAGGGTTACTAGGTAACTCCCCTCTCCAGGGCTCTAACAGGGTTACTAGGTAACTCCCCTCTCCAGGGCTCTAACAGGGTTACTAGGTAACTCCCCTCTCCAGGGCTCTAACAGGGTTACTAGGTAACTCCCCTCTCCAGGGCTCTAACAGGGTTACTAGGTAACTCCCCTCTCCAGGGCTCTAACAGGGTTACTAGGTAACTCCCCTCTCCAGGGCTCTAACAGGGTTACTAGGTAACTCCCCTCTCCAGGTCTCTAACAGGGTTACTAGGTAACTCCCCTCTCCAGGGTCTAACAGGGCAGGTAACTCCCTCCAGGTCTCTAACAGGGTTACTAGGTAACTCCCTCTCCAGGGCTCTAACAGGGTTACTAGGTAACTCCCCTCTCCAGGGCTCTAACAGGGTTACTAGGTAACTCCCCTCTCCAGGGCTCTAACAGGGTTACTAGGTAACTCCCCTCTCCAGGTCTCTAACAGGGTTTAGCTAGGTGACTCCCCTCTCCAGGGCTCTAACAGGGTTACTAGGTAACTCCCCTCTCCAGGTCTCTAACAGGGTTACTAGGTAACTCCCCTCTCCAGGTCTCTAACAGGGTTAGCTAGGTGACTCCCCTCTCCAGGTCTCTAACAGGGTTAGCTAGGTAACTCCCCTCTCCAGGTTTCTAACAGGGTTAGCTAGGTGACTCCCCTCTCCAGGGCTCTAACAGGGTTACTAGGTAACTCCCCTCTCCAGGGCTCTAACAGGGTTACTAGGTAACTCCCCTCTCCAGGGCTCTAACAGGGTTACTAGGTAACTCCCCTCTCCAGGGCTCTAACAGGGTTACTAGGGAACAGGGTTACTAGGTAACTCCCCTCTCCAGGGCTCTAACAGGGCTAGGTAACTCCAGGTCTCTAACAGGGTTACTAGGTGACTCCCCTCTCCAGGTCTCTAACAGGGTTAGCTAGGTGACTCCCTTCTCCAGGGGTCTAACAGGGTTACTAGGTAACTCCCCTCTCCAGGTCTCTAACAGGGTTACTAGGTAACTCCCCTCTCCAGGGCTCTAACAGGGTTACTAGGTAACTCCCTCTCCAGGGCTCTAACAGGGTTACTAGGTAACTCCCTCTCCAGGGCTCTAACAGGGTTACTAGGTAACTCCCTCTCCAGGTCTCTAAACTAGGTAACTCCCCTCTCCAGCTCTAACAGGGTTACTACAACTCCCCTCTCCAGGGCTCTAACAGGGTTACTAGGTAACTCCCCTCTCCAGGGCTCTAACAGGGTTACTAGGTAACTCCCCCTCCTCAGGGTTACTAGGTAACTCCCCTCTCCAGGGGTCTAACAGGGTTACTAGGTAACTCCCTCTCCAGGTCTCTAACAGGGTTACAGGTAACTCCCTCTCCAGGGCTCTAACAGGGTTACTTAACTCCCCTCTCCAGGGTAACAGGGTTACTAGGTAACTCCCCTCTCCAGGGCTCTAACAGGGTTACTAGGTAACTCCCCTCTCCAGGTCTCTAACAGGGTTTAGCTAGGTGACTCCCCTCTCCAGGGCTCTAACAGGGTTACTAGGTAACTCCCCTCTCCAGGTCTCTAACAGGGTTACTAGGTAACTCCCCTCTCCAGGTCTCTAACAGGGTTAGCTAGGTGACTCCCCTCTCCAGGTCTCTAACAGGGTTAGACTCCCCTCTCCAGGTTTCTAACAGGGTTACTAGGTGACCCCTCCAGGGCTCAGGTAACTCCCCTCTCCAGGGCTCTAACAGGGTTACTAGGTAACTCCCCTCTCTAACAGGGTTACTAGGTAACTCCCTCTCCAGGGCTCTAACAGGGTTACTAGGTAACTCCCCTCTCCAGGGCTCTAACAGGGTTACTAGGTAACTCCCCTCTCCAGGGCTCTAACAGGGTTACTAGGTAACTCCCCTCTCCAGGTCTCTAACAGGGTTACTAGGTGACTCCCCTCTCCAGGTCTCTAACAGGGTTAGCTAGGTGACTCCCTTCTCCAGGGGTCTAACAGGGTTACTAGGTAACTCCCCTCTCCAGGTCTCTAACCTAGGTAACTCCCCTCTCCAGGGCTCTAACAGGGTTACTAGGTAACTCCCCTCTCCAGGGCTCTAACAGGGTTACTAGGTAACTCCCCTCTCCAGGGCTCTAACAGGGTTACTAGGTAACTCCCCTCTCCAGGTCTCTAACAGGGTTACTAGGTAACTCCCCTCTCCAGGTCTCTAACAGGGTTACTAGGTGACTCCCTCTCCAGGGCTCTAACAGGGTTACTAGGTAACTCCCCTCTCCAGGGCTCTAACAGGGTTCTAACTCCCTCTCCAGGGCTCTAACAGGGTTACTAGGTAACTCCCCTCTCCAGGGCTCTAACAGGGTTACTAGGTAACTCCCCTCTCTCTAACAGGGTAACTCCCCTCTCCAGGGCTCTAACAGGGTTACTAGGTAACTCCCTCTCCAGGGCTCTAACAGGGTTACTAGGTAACTCCCTCCAGGTCTCTAACAGGGTTAGCTAGGTGACTCCCTCTCCAGGTCTCTAACAGGGGGTCTCCAGGGGTCTAACAGGGTTACTAGGTAACTCCCTCTCCAGGTCTCTAACAACAGGGTCTCCAGGGCTCTAACAGGGTGACTCCCCTCTCCAGGGCTCTAACAGGGTTACTAGGTAACTCCCCTCTCCAGGGCTCTAACAGGGTTACTAGGTAACTCCCTCTCCAGGGCTCTAACAGGGTTAGGGTTACTAGGTAACTCCCCCTCCTCTCTAACAGGGTTACTAGGTAACTCCCCTCTCTAACAGGGTTAGCTAGGTGACTCCCTCTCCAGGTCTCTAACAGGGTTACTAGGTAACTCCCCTCTCCAGGGCTCTAACAGGGTTACTAGGTAACTCCCCTCTCCAGGGCTCTAACAGGGTTACTAGGTAACTCCCTCTCCAGGGCTCTAACAGGGTTAGCTAGGTGACTAACCCTCTCCAGGGCTCTAACAGGGTTACTAGGTAACTCCCCTCTCCAGGGCTCTAACAGGGTTACTAACTCCCTCTCCAGGTCTCTAACAGGGTTAGCTAGGTGACTCCCTTCTCCAGGGCTCTAACAGGTGCTCTCCAACAGGGTTAGCTAGGTGACTCCCCTCTCCAGGGCTCTAACAGGGTTAGCTAGGTGACTCCTCCAGGTCTCTAACAGGGTTAGCTAGGTGACAGGGTTAGGGTTAGCTAGGTGACTCCTCTCTCCAGGTCTCTAACAGGGTTAGCTAGGTGACTCCCCTCTCAAGGGCTCTAACAGGGTTAGCTAGGTGACTCCTCTCTCCAGGTTTCTAACAGGGTTAGCTAGGTGACTCCCCTCTCCAGGGCTCTAACAGGGTTACTAGGTAACTCCCCTCTCCAGGGCTCTAATAGGGTTACTAGGTAACTCCCCTCTCCAGGGCTCTAACAGGGTTACTAGGTAACTCCCCTCTCCAGGGCTCTAACAGGGTTACTAGGTAACTCCCCTCTCCAGGGCTCTAACAGGGTTAGCTAGGTGACTCCTCTCTCCAGGTCTCTAACAGGGTTAGCTAGGTGACTCCCCTCTCCAGGTCTCTAACAGGGTTAGCTAGGTGACTCCCCTCTCCAGGTCTCTAACAGGGTTACTAGGTGACTCCCCTCTCCAGGTCTCTAACAGGGTTAGCTAGGTGACTCCCTTCTCCAGGGCTCTAACAGGGTTAGCTAGGTGACTCCCCTCTCCAGGTCTCTAACAGGGTTTAGCTAGGTGACTCCCCTCTCCAGGGCTCTAACAGGGTTAGCTAGGTGACTCCTCTCTCCAGGTCTCTAACAGGGTTAGCTAGGTGACTCCCCTCTCAAGGGCTCTAACAGGGTTAGCTAGGTGACTCCTCTCTCCAGATTTCTAACAGGGTTAGCTAGGTGACTCCCCTCTCCAGGGCTCTAACAGGGTTAGCTAGGTGACTCCCCTCTCCAGGTCTCTAACAGGGTTAGCTAGGTGACTCCCCTCTCCAGGTCTCTAACAGGGTTAGCTAGGTGACTCCCCTCTCCAGGGCTCTAACAGGGTTAGCTAGGTGACTCCTCTCTCCAGGGCTCTAACAGGGTTAGCTAGGTGTGTTTCCTCCACACACACTCAGCGTATTCTAACTCTAGTGAATGAGGTGTGGGGCCAGTAGATGATTTCTTTCTGTCCTCCCTGAGAGTCAGTTACGTTAAGTGTTCCTGAGAGAGAGCCCTGCATCCCAAATGGCACCCTATTCCCTACATAGTGCACTACTTTAGACCAGAGCTGGCACCCTATTCCCTACATCGTGCACTACATTAGACCAGAGCTGGCACCCTATTCCCAACACAATGCGCTACTTTTGACCAAGGTCTCTGTCAGATTTCGGTCCAGGCTACCTGCTTGATAACAGGCTGATTATGAGAAGGCCATTACAGCAGGTAGCCTAGTGGTTAGAGCGTTGGGCCGGTAATATAAAGGTTGCTGGATCAAATCTCCAAGCTGACATCGTAAAAAATATGTCGTTCTCCCTGAACAAGGCAGTTAACCCACAGTTCCCCAGTAGGATGTCATTGTAAATAAGAATTTGTTCTTAACTGACTTGCTTAGTTAAATAAAAATGCTGGTAGCCATGGCCTTCAGTATAGTCATAGCTATCTGTTAGCCATAACATTCATTATAGTGATAACAACATGTTAGCTATCTGTTAGCCGTAACATTCATTATAGTGATAACAACATGTTAGCTATCTGTTAGCCGTAACATTCATTATAGTGATAACACCCTGTTAGCTGTCTGTTAGCCGTAACATTCATTATAGTGGTAACAACATGTTAGCTATCTGTTAGCCATAACATTCATTATAGTGATAACAACATGTTAGCTATCTGTTAGCCGTAACATTCATTATAGTGATAACAACATGTTAGCTCTCTGTTAGCCGTAACTTTCATTATAGTGATAACAACATGTTAGCTATCTGTTAGCCGTAACATTCATTATAGTGATAACAACATGTTAGCTATCTGTTAGCCGTAACATTCATTATAGTGATAACAACATGTTAGCTATCTGTTAGCCGTAACATTCATTATAGTGATAACAACATGTTAGCTATCTGTTTGCCATAACATTCATTATAGTGATAACACCCTGTTAGCTCTCTGTTAGCCGTAACATTCATTATAGTGATAACAACATGTTAGCTATCTGTTAGCCATAGCATTCATTATAGTGATAACAACATGTTAGCTATCTGTTAGCCGTAACATTCATTATAGTGATAACAACATGTTAGCTATCTGTTAGCCGTAACATTCATTATAGTGATAACAACATGTTAGCTATCTGTTAGCCATAGCATTCATTATAGTGATAACAACATGTTAGCCCTGTTAGCCGTAACATTCATTATAGTGATAACAACATGTTAGCTATCTGTTAGCCGTAACATTCATTATAGTGATAACAACATGTTAGCTATCTGTTTGCCATAACATTCATTATAGTGATAACACCCTGTTAGCTGTCTGTTAGCCGTAACATTCATTATAGTGATAACAACATGTTAGCTATCTGTTAGCCGTAACATTCATTATAGTGATAACAACATGTTAGCTATCTGTTTGCCATAACATTCATTATAGTGATAACACCCTGTTAGCTCTCTGTTAGCCGTAACATTCATTATAGTGATAACAACATGTTAGCTATCTGTTAGCCATAGCATTCATTATAGTGATAACAACATGTTAGCTATCTGTTAGCCGTAACATTCATTATAGTGATAACAACATGTTAGCTATCTGTTAGCCGTAACATTCATTATAGTGATAACAACATGTTAGCTATCTGTTAGCCATAGCATTCATTATAGTGATAACAACATGTTAGCTATCTGTTAGCCGTAACATTCATTATAGTGATAACAACATGTTAGCTATCTGTTAGCCGTAACATTCATTATAGTGATAACAACATGTTAGCTATCTGTTTGCCATAACATTCATTATAGTGATAACACCCTGTTAGCTGTCTGTTAGCCGTAACATTCATTATAGTGATAACAACATGTTAGCTATCTGTTAGCCGTAACATTCATTATAGTGATAACACCCTGTTAGCCGTAACATTCATTACAGTGATAACAACATGTTAGCTATCTGTTAGCCGTAACATTCATTACAGTGATAACAACATGTTAGCTATCTGTTAGCCGTAACATTCATTATAGTGATAACAACATGTTAGCTATCTGTTAACATTCATTATAGTGATAACATTCATTACAGTGATAACAACATGTTAGCTATCTGTTAGCCGTAACATTCATTACAGTGATAACAACATGTTAGCTATCTGTTAGCCGTAACATTCATTATAGTGATAACAACATGTTAGCTATCTGTTAGCCGTAACATTCATTATAGTGATAGCACCCTGTTAACACTACAGCCTACACAGCACCACAGAGAGTTAGAAGAGAGGTCAAAACGGAGATAAAGAAATAACTACATCATGTTTGACTGCCCTGTTGCTGTAGCTGATCCATGTCCTGCTGTAGTAGTTTGTTTTGATCATGCACGTGTGTGTGTGTGTGTGTCCGTCCATTCCCCCTTGCCAAGCCTTCTCCAGCCTGCTGCCACTGTGTGAGATGACAGTCATTACAGAGCATTAGTGGTTCTGTGAGTGGCTACCCTGGGCAGCTTTCCAGACCATGCAGGCGGATGAACACACACACACACACACACACACACACACACACACACACACACACACACACACACTCTGTCCAGTTAGCAGCACAGGGCATGAGCCCCTAATTGACTACAGCAACATACCCCTGGCTGGTTGACCACAACGGTCTGTCTAGGCAGTCTCTCTACAGTCACCGAATCAAATTTAATTGGTCACATACACATGGTTAGCCGATGTTAATGCGAGTGTAGCGAAATGCTTGTGATTCTAGTTCCGACAGTGCAGTAATATCTAACAAGTCATCTAACAATTTCATAACAACTACCTTATATACACAAGTGTAAAGGAATGAATACGAATATGTACATATAAATATATGGATGACTGATGGCCGTGCAGCATAGGCAAGATGCAGTAGATGCTATAGAATACAGTATATACATATGAGATGAGTAATGTAGGGTATGTAAACACTATATAAAGTGGCATTATTTAAAGTAACTAGTGATACATTTATTACATTCAATGTTTAATTATTAAAGTGGCTGGAGATTGAGTCATTATGTTGGCAGCAGCCACTCAATGTTAGCGATGGCTGTTTAACAGTCTGATGGCCTTGAGATAGAAGCTGTTTTTCAGTCTCTTGGTCCCTGCTTTGATGCACCTGTACTGACCTCGCCTTCTGGATGATAGCGGGGTAAACAGGCAGTGGCTTGGGTGGTTGTTGTCCTTGATGATCTTTTTGGCCTTCCTGTGACATCGGGTGGTGTAGGTGTCCTTTAGGGCAGGTCGTTTGCCCCCAGTGATGCGTTGTGCAGACCTCACTACCCTCTGGAGAGACTTACGGTTGTGGGCGGAGCAGTTGCCGTACCAGGCGGTGATACAGCCCGACAGGATGCTCTCGATTGTGGATCTGTAAAAGTTTGTGAGTGTTTTCGGGCCTGTTGGTTCTTTCTCACATGTGGATCCCCCTGACCACATAAACATTACACCCACATCCAATGAGATCCTGGAGATCCCAGTCCAACCACAGTCAGGCCACAACATCCCCTCCCAACACACTGGCAGGAACACGTTGACCTAGTTGAGACCCTGGAGATCCCAGTCCAACCACGGTCAGGCCACAACATCCCCTCCCAACACACTGGCAGGAACACGTTGAACTAGTTGAGATCCTGGAGATCCCAGTCCAACCACGGTCAGGCCACAACCTCCCCTCCCAACACACTGGCAGGAACACGTTGAACTAGTTGAGATCCTGGAGATCCCAGTCCAACCACGGTCAGGCCACAACATCCCCTCCCAACACACTGGCAGGAACACGTTGACCTAGTTGAGACCCTGGAGATCCCAGTCCAACCACGGTCAGGCCACAACATCCCCTCCCAACACACTGGCAGGAACACGTTGACCTAGTTGAGATCCTGGAGATCCCAGTCCAACCACGGTCAGGCCACAACATCCCCTCCCAACACACTGACAGGAACACATTGACCTAGTTGAGACCCTGGAGATCCCAGTCCAACCACGGTCAGGCCACAACATCCCCTCCCAACACACTGGCAGGAACACGTTGACCTAGTTGAGACCCTGGAGATCCCAGTCCAACCACAGTCAGGCCACAACCTCCCCTCCCAACACACTGGCAGGAACACGTTGACCTAGTTGAGACCCTGGAGATCCCAGTCCAACCACGGTCAGGCCACAACCTCCCCTCCCAACACACTGGCAGGAACACGTTGACCTAGTTGAGACCCTGGAGATCCCAGTCCAACCACGGTCAGGCCACAACATCCCCTCCCAACACACTGACAGGAACACGTTGACCTAGTTGAGACCCTGGAGATCCCAGTCCAACCACGGTCAGGCCACAACATCCCCTCCCAACACACTGACAGGAACACGTTGACCTAGTTGAGACCCTGGAGATCCCAGTCCAACCACAGTCAGGCCACAACATCCCCTCCCAACACACTGGCAGGAACACGTTGACCTAGTTGAGATCCTGGAGATCCCAGTCCAACCACGGTCAGGCCACAACATCCCCTCCCAACACACTGACAGGAACACGTTGACCTAGTTGAGACCCTGGAGATCCCAGTCCAACCACGGTCAGGCCACAACATCCCCTCCCAACACACTGGCAGGAACACGTTGACCTAGTTGAGACCCTGGAGATCCCAGTCCAACCACGGTCAGGCCACAACCTCCCCTCCCAACACACTGGCAGGAACACGTTGACCTAGTTGAGACCCTGGAGATCCCAGTCCAACCACGGTCAGGCCACAACCTCCCCTCCCAACACACTGGCAGGAACACGTTGACCTAGTTGAGACCCTGGAGATCCCAGTCCAACCACGGTCAGGCCACAACATCCCCTCCCAACACACTGACAGGAACACGTTGACCTAGTTGAGACCCTGGAGATCCCAGTCCAACCACGGTCAGGCCACAACATCCCCTCCCAACACACTGACAGGAACACGTTGACCTAGTTGAGATCCTGGAGATCCCAGTCCAACCATGGTCAGGCCACAACCTCCCCTCCCAACACACTGGCAGGAACACGTTGAACTAGTTGTGTAGTTCTAGGTGCTAAAAACAGATATTCTTGAACTCTCCGCTAACAGTTGAATGGATCTCTTTTAAGCAACGTGTTTATCCATCTCCCTGACCCAGCCACGGATCAGACAGTCATCTCCTAACAGGAACACACTGACAGGAAAGCAGCAGTCCACAGGGTATATCGAGTCCATCTTCCTCTGTGTGGACAGTATCAACAGCAGGGTGACACGTCAAGTCTACAACTGACCGTGATCTTGGGACAGATAACCATGTTAGTTCTATTAGTGTAGCATATGCACACACACACACACACACACGCAAGCACACACATACGCGCACACACACTCACACACACATACGCGCACACACACACACACGCTCACACACACTCACATTAGAGAAGCATATGTTGATTTGGTTATTGTGAAGAGGGTTCTTCTGAACATCCCAGGTCAGGAAGACAGGGAGGGAATTACTCGGTTACTCTGCTATGTTTAATGTAGGTAGGTAATATATCACATTCCACTTCACATCCCTTCCTCACCCCACCCTCCTGCAGCTGGTCTGCACCAAAGATGAACCATAGATGAACCCACAATTGTCCTGTAGTGTATAATACAACAGATATGACCTAGTTCATTGTGCAGAAGGTTGTGAGTTCTCATCCCAGGTGAGGAAGACAGGGACGAGGGAGGAACTAGTATTACTAGTTGTAACATCCCGTTCCTCTCTCTATCCTCATCCCGAACCTCACAGCTGGGTTCTGGGCTGCTGTTCTCAGCTACTACAGCATGTCACGAATTCACTCACATCCGGGTGGAAATAAAGAACGAACAGAAAATTCAACCCAAAACAGAGAGAAAACACCCTAAGATGAGAGAGAGAGAGATAAGAGTGGTGAAATCTGGGAACAGAGTAGGACAGATGTAGCTGAACAGGACCTCCTCCTCTCCTGATCCGGAGCCAGAGGAGATGTAGAGATGCATTGTTATGCATTCCAGATGGGAACTGGAGACTATTTCCTCACCCTAGTGAGTGTGTTTCAAAACATGTGTTGCACTAAAGTAATAATTTAACTGTCTCCCACTCAAGACTTGGGTTTGGCTAAAAACAAAACTTCAAGTAAGTAAGAAAACATGTAGAAATATAATCTAACTCTCTCTCTATACAGTCTCTCTCTCTCTCTCTCTCTCTCTCTCTCTCTCTCTCTCTCTCTCTCTCTCTCTCTCTCTCTCTCAAAACAACTCTGCTAAAGTGAAAAATAGAGAGAGGTGGCATGATTATTTTATTTGCGGTGTTGTTGGTTTGGACGGAATACAACTGAATTGAAACCAGGGCTTCTCCCTTGCGTTATGCGGTGGTGGGGGTTGGGACGGAGTACAACCTAATTGAAACTGCTTGTTTCTTGCATGTGTGTGTGTGTGTGTGTGTGTGTGTCTATGTGTTATTTTTCCAAGATAAAATTACCCTTTCAAAACAATTACCTGGCTTTTCATTACACTCACTGTACAGCTAGACTCCAGCCCTATTAAAGCCCAGCTCTTGCACGTCTTAATTTAAGTCTATTGCTCTCAATAACCACACGTGCAGCATTGGATTGGAGCTCCCTCAATAGTAAACATATCAGTGAGCCAGGTTTGTTTTTTTATGTACACACCCATAAAGTCCCTACACCACTACAGCGCTACACCCCTACAACTCTACAGCCCCTACAACTCTACAGCCCCTACAACTCTACAGCCCCTACAGCCCCTACAGCCCCTACTCCCCTACAGCCATACTCCCCTACAGCCCCTACAGCCCTACCCTACAGCCCTACTCCCCTATAGCCCTACCCTACAGCCCTACTCCCCTATAGCCCTACAGCCCTACAGCGCTACACCCCCTACAACTTTACAGCCCCTACAGCCCCCAGCTCAACACATGTATAGTAAGTGTACACACACACCACCTCTCTCTCTGTCTCTAGGTCTGTAATGTATGGTCAGTGAGCCAGGTTTGTTTTTACGAGGGAGCTCAGTCAGGGTTGGAAACGAACACAGCCTGTGTCCCAAATGAAGCCCTATTCCCTATACAGTGCATTATGTTTCACCAGAGACCTATGGGCCCTGAATGGAAGTAGTGCACTACATAGGGAATAGGGTACCATTTGAGAAGCACCGACAGTGTCAATGTTGGATAGGATGTGGGTTCTTAATCTGGACAAAATCACCCTTTATATCCTCATTGGAGGGAGAGAACAGACTATGATGGTCATCACCGGACGTGAGAATGATTTAATTTGTATTTAATCTGTTTTTAACCTTGTTGGAGAGAAGGACTAACTTTCCCATTATAACCTTATTAGAGATAAGGACTAACTCTCCCATTATAACCTTATTGGAGAGAAGGACTAACTCTCCCATTATTGGAGAGAATGACTAACTCTCCCATTATAACCTTATTGGAGAGAAGGACCAACTCTCCCATTATAACCTTATTAGAGAGAAGGACTAACTCTCCCATTATAACCTTATTGGAGAGAAGGACTAACTCTCCCATTATAACCTTATTGGAGAGAAGGACTAACTCTCCCATTATAACCTTATTGGAAAGAAGGACCAACTCTCCCATTATAACCTTATTAGAGAGAAGGACTAACTCTCCCATTATAACCTTATTGGAGAGAAGGACTAACTCCCCCATTATTGGAAAGAAGGACTAACTCTCCCATTATAACCTTATTGGAAAGAAGGACTAACTCCCCCATTATTGGAAAGAAGGACTAACTCTCCCATTATAACCTTATTGGAGAGAAGGACTAACTCCCCCATTATTGGAAAGAAGGACTAACTCTCCCATTATAACCTTATTGGCGAGAAGGAATAACTCCCCCTTTATTGGAAAGAAGGACTGGTCTTAGATTGTAACTGGACATAAATAATAATAAACAGACTAGGATGAATGTTATTGTGTCAAATTGGCTAAAACTAAAACTGATGGAAAAGACTGGAAACTTACAGAACAGACTGGAAATGGATGGGAAAGACTGGACACTTACAGACCAGACTGGAAATGGATGGGAAAGACTGGAAACTTACAGAACAGACTGGAAATGGATGGGAAAGACTGGAAACTTACAGAACAGACTGGCAATGGATGGGAAAGACTGGAAACTTACAGAACAGACTGGAAATGGATGGGAAAGACTGGAAACTTACAGAACAGACTGGAAATGGATGGGAAAGACTGGAAACTTACAGAACAGACTGGAAAGAAACTTGGTGGTGATGGTAAATCTGCTTTACTTCTCGAAGAGTTCTAAATTCTTTAGTTGACCATGACCAAGGATCTTCCACATTACAGATTGAAGGAGACTGCCAAACCCCTTTCTGGTTTCAGCTTGGCTCGGCTGTAAATTATGAATCGGACCCTGCCTGTAGCTCAGGACCTGAACCAAATGGTATGCATGTTCTTGGTACCATTTGAAAGGAAACACTTTGACGTTTGTGGAAATGTGAAATTAATGTAGGAGAATATAACACATTAGATCTGCTAAAAGATAATACAAAGGAAAAAAACGTGTTTTATTTTTTATTTTTTCATCATCTTTGAAATGCAAGAGAAAGGCCACTGTTTATCATTTCAGTCTAGGCCCAATTTTGGCCACTAGATGGCAGCAGTGTATGTGCAAAGTTTTTAGACTGATGCAATGAACCATTGCATTTCTGTTCAAAACGTTGTATCAAGTCTGCCCAAATGTGCCTAATTGGTTTATTAATACATTTTCAAGGTCATAACTGTGCATTCTCATCAAACAATAGCATGGTATTCTTTCACTGTAATAGCTACTGTAAATTGGATAGTGCAGTTAGATTAACAAGAATGTAAGCTCTCTGCCCATATCAGATATGTCTATGTCCTGGGAAGTGTTCTCGTTACCTACAACCTCATGCTAATCACATTAGCGCATGTTAGCTCAACCGTCCTGTGGGGGGACACCAATCCCAGAGAGGTTAACATCCTGTCATGTATAAAAATGCTGGGCAGGCCATTATTTTGGCTACCATGGCATAGGATGTACAGTTGATGTCGGAAGTTTACATACAGTGCCTTGCGAAAGTATTCGGCCCCCTTGAACTTTGCGACCTTTTGCCACATTTCAGGCTTCAAACATAAAGATATAAAATTGTATTTTTTGTGAAGAATCAACAACAAGTGGGACACAATCATGAAGTGGAGCGACATTTATTGGATATTTCAAACTTTTTTAACAAATCAAAAACTGAAAAATTGGGCGTGCAAAATTATTCAGCCCCCTTAAGTTAATACTTTGTAGCGCCACCTTTTGCTGCGATTACAGCTGTAAGTCGCTTGGGGTATGTCTCTATCAGTATTGCACATCGAGAGACTGACATTTTTTCCCATTCCTCCTTGCAAAACAGCTCGAGCTCAGTGAGGTTGGATGGAGAGCATTTGTGAACAGCAGTTTTCAGTTCTTTCCACAGATTCTCGATTGGATTCAGGACTGGACTTTGACTTGGCCATTCTAACACCTGGATATGTTTATTTTTTAACCATTCCATTGTAGATTTTGCTTTATGTTTTGGATCATTGTCTTGTTGGAAGACAAATCTCCGTCCCAGTCTCAGGTCTTTTGCAGACTCCATCAGGTTTTCTTCCAGAATGGTCCTGTATTTGGCTCCATCCATCTTCCCATCAATTTTAACCATCTTCCCTGTCCCTGCTGAAGAAAAGCAGGCCCAAACCATGATGCTGCCACCACCATGTTTGACAGTGGGGATGGTGTGTTCAGGGTGATGAGCTGTGTTGTTTTTACGCCAAACATAACGTTTTGCATTGTTGCCAAAAAGTTCAATTTTGGTTTCATCTGACCAGAGCACCTTCTTCCACATGTTTGGTGTGTCTCCCAGGTGGCTTGTGGCAAACTTTAAACGACACTTTTTATGGATATCTTTAAGAAATGGCTTTCTTCTTGCCACTCTTCCATAAAGGCCAGATTTGTGCAATATACGACTGATTGTTGTCCTATGGACAGAGTCTCCCACCTCAGCTGTAGATCTCTGCAGTTCATCCAGAGTGATCATGGGCCTCTTGGCTGCATCTCTGATCAGTCTTCTCCTTGTATGAGCTGAAAGTTTAGAGGGACGGCCAGGTCTTAGTAGATTTGCAGTGGTCTGATACTCCTTCCATTTCAATATTATCGCTTGCACAGTGCTCCTTGGGATGTTTAAAGCTTGGGAAATCTTTTTGTATCCAAATCCGGCTTTAAACTTCTTCACAACAGTATCTCGGACCTGCCTGGTGTGTTCCTTGTTCTTCATGATGCTCTCTGCGCTTTTAACGGACCTCTGAGACTATCACAGTGCAGGTGCATTTATACGGAGACTTGATTACACACAGTTGGATTGTATTTATCATCATTAGTCATTTAGGTCAACATTGGATCATTCAGAGATCCTCACTGAACTTCTGGAGAGAGTTTGCTGCACTGAAAGTAACGGGGCTGAATAATTTTGCACGCCCAATTTTTCAGTTTTTGATTGTTAAAAAAGTTTGAAATATCCAATAAATGTCGTTCCACTTCATGATTGTGTCCCACTTGTTGTTGATTCTTCACAAAAAATACAGTTTTATATCTTTATGTTTGAAGCCTGAAATGTGGCAAAAGGTCGCAAAGTTCAAGTTGGCCGAATACTTTCGCAAGGCACTGTACACTTAGGTTGGAGTGATTTAAACTCGTTTTTCAACCACTCCACAAATGTATTGTTAACAAACTAGAGTTTTGGCAAGTCTGTTAGGACATCTACTTCGTGCATGACACAAGTCATTGTTTACAGACAGATTATTTCACTTATAATTGACTGTAGCACTATTCCAGTGGATTAGATGTTTACATACACTAAGTTAACTGTGATTTTAAACAGATGGGAAAATGTCAAAAAAATTATGTCATGGCTTTAGAAGCTTCTGATAGGCTAATTGACATCATTTGAGTCAATCGGAGGTGTACCTGTGGATGTATTTCAAGGCCTTCCTTCAAACTCAGTGCCTCTTTGCTTGACATATTGAGAAAATCTAAAGGAATCAGCCAAGAACTCAGAAAAGAATTGTAGACCTCCACAAGTCCGGTTCATCCTTGTGAGCAATTTCAAAATGCCTGAAGGTACCACATTCATCTGTACAAACAATAGTATGCAAGTATAAACATCATGGGACCACGCAGCCGTCATACCGCTCAGGAAGGAGATGCATTCTGTCTCCTAGAGATGAACGTACTTTGGTTCGAAAAGTGCAAATCAATCCCAGAACAACAGCAAAGGACCTTGTGAAGATTCTGGAGGAAACAGGTACAAAGTATCTATATCAACAGTAAAAATAAGTCCTATATCGACATAACCTGAAAGGCCGCTCAGCAAGGAAGAAGCCACTGCTCGAAAACCGCCATAAAAAAGCCGGACTACGGTTTGCAACTGCACGTGGGAACAAAGATTGTACTTTTTGGGGAAATGTCCTCTGGTCTGAAGAAACAAAAATAGAACTGTTTGGCCATAATGACCATCGTTATGTTTGGGGGGAAAAGGGGGAGGCTTGCAAGCTGAAGAACAACATCCCAACCATGAAGCACTGGATGGCAGCAACATGTTGTGCTTTGCTGCAGGATGGAGTGGTGCACTTCACAAAATAGATGGCTTCATGAGGGAGGAATATTATGTGGATATATTGAAGCAACATCTCAAGACATCGGTCAGGAAGTTAAAGCTTGGTAGCAAATTTGTCTTCCAAATGGACAATGACCCGAAGCATACTTCCAAAGTTGTGGCAAAATGGCTTAAGGACAACAAAGTCAAGGTATTGGAGTGGCCATTACAAAGCCCTGACCTCAATCCTATAGAACATTTGTGGGCAGAACTGAAAAGGTGTGTGCAAGCAAGGACGCCTACAAACAGTTCTGTCAGGAGGAATGGGACAAAATTCACCCAACTTATTGTGGGAAGCCTGTGGAAGACTACCCGAAACGTTTGACCCAAATTAAACCATTTAAAGGCAATGCTACCAAAATACTAATTTAGTGTATATACACTTCTGACCCACTTGGAATGTAATGAAAGAAACAAAAGCTGAAAGAAATAATTCTCTCTACTATTATTCTGACATTTCAACCTAGAGAGCTTTTTTCAACAAGGTTCGGCTTTTTCAAGAGAGGCTTTATTACTGCCAATTTGTTTGGTACACATTCGGTGGATAGAGATCCATTTATTATGTTTAACATAGGAGGGCCCAGCACAGGGAGCAGCTCTTTCAGTAGTTTAGTTGGAATAGTGTCCAGTATGCAGCTTGAAGGTTTAGAGGCCTGGATTATTTTCATCAATGTGTCAAGAGATATAGTACTAAAGAACTTGAGTGTCTCCCTTGATCCTAGGTCCTGGCAGAATTGTGCAGACTCAGGACAACAGAGCTTTGGAGGAATACGCAGATTTAAAGAGTCCGGAATTTGCTTTCTAATGATCATGATCTATTCCTCAAAGAAAATAATGTATCACTGCTGAAGTGTAAGCCATCCTCTCTTGGGGAATGCTGCTTTTTAGTTAGCTTTGCAACAGTATCAAAAATACATTTTTCTTATTTTCCTCAATTAAATTGGAAAATTAGGATGATCAAGCAGCAGTGAGGGGTCTTCGATACTGCATGGTACTGTCTTCCCAAGTTAGTCGGAAGACTTCCAGTTTGGTGGAGCAGCAGTGAGGGGTCTTCGATACTGCACGGTACTGTCTTTCCAAGCTAGTCGGAAGACTTCCAGTTTGGTGTGGCAGCAGTGAGGGGTCTTCGATACTGCACAGTACTGTCTTTCCAAGTTAGTCGGAAGACTTCCAGTTTGGTGTAGCAGCAGTGAGGGGTCTTCGATACTGCACGGTACTGTCTTTCCAAGTTAGTCGGAAGACTTCCAGTTTGGTGGAGCAGCAGTGAGGGCTCTTCGATACTGCACAGTACTGTCTTTCCAAGTTAGTCGGAAGACTTCCAGTTTGGTGGAGCAGCAGTGAGGGGTCTTCGATACTGCACGGTACTGTCTTTCCAAGTTAGTCGGAAGACTTCCAGTTTGGTGGAGCAGCAGTGAGGGGTCTTCGATACTGCACGGTACTGTCTTTCCAAGTTAGTCGGAAGACTTCCAGTTTGGTGTAGCAGCAGTGAGGGGTCTTCGATACTGCACGGTACTGTCTTCCCAAGTTAGTCGGAAGACTTCCAGTTTGGTGTAGCAGCAGTGAGGGGTCTTCGATACTGCACGGTACTGTCTTCCCAAGTTAGTCGGAAGACTTCCAGTTTGGTGGAGCAGCAGTGAGGGGTCTTCGATACTGAACGGTACTGTCTTTCCAAGTTAGTCGGAAGACTTCCAGTTTGGTGGAGCAGCAGTGAGGGCTCTTCGATACTGCACGGTACTGTCTTTCCAAGTTAGTCGGAAGACTTCCAGTTTGGTGGAGCAGCAGTGAGGGGTCTTCGATACTGCACGGTACTGTCTTTCCAAGTTAGTCGGAAGACTTCCAGTTTGGTGGAGCAGCAGTGAGGGGTCTTCGATACTGCACCGTACTGTCTTTCCAAGTTAGTCGGAAGACTTCCAGTTTGGTGGAGCAGCAGTGAGGGGTCTTCGATACTGCACCGTACTGTCTTTCCAAGCTAGTCGGAAGACTTCCAGTTTGGTGGAGCAGCAGTGAGGGGTCTTCGATACTGCACGGTACTGTCTTTCCAAGTTAGTCGGAAGACTTCCAGTTTGGTGTGGCGCCATTTCCGTTCCAATTTTCTGGAAGCTTGCTTCAGAGCTCGGGTATTTTCTGTATACTAGGGAGCTAGTTTCTTATGACAAATGTTTTTTGTTTGTAGGGGTGCGACTGCATCTAGGGTATTGCGCAAGGTTAAATTAAGTTCTTCAGTTAGGTGGTTAACTGATTTTTGTACTCTGACGTCCTTGGGTAGGCGGAGGAAGTCTGGAGGGGCATCTAGGAATCTTTGGGTTGTCCGAGAATTTATAGCACGACTTTTGATGATCCTTGGTTGGGGTCTGAGCAGATTATTTGTTGCGATTGCAAACGTGTGTTCCGATAATCTCGGATTATGAGGAAAAACATTAAGATCCACCACATTTATTCCACGAGACAAAGCTAGGTCCAGACTATGACTGTGGCAGTGAGTAGGTCCGGAGACATGTTGGACATGTCGATGATGGCTCAGGAAAGCCTTTTGGAGTGGGTCTGTGGACTTTCGCAAGTGAATATTAAAGTCACCAAAAATGTGAATATTATCTGCCATGACTACAAGGTCTGATAGGAATTCAGGGAACTCAGTAAGGAACGCCGTATATGGCCCAGGAGGCCTGTAAACAGTAGCTATAAAAAGTGATTGAGTAGGCTGCATAGATTTCCTGACTAGAAGCTCATAAGACGAAAACGTCTGGGTTTTTTTGTAAATTGAAATTTGCTATCGGAAATGTTAGCAACACCTCCGCCTTTGCGGGATGCGCGGGGTTATGGTCACTAGTGTAACCAGGAGGTGAGGCCTCATTTAACACGGTAAATTCATCAGGCTTAAGCCATGTTTCAGTCAGGCCAATCACATCAAGATTATGATCAGTGATTAGTTCATTGACTATAACTGCCTTGGAAGTGAGGGATCTAACATTAAGTAGCCCTATTTTGAGATGTGAGGTATTACAATCTCTTTCAATAATGGCAGGAATGGAGGAGGTCTTTATTCTAGTGAGATTGCTAAAGCGAATACCGCCATGATTAGTTTTGCCCAACCTAGGTCGAGGCACAGACACGGTCTCAATGGGAATAGCTGAGCTGACTACACTGACTGTGCTAGTGGTAGACTCCACTAAGCTGGCAGGCTGGCTAACAGCCAACTGCCTGGCCTGCACCCTGTCTCATTGTGGAGATAGGGGAGTTAGAGCCCTGTCTATGTTCGTAGATAAGATGAGAGCACCCCTCCAGCTAGGATGGAGTCCGTGACCCCTCAACAGGCCAAGCTTGGTCCTGTTTGTGGGTGAGTCCCAGAAAGAGGGCCAATTATCTACATATTCTATCTTTTGGGAGGGGCAGAAAACAGTTTTCAACCAGCGATTGAGTTGTGAGACTCTGCTGTAGAGCTCATCACTCCCCCTAACTGGGAGGGGACCAGAGACAATTACTCGATACTGACACATCTTTCTAGCTGATTTACACGCTGAAGCTCTGACTGTTTCATCCTAACATCGTTGGTGCCAACGTGGATAACAATATCTCTATACTCGCCAGTTTTAGCTTTAGCCAGCACCATCTTCAGATTAGCCTTAACGTCGGTAGCCCCGCCCCCTGGTAAACAGTGTATGATCGCTGGATGATTCGTTTTAAGTCTAATACTGCGGGTAATGGAGTCACCAATGACTAGAGTTTTCAATTTGTCAGAGCTAATGGTGGGAAGCTTTGGCGTCTCAGACCCCGTAACGGGAGGAGTAGAGACAGGGGAAGGCTCGGCCTCTGACTCCGACTCGCTGCTTAATGGGGAGAACCGGTTGAAAGTTTCTGTCGGCTGAATGAGCGACACAGGTTGAGCGTTCCTACAGTATTTCCCTCCAGAAGCCATGAGAAAGTTGTCCGGCTGCGGGGACCGTGTTTATACTACTATCTGTACCTACTGTACTTATCGTTCCCCTGTATATTATGAGTACAACGACTGCAATTAGTAGGCATCATGTTAATGTTACTACTTAGCTTTGGCTGATGGAGGTCCTGACGAACCACTTCCAGATAAAGCGTCCGGAGTGAAAAAGTTGAATGGAAAAAAGTTGAGAGAGGGAAAAACTAAATATATTTATATAGCCTCCACATTGACTCTTTTTTTTGTATTTTTCTTAACTGCATTGTTGGTTAAGGGCTTGTAAGTAAGCATTTCACTGTAAGGTATAAACCTGTTGTATTCAGCATTTCACTGTAAGGTATAAACCTGTTGTATTCAGCATTTCACTGTAAGGTATAAACCTGTTGTATTCAGCATTTCACTGTAAGGTATAAACCTGTTGTATTCAGCATTTCACTGTAAGGTATAAACCTGTTGTATTCATTTCACTGTAAGGTATAAACCTGTTGTATTCACTGTAAGGTATAAACCTGTTGTATTCAGCATTTCACTGTAAGGTATAAACCTGTTGTATTCAGCATTTCACTGTAAGGTATAAACCTGTTGTATTCAGCATTTCACTGTAAGGTCTACCTGTTGTATTCAGCATTTCACTGTAAGGTATAAACCTGTTGTATTCAGCATTTCACTGTAAGGTATAAACCTGTTGTATTCAGCATTTCACTGTAAGGTATAAACCTGTTGTATTCAGCATTTCACTGTAAGGTATAAACCTGTTGTATTCAGCATTTCACTGTAAGGTATAAACCTGTTGTATTCAGCATTTCACTGTAGGTATAAACCTGTTGGTCTAAACCTGTTGTATTCAGCATTTCACTGTAAGGTATAAACCTGTTGTATTCAGCATTTCACTGTAAGGTATAAACCTGTTGTATTCAGCATTTCACTGTAAGGTATAAACCTGTTGTATTCAGCATTTCACTGTAAGGTATAAACCTGTTGTATTCAGCATTTCACTGTAAGGTATAAACCTGTTGTATTCACCATTTCACTGTAAGGTATAAACCTGTTGTATTCAGCATTTCACTGTAAGGTATAAACCTGTTGTATTCAGTATAAACCTGTTGTATTCACTCATTTCACTGTAAGGTATAAACCTGTTGTATTCAGCATTTCACTGTAAGGTATAAACCTGTTGTATTCAGCATTTCACTGTAAGGTATAAACCTGTTGTATTCAGCATTTCATAAACCTGTTGTATTCAGCATTTCACTGTAAGGTATAAACCTGTTGTATTCAGCATTTCACTGTAAGGTATAAACCTGTTGTATTCAGCATTTCACTGTAAGGTATAAACCTGTTGTATTCAGCATTTCACTGTAAGGTATAAACCTGTTGTATTCAGCATTTCACTGTAAGGTATAAACCTGTTGTATTCAGCATTTCACTGTAAGGTATAAACCTGTTGTATTCAGCATTTCACTGTAAGGTATAAACCTGTTGTATTCAGCATTTCACTGTAAGGTATAAACCTGTTGTATTCAGCATTTCACTGTAAGGTATAAACCTGTTGTATTCAGCATTTCACTGTAAGGTATAAACCTGTTGTATTCACCATTTCACTGTAAGGTCTAAACCTGTTGTATTCACCATTTCACTGTAAGGTATAAACCTGTTGTATTCAGCATTTCACTGTAAGGTATAAACCTGTTGTATTCAGCATTTCACTGTAAGGTAAACCTGTTGTATTCACCATTTCACTGTAAGGTCTAAACCTGTTGTATTCAGCATTTCACTGTAAGGTATAAACCTGTTGTATTCAGCATTTCACTGTAAGGTATAAACCTGTTGTATTCAGCATTTCACTGTAAGGTATAAACCTGTTGTATTCAGCATTTCACTGTAAGGTATAAACCTGTTGTATTCACCATTTCACTGTAAGGTCTACCTGTTGTATTCACCATTTCACTGTAAGGTCTACCTGTTGTATTCAGCATTTCACTGTAAGGTCTAAACCTGTTGTATTCAGCATTTCACTGTAAGGTCTAAACCTGTTGTATTCAGCATTTCACTGTAAGGTCTACCTGTTGTATTCACCATTTCACTGTAAGGTCTACCTGTTGTATTCACCATTTCACTGTAAGGTATAAACCTGTTGTATTCAGCATTTCACTGTAAGGTATAAACCTGTTGTATTCAGCATTTCACTGTAAGGTCTACCTGTTGTATTCACCATTTCACTGTAAGGTCTACCTGTTGTATTCAGCATTTCACTGTAAGGTCTAAACCTGTTGTATTCAGCATTTCACTGTAAGGTATAAACCTGTTGTATTCACCATTTCACTGTAAGGTATAAACCTGTTGTATTCGGCACATTTGACAAATAACATTAGATTGTATAACCATAGGCGAGTACATGAGGTGATCTGCAGGTGATCCGTCTATCTGGTCAACATCCCTGATACACTCCACCCTCTGATGATAATATGTAGAGAATATTAGAGAAACATGGATTCAAGTAGACTTCCTGGTCCTAGAACAGTGAATTCTCAGGGAACACACAGCAGTACAGCTCTGTGTAGATTCAGAGTAGATCTGAGTTCTGTATTGCACTTATATCAATTATTTGTACCATTGGCAGACATTGTAAACCATTGACATATTTTTATATGTACAAAAAATAAATGTCATTTTGGTTTTGTACACGGTCATATGATACGTGGGACAGAAAAGTACAATCTTAGGTGAGTACATGGGGTGTTATATCTCAGCAGAGGGTCTGTCTATCTGGTCAACATCACTGATACAGGTCCCCCTTCACCCTCTGGTGGTACAGGTAACCTGTCATTACGTCTCCAGAGAAACCTATAAAACCAGCACTAAGGAGGGTCTCCTTCACAAACAACATCTTCCTTTGGTGTTGAGATGCGTTGCTTTTACTAGGGTGGGTTCCAGGTCTATGTCAGCCTATTCATTAAAGTTTAACTTGATATTTTGTTGTTTGGAAATATATAGTTGCTATTCCTCTGTCATCAAACTGTAGGTCAAAAGTAGCCATTTGCTCAGTAGCCAATCAGTTCAGAGAGAAGGAGCATGAAGGAGACAGACAAGTACCAAAGTAAATGTGTTTGATCAGTAGCCAATCTGTTCAGAGAGAAGGAGCATGAAGGAGACAGACAAGTACCAAAGTCAATGTGTTTGATCAGTAGCCAATCTGTTCAGAGAGAAGGAGCATGAAGGAGACAGACAAGTACCAAAGTCAATGTGTTTGATCAGTAGCCAATCTGTTCAGAGAGAAGGAGCATGAAGGAGACAGACAAGTACCAAAGTCAATGTGTTTGATCAGTAGCCAATCAGTTCAGAGAGAAGGAGCATGAAGGAGACAGACAAGTACCAAAGTCAATGTGTTTGATCAGTAGCCAATCAGTTCAGAGATAAGGAGCATGAAGGAGACAGACAAGTACCAAAGTCAATGTGTTTGCTGCTTTAATCAACAAGTTTACCTTTCCATTTTATATTGTGACCCACATTTTAATGAGCTCATTTGAATAAAAAAATGATGAAATGTGAAGAACTGAAAATGTGTATAAGATAAAACCTAGAGACAAGACCTAGAGACAAGACCTAGAGACAAGACCTAGAGAATCGTAATTGAAGTGAAGAAAGCTTTCATGGTAAACTCTGAAACAGCTTTTCATAGACATGTCCCTATATCTCACACACGATATAGGCATTGAAGGAGCAATCATATGTCACCTGCCATCCACCTGACTCTGTCAACATTGTACAGCCTCTATCCCCATCAGGCACTTTTGGTTCCCCATTTCCCCATTTGGAAAAGGTGAGGGGATGGCCTTTCAAATCTACCTGAAACTTCCCCTCTTTCCTGTTGTCCACATTGAGCCATGCATTCTTCAAAGCCCCTTCAAAGACCTGAGTGAGAGCAGTGTTTTCCTCCTGGTTCTTCGGCAAAGCCAACACCAAGCCCCTCTTGGTACAGAACTGAACAGCATCGTCAAAGGAACCCGGTCTCTTGTGTGACACGAAGTACTTCTTGTCAACTCTTCTGGTGAAGTCATAGTTTATGGCTGAAGAGAAACCAGGTATTAAAGCAGTCAGTCGAACATTAAAAGGGGAAACAGAAGTAAACTTTTCATATTTCCCAAATGCCAAAACATGACTAAATTCACACCTCATTTTCCCAAATGACCAATACTGCATAATTTACATTGAATGGATACTTAGTAAGAGACAATATAATCTACGGATGCAGTATCTTAATTTGAGCCAGTTTCACACAGCAGGAAAATGATCCTGCAGCAACAGGAAATATTAATTGTTATGTGGATTATAATGAATGGACATTATTTGCAGGGATTGATGATCCATGTTTTGTTAAGGCAAAACAAGTCTGACATTTCTAAGTGGAAATTAAAACTTTAGAAGCCTTTTAAAACCTAGAGGACACTAAAAGTTTGCATTTACTACTGTGCAGGAAAATTCTCAGTGACAACAGAGTGATCAAATTAAGATCCGGGATCTGTAATGTTGCATTCAAGTACATATCCTCATGCTCTCTGAAATTCACTTCCTTACCCAACTCCAGTTTGACCAGGCTTTCTTGCAGGGGTTCCAGGTCTAAGTCTGTGAAAACAGAAGGTGTGACTAAAGAGAACCAAATAATAAATACATAACCAGGAAGAGATCAATCAGCTGTATACCAGTAGCTCCTGCAGGGCCCGGGGGTCCAGGTGGACCAGGTGGACCAGGGACTCGTTCATCTTCACCAACTAAACAAGGAACTCCAGAGAGTTCAGGAGGTCCAGGTGGCCCTATGGAGAGATAATAGAGATGTGGATGGCTGTATAATGATATGAGATAAGAGAGATGTGGATGGCTGTATAATGATAGGAGATAATAGAGATGTGGATGGCTGTATAATGATAGGAGATAATAGAGATGTGGATGGCTGTATAATGATAGGAGATAATAGAGATGTGGATGGCTGTATAATGATATGAGATAATAGAGATGTGGATGGCTGTATAATGATAGGAGATAATAGAGATGTGGATGGCTGTATAATGATAGGAGATAATAGAGATGTGAATGGCTGTATAATGATAGGAGATAATAGAGATGTGGATGGCTGTATAATGATAGGAGATAATAGAGATGTGGATGGCTGTATAATGATAGGAGATAATAGATGTGGATGGCTGTATAATGATAGGAGATAGAGATGTGGATGGCTGTATAATGATAGGAGATAATAGAGATGTGGATGGCTGTATAATGATAGGAGATAATAGAGATGTGGATGGCTGTATAATGATAGGAGATAATAGAGATGTGGATGGCTGTATAATGATAGGAGATAATAGAGATGTGGATGGCTGTAGAATGATAGGAGATAATAGATGTGGATGGCTGTATAATGATAGGAGATAATAGAGATGTGGATGGCTGTATAATGATAGGAGATAATAGAGATGTGGATGGCTGTATAATGATAGGAGATAATAGAGGTGTGGATGGCTGTATAATGAGAGGAGATAATAGAGATGTGGATGGACTTATCGTTAACGAAAATATGTTTTTTTTAAAGGTTTTCCCAAATTTCCAAGATGGAGGAAAATCTATCCTGACAGACTTTATGAACAATTGAGGCAAATATGTTCAGCATAACTCACTAAACACCAGCCCCATTTTGGCAAATGGTACAAAGCCTCTTTCTAGGAATTGATGTGGTTATCTAATTGAGGTTTTCAGAGTTCTTTGTCTTCCAAAAAAATGGTGAAGGGTGTTGTGACCCCCTTACGTGAAGGGTGTTGTGACCCCCTTACGTGAAGGGTGTTATAATGATACGTGAAATTGTGACCCCTTACGTGAAGGGTGTTGTGTTAATGAGGGGTCCAGGTGACCCCCTTACATGATGTGGATGGACTGACCCCCTTACATGAGGGTGATTGTGACCCCCTTACATGAGGGGTGTTGTGACCCCCTTCATGAAGGGTGTTGTGACCCCTTCCATGAAGGGTGTTGTGACCCCTTCATGAGGGTCCAGTTGTGACCCCCTTACGTGAAGGGTGTTGTGACCCCCATTTACGTGAAGGGTGTTGTGACCCTTTACGTGAAGGGTGTTGTGACCCCCTTACGTGAAGGGTGTTGTGACGTGAAGGGTGTTGTGACCCCCTTCCAAAAAATGTGATGCTCGTGAAGGGTGTTGTGACCCCCTTCCATGAGGGGTGTTGTGACCCCCTTCATGAAGGGTGTTGTGACCCCTTTCCATGAAGGGTGTTGTGACCCCCTTCATGAGGGGTGTTGTGACCCCCTTACGTGAAGGGTGTTGTGACCTGTATACGTGAAGGGTGTTGTGATGGCCCCTTACGATAAAGGGTGTTGTGACCTGTATAATGAAGGGTGTTGTGGACCCCTGTTACGTGAAGGGTGTTGTGACCCCTTACGTGAAGGGTGTTGTGACCCCCTTCATGAAGGGTGTTGTGACCCCCTTCATGAGGGGTGTTGTGACCCCCTTACGTGAAGGGTGTTTTGACCCCCTTACGTGAGGGGTGTTGTGACCCCTTACGTGAGGGGTGTTGTGACCCCAAATTTCGATGAAGGGTGTTGTGACCCCCTTACGTGAAGGGTGTTGTGACCCCCTTCCTTGAGGGGTGTTGTGACCCCCTTCATGAAGGGTGTTGTGACCCCTTTCCATGAAGGGTGTTGTGACCCCCTTCATGAGGGGTGTTGTGACCCCCTTACGTGAAGGGTGTTGTGACCCCCTTACGTGAAGGGTGTTGTGACCCCCTTACGTGAAGGGTGTTGTGACCCCCTTACGTGAAGGGTGTTGTGACCCCCTTACGTGAAGGGTGTTGTGACCCCCTTACGTGAAGGGGTGTTGTGACCCCCTTCCACGTGAAGGGTGTTGTGACCCCTTACGTGAAGGGTGTTGTGACCCCCTTTACGTGAAGGGTGTTGTGACCCCCTTACGTGAAGGGTGTTGTGACCCCCTTGCGTGAAGGATGTTGTGACCCCCTTACGTGAGGGGTGTTGTGACCCCCTTCCGTGAGGGGTGTTGTGACCCCCTTCCATGAGGGGTGTTGTGACCCCCTTCCATGAGGGTGTTGTGACCCCCTTCCATGAGGGTGTTGTGACCCCCTTCCATGAAGGGTGTTGTGACCCCCTTCCATGAGGGGTGTTGTGACCCCCTTCCATGAGGGGTGTTGTGACCCCCTTCCATGAGGGGTGTTGTGACCCCCTTCCATGAGGGGTGTTGTGACCCCCTTACATGAAGGGTGTTGTGACCCCCTTACATGAAGGGTGTTGTGACCCCCTTACATGAAGGGTGTTGTGACCCCCTTACATGAAGGGTGTTGTGACCCCCTTACATGAAGGGTGTTGTGACCCCCTTACATGAAGGGTGTTGTGACCCCCTTACATGAAGGGTGTTGTGACCCCCTTACATGAAGGGTGTTGTGACCCCCTTACATGAAGGGTGTTGTGACCCCCTTCATGAAGGGTGTTGTGACCCCCTTACATGAAGGGTGTTGTGACCCCCTTACATGAGGGGTGTTGTGACCCCCTTACATGAGGGGTGAGGTGACCCCCTTAAGTGAAGGGTGTCGTGACCCTCTCAGACTCTACCTCTCTCTCCAGGTGGACCAGGAAGTCCAGGCATGCCTATGGAGAGACAACAGGGATAGGGTTCATCACCATACTGTACACACCAAAGACAGCTTCAATTAGCCTGTAAAGTGCTCTGCAGTCTGATCTGAGTTAAATTGGCACTTTATTACAAAATCAACAGTCTATGTTATTGTTTTTTTATGTTTTATTTTTTATCAAAAGGCTAACAGCAGGAAATATACCGGATTGGGCTTTCACATTATACCCCAGCCCCAGTTATGTTTGGCAACTGGTACAGACAAAGCCTGTTTGTAGGACTAGGAGGGTTTATCTAACCGAGGTAATTCAGAGCTCTTTGTTCTCCATCATCACTCCATCATCAGGTACGCAAATTAATGTACATGCTTAAAGTGACAGTTTACTCCAAAATCAACAGTCTTATATTTTGGTTTATGATAGGGTAAGGCAGTTGTACTAAGCTTGCAACTCATTTACCTCCAGAAGGCCCAACAGGCCCACGAGGGCCAGGAAACCCAGGCATTCCTCTAGGACCCTGGCATTCACACTTCTCCATCTGGCCTGGCAGAACCAGCAGGGAGAAGACACAGAGCCCCAAAGTCAGAGGTCTGCTCAGAGCCATAACCTAAAACACCAGGGAGAAGAACACAGAGCACCAAAGTCAGAGGTCTGCTCAGAGCCATAACCTAAAACATCAGGGAGAAGACCACAGAGACCAAAGTCAGAGGTCTGCTCAGAGCCATAACCTAAAACATCAGGGAGAAGAACACAGAGACCAAAGTCAGAGGTCTGCTCAGAGCCATAACCTAAAACATCAGGGAGAAGAACACAGAGCACCAAAGTCAGAGGTCTGCTCAGAGCCATAACCTAAAACATCAGGGAGAAGAACACAGAGACCAAAGTCAGAGGTCTGCTCAGAGCCATAACCTAAAACATCAGGGAGAAGAACACAGAGCCCCAAAGTCAGAGGTCTGCTCAGAGCCATAACCTAAAACATCAGGGAGAAGAACACAGAGCCCCAAAGTCAGAGGTCTGCTCAGAGCCAAAACCTAAAACATCAGGGAGAAGACACAGAGCCCCAAAGTCAGAGGTCTGCTCAGAGGCATAAACTAAAACATCAGGGAGAAGAACACAGAGACCAAAGTCAGAGGTCTGCTCAGAGCCATAACCTAAAACATCAGGGAGAAGAACACAGAGACCAAAGTCAGAGGTCTGCTCAGAGCCATAACCTAAAACATCAGGGAGAAGAACACAGAGCACCAAAGTCAGAGGTCTGCTCAGAGCCATAACCTAAAACATCAGGGAGAAGAACACAGAGACCAAAGTCAGAGGTCTGCTCAGAGCCATAACCTAAAACATCAGGGAGAAGAACACAGAGCCCCAAAGTCAGAGGTCTGCTCAGAGCCAAAACCTAAAACATCAGGGAGAAGACACAGAGCCCCAAAGTCAGAGGTCTGCTCAGAGGCATAAACTAAAACATCAGGGAGAAGAACACAGAGACCAAAGGGACAGTAAATCACTGGTGTCATACAAACAGAAGAACAGGAAACATCTGCTTATAAAGTACATGATGGGAACCTTTACTGTCAATGGGATCGACAAGAATACAAGCTGTTGAAAAGCAGCATGTAGAATATGTGAATGTGTCATTTCAACAGCTTGACTCTGCCACTTTGTTGCCAGTTGAGGGATGGAACAGAAACGTAACGTCTCTCAAATGAGACGGATGGAACGATTGATGACAGGACTAACAGGAGATCAACATGCTAGTTTATACAGAAGCTATTGGTGTGTTTACAAAGACTCTAATAGAAACAGCAACAGAACCAGTGCAGTAATAGGAACATCGATTGAGGACAGGATAACACAGTTAGAATCAGCCCATAACACATTGATCATCTATATTCTTCAATAAATCGATGGTTGTAATGATTGAAATGACCGTTGAACATCCGTACAGTTTATATATTGTGCCTTTAAATGGCAGCAAAATAATTAAGACAAAAACTAAACAAGTGGGAACCATACCTCTTAAGTTGATGTGCTGGGAATGGATGTGATGTTCCTGTCCTGCTTTGCAACAGAACGATAGAGAAATGGGTTTTGGTGCAGCAACTTATAAAGACATTGGTAAACAACACGTCACTTTGAATGATTCATTATTATCGGGAAGTACTTGTGAAGTTCATTTACAGTTTACTGGAAAAGAGAAACTTGGAATGTAAACTTGGAGTGCCCTGTCAATGTTCACATTTATCACAAAATACTGATGCACGTGGAATCATCTAGCAAGAACACAAACAAATCTCTGACATCCATTGCGCAAATTCCACTTTAGTTCCATTCCATTTCTGGTGAGTTTGAGTAAGGAAGTCTTGTTTTTTGTTATCACGTTAGGCCCTAGTCCAGTGTTATCACGTTAGGCCCTAGTCCAGTGTTATCACGTTAGGCCCTAGTCCAGTGTTATCGCGTTAGGCCCTAGTCCAGTGTTATCACGTTAGGCCCTAGTCCAGTGTTATCACGTTAGGCCCTAGTCCAGTGTTATCACGTTAGGCCATAGTCCAGTGTTATCACGTTAGGCCCTAGTCCAGTGTTATCACGTTAGGCCCTAGTCCAGTGTTATCACGTTAGGCCCTAGTCCAGTGTTATCACGTTAGGCCCTAGTCCAGTGTTATCACGTTAGGCCAAAGTCCAGTGTATCATGTTAGGCCCTAGTCCAGTGTTATCACGTTAGGCCCTAGTCCAGTGTTATTACGTTAGGCCCTAGTCCAGTGTTATTACGTTAGGCCCTAGTCCAATGTTGATAACAGGATTCGATGTTCCTTTTGATGGCATATAAGGCCCTTCTTGTCTCTCAGATGGTTCACAGCTTTGTGGAAGTTACCTGTGGCGCTGATGTTCAGGCTGAGGTATGTGTAGTTTTTTTCTCTAGGGCAACGATGTCTCGATGGAATTTGTATTTGTGGTCCTGGCGACTGGACCTTTTTTGGAACACCATTAGTTTTGACTTACTGAGATTTACGGTCTGGTCCCTGGTCTGACAGTATCTGTACAGAAGATCTATGTGCTGCTGTAGGCCCTCCTTGGTTGGGGACAGAAGCACTGGATCATCAGCAAACAGTAGAATAGTGCCCTCGCCAATTCACTGATATATATGTTGAAGACTGTGTGGCTTAAGCTGCATCCCTGCCTCACCCCATGGCCCTGTGGAAAGAAATGTGTGTTTTTTGCCAATTTCTTTTACACACTTGTTTGTGTACATAGATTTTGTAATGTCGTATGTTTTTCCCCCAACACCACTTTCCATCCATTTGTACAGCAGACCCTCATGCCAAATTGAGTCAAAAGCTATTTTGAAATCAACAACCCACAAGAATACGTTGCCTTTATTTTGCTTTCTTTGTTTATCAATGAGGGTGTGCAGGGTGAATACATGGTCTGTTGTATGGTCATTTGGTAAAAAGCCAATTGATGACATTTGCTCAGTACATTGTTTTCACTGAGGAAATGTAGGAGTCTGCTGTTAATGATAATGCAGAGGATTTCCCCAAGGTTGCTGTTGACACATATGTTGACACATATCCCTCCTTGGTTTCAAATACTGGGGAAGATGCCAGAGCTAAGGATGATGTTAAATAGTTTAAGTACAGCCATTTGGAATTTGTGTGCTGTATATTTTATAATTTCATGTAGGATACCATCGACACCACAGGCCTTTTTGGGTTGGAGGGTTTGTATTTTGTCCTGTAACTCATTCAATGTAATTGGAGAATCCAGTGGGTTCTGGTCGTCTTTAATAGTTGATTCTAAGATTTGTATTTGATCATGTTTTTTCTGTTTGTTGTTTCGTATAGGGCCAATAAGATTGGAGAAGTGGTTTATCCATACATCTCCTTTTCGGATAGTTAACTCTTCTTGTTGTTTGTTTAGTGCTTTCCAATGTTCACAGAAGTGGTTGGAGTCTATTGATTCTTCAATTACATTGAGCTGATTTCTGAGGTGCAGTACCTTCTTTTTCCGTAGTGTATTTCTGTATTGTTTTAGTGATTCACCATAGTGAAGGCGTAGACTCAGGTTTTCTGGGTCTCTGTTTTTGGTTGGACAGGTTTTTCAATTTCTTTCATAGGTTTTTACATTCTTCATCAAACCATTCGTCATTGTTGTTCATTCATTCATTAAAGGTCTTCTGCTTGATATGTTTAGATTTGATAAGGAAGAAAGAAATATACTGTTTAGGTTTTCTACTGCCAAGTTTACACCTTCACTATTACAGTGCAACTTTTTGTCCAGGAAGTTGTCTAAAAGGGATTGGATTTGTTGTTGCCTCATTTTTTATTTTTTTGGTAGGTTTCCTAACTACTTTCCTTAGCATTTCTTAATATTATTCAGTTCCTTTGTAATGCTCTGTTCAAGTAGACTGTGATTTTGCTGTGATCTGATATGGGTGTCAGTTGGCTGACTGTGAACACTCTGGGTTGAGGTCAGTGATAATGTAGTCGACAGTACTATTGCCAAGGGATGAGCTACAGGTGTACTGTACCTACCGTAGGAGTCCCCTCGAAGCCTACCATTGACTATGTACAGTACTCCTGCGACAGAGGTGTCTTTCATTCAAAATAGTCACAAAAATCTAACCTTTAATTGAAGTAAAATTATTGGAAAAAAATACATGTGAAATACATATTGTTCTCCGAAACATGTGTGACAATTATTGGCACCGCTAGAAATACATGAGTAAAATCTGAAGTATATTCTCATTCGTATTTTACGTTTTTAAGTTTCCCTGAGTGATTAGGAACTCTTAAGTGGTAAGCCATGACCTCCCGTTTCACTGGGGTATAAATATGAGGTGACACAGGCCAAGTTCCCATAGTCATCCATCACTATGGGAAAGACCCGCGAATATAGTAATGATGCGCGAGAAAAGGTTGTTGAGCTGCATAATTCAGGAAATGGCTATAAGAAAATAGCCCAACAGTTGAAAATGCCCATTTCTGCAATCAGGGCAATAATGAAGAAGGTTAAAGCAACTGGAGATGTTACCAATGGGCCTGGAAGAGGACGTGTGTCTATATTGATCCCACACACAGTGGGGAGGATGGTTCCAGTGGCCAAAAAATGATCACAGTTGGGGCGGCAGGTAGCCTAGTGGTTAGAGGGGCGTTTCCTTAGTTAGCACATAGGAGGATATGTTTCTCTGTTGACATCATTTCCTTTAGAATTTCTAGCTAAATATAAAAGCTTCCAGTTTCCATACCTCCTGAGTCCCTTCCCTGTTTCATACCTGGTAGTTTGGTGGATGGGACTACCAGCTGTCTGTAACCTAGAGGGCAACCAGTGGGTCCATCTCTTCTATACCAGGTTTCTTGTAGGATGACATTTTCTGTATTTCTGATTTCCAGGTTCCTGCTCTTTAGGCCAAAGGCAGATGACCTCAGGCCCTGGATAGTCCAGGATGAAATAGTGAAGACTTTGTGTGGATGTGGCTGGTGGTGCTGTGGTCTGGATGTAGGTCCTCCCAGCGTGGGTCCTCTATGTGTAGGTCCGGGGGTGGGGGGGGGTCACACAGGTCTGGGAGAGTGTCTCACTGGTCTGGGTGGGGTGTCTGTTGATCTGATACTCCTGTGTGAGGTGTTGGGGCTGCAGTTGAGGGGGATGTCCTTTAGAGTCCTGGCGAAGGTGGCGAAGGTGGGCACTGCTGCCTTGTATAGGTGGACCTGATCATAAAGACTGTTCAAGTCCAGGTTGGAATGGTGGGTCAGGAAAACATCTGGTTTTGAGGCTCTGGTTCTCTCTCTCTCTCCCCTCCCTCCTACCTCTCTCTCCTCTCCCTCCTACCTCTCTCCTCTCTATATTTCTCTCTCTCTCTGCCCCTCCCTCTCCCGCTCTCTCTCCCCCTCCCTCCCTCCTACCTCTCTCTTCCCTCCCTCCTACCTCTCTCTCCTCTCCTTCCTACCTCTCTCTCCTCTCCCTCCTACCTCTCTCCTCTCTATATTTCTCTCTCTCTCTCTCTCTCTCTCTCTCCTCCCCCTCTCTCTCTCTCTCCCCCTCCCTCACCCGCTCTCTCTCCCCCTCCCTCCCCTATCTCCTACCTCTCTCCTCTCTATATTTCTCTCTCTCTCTCTCTCTCTCTCTCTCCCCTCTCTCCTCCCTCTCCCGCTCTCTCTCCCCCTCCCTCCTACCTCTCTCTCTCTCTCCCCTCTCTCTCGCTCCTCCAGTCAGCCCAGACTGGCTTGTGCAATAGACAGTTGTTTCCATTATTGAATCTGGAGATTCTGTCGTAACTCTTTTCGGCTCAAATCTACTATGTTAAACTCCAGCTTTTCCATCTCTCATCTGGCAGTGGACAGACTCACTCAGACTTCAACTCTCCATGCAGGAGGACTCAATGCAATAGATTATTACTGACCTTTAGTATGAATGAAAGGTGTAACATATATGTAAACACGTGCTCATTCTAATACCATGATGTCATAGTTTAACATATGGTCTGATCTGACTGCACTGTCAGTCCCCTTTCCTCTCCGTGTTTTACTGTTTCCTACACATTTAATACCAAAACTGAATTTAGACTCATCATCATCTGACTGAAAACTAAAGCACAGTGATGGTCTCTTTCTTTCCGTCACATCTTCCATTCCCCATTCCTTTTCCTGTTCCATTCCCTATTCCTTTGCCTGTTCCTGTTCCATTCCTTTTCCTGTTCCATTCCCTATTCCTTTTCCTGTTCCTGTTCCATTCCCTGTTCCTTTTCCTGTTCCATTTCCTATTCCTTTTCCTGTTCCATTCCCTATTCCTTTTCCTGTTCCGGTTCCATTCCCTATTCCTTTTCCTGTTCCTTTCCATTCCCTATTCATTTTCCTGTTCCTGTTCCATTCCCTATTCCTTTTCCTGTTCCTTTCCCTGTTCCTGTTCCATTCCCTATTCCTTTTCCTTTCCATTCCCTATTCATTTTCCTGTTCCTTTCCATTCCCTATTCCTTTCCATTCCCTATTCATTTTCATTCCCTATTACTTTCCCTTCCCCATTCCTTTTCCTGTTCCTTTCCATTCCCTATTCCTTTTCCTGTTCCTTTCCATTCCCTATTCCTGTTCCTGTTCCTTTCCATTCCCTATTCCTGTTCCTTTCCATTCCCTATTCATTTTCCTGTTCCTTTCCATTCCCTATTCCTTTTCCTGTTCCTTTCCATTCCCTATTCATTTTCCTGTTCCTTTCCATTCCCTATTCATTTTCCTGTTCCTTTCCATTTCCCTATTCATTTTCCTGTTCCTTTCCATTCCCTATTCATTTTCCTGTTCCTTTCCATTCCCTATTCATTTTCCTGTTCCTTTCCATTCCCTATTCCTTTTCCTGTTCCTTTCCATTCCCTATTCATTTTCCTGTTCCTTTCCATTCCCTATTCATTTTCCTGTTCCTTTCCATTCCCTATTCATTTTCCTTTCCCTATTCCTGTTCCTTTCCCTATTCCTGTTCCATTCCCTATTCCTGTTCCATTCCCTATTCCTTTCCATTCCCCATTCCTTTCCATTGCCTTCTCTCTGCTCTGTCTCTCCTCTCTTTGTCTCTGTTTAGTTCTGACCCCAGTTCAGTCCATGAAGAGAAGAACAACTGTAGCCTGCAGCCTTTTGATTATTCCTGCAGGACACTCTGGTCCTGGTCTGCAGCCATGTGCTTCCTTCCTTCCCTATGATGTTTCTCCTGGTCTGCAGCAAGACTCGACTACGTATAGTCTCTCTCTCTCTCTGACTAGACTGTGTACTATAGTAATGACTACATATTGTCTCTCTAGACTGTGTACTATAGTAATGACTACGTATAGTCTCTCTCTGTCTAGACTGTGTACTATAGTAATGACTACATATTGTCTCTCTAGACTGTGTACTATAGTAATGACTACGTATAGTCTCTCTCTCTGTCTAGACTGTGTACTATAGTAATGACTACATATTGTCTCTCTAGACTGTGTACTATAGTAATGACTACGTATAGTCTCTCTGTCTAGACTGTGTACTATAGTAATGACTACATATTGTCTCTCTAGACTGTGTACTATAGTAATGACTACGTATAGTCTCTCTCTCTGTCTAGACTGTGTACTATAGTAATGACTACATATTGTCTCTCTAGACTGTGTACTATAGTAATGACTACGTATAGTCTCTCTCTCTGTCTAGACTGTGTACTATAGTAATGACTACATATTGTCTCTCTAGACTGTGTACTATAGTAATGACTACATATTGTCTCTCTCTCTGTCTAGACTGTGTACTATAGTAATGACTACATATTGTCTCTCTCTCTCTGTCTAGACTGTGTACTATAGTAATGACTACATATTGTCTCTCTCTCTCTAGACTGTGTACTATAGTAATGACTACATATTGTCTCTCTCTAGACTGTGTACTATAGTAATGACTACATATTGTCTCTCTAGACTGTGTTTATAGTAATGACTACATATTGTCTCTCTGTCTAGACTGTGTACTATAGTAATGACTACATATTATCTCTCTCTAGACTGTGTACTATAGTAATGACTACATATTATCTCTCTAGACTGTGTACTATAGTAATGAATACATATTGTCTCTCTAGACTGTGTACTATAGTAATGACTACATATTGTCTCTAGACTGTGTACTATAGTAATGACTACATATTGTCTCTCTCTAGAATGTGTACTATAGTAATGACTACATATTGTCTCTCTAGAATGTGTACTATAGTAATGACTACATATTGTCTCTCTCTATGTCTAGACTGTGTACTATAGTAATGATAACATATTATCTCTCTCTAGACTGTGTACTATAGTAGTTAATACATATTGTCTCTCTCTATGTCTAGACTGTGTACTATAGTATTGACTACATATGGTCTCTCTCTCTCTCTAGACTGTGTACTATAGTAATGACTACATATTGTCTCTCTCTCTCTAGACTGTGTACTATAGTAATGATAACATATTATCTCTCTCTAGACTGTGTACTATAGTAATGAATACATAGTGTCTCTCTCTAGACTGTGTACTATAGTAATAACTTTTTGCCAGTCCTGTCTGGTCCAGCAACGGTGGGTTTGTGATCATAGGCAACGTTGTTGCCGGTGATGTCTGGTGAGGACCTGCCTTACAACAGGCCTACAAGCCCTCAGTCCAGCCTCTCTCAGCCTATAGCGGACAGTCTGAGCACTGATAGAGGGATTGTGTGTTCCTGGTGTAAGTTGTTGCTGCCATCCTGTACCTGTCCCGCAGGTGTGATGTTCGGATGTACCGGTCCTGTGCAGGTGTGATGTTCAGATGTACCGGTCCTGTGCAGGTGTGATGTTCGGATGTACCGGTCCTGTGCAGGTGTGATGTTCTGATGTACCGGTCCTGTGCAGGTGTGATGTTCGGATGTACCGGTCCTGTGCAGGTGTGATGTTCGGATGTACCGGTCCTGTGCAGGTGTTGTTACACGTGGTCTGCCACTGCGAGGAAGCTCAGCTGTCCGTCCTGTCTCCCTGTAGCGCTGTCTTAGGCGTCTCACAGCACGGACATTGCAATTTCTTTCCCCTGGCCACATCTGCAGTCATCATGCCTCCTTGCAGCATGCCTAAAGCGAGTAGACGCAGATGATCAGGGACCCTGAGCATCTTTCTTTTGGTGTTTTAGAAAGGCCTCTTTAGTGTCCTAAGTTTTCATAACTGTGACCTTAATTGCCTACCGTCTGTAAGCTGTTAGTGTCTTAACGACCGTTCCACAGGTGCATGTTCATTCATTGTTTATTGTTCATTGAACAAGCATGGGAAACAGTGTTTCAACCCTTTACAATGAAGATATTTTGATTTTTACGAATGATCTTTGAAAGACAGGGTCCTGAAAAGCGGAGTTTAGAATGCGTTCCTTGTCCTGCAGACACAGACCATGCAGTCCTTTGAGGGGCGACAGAGAGACTGGTAGGGGCGGAAGTGAGGGATCAAGAAGAGTCATTTCCTGTAGGCCAGCATTAACCCTTGACCCCAGCCAACGGCCCTCTTTATAACTCTTCCAGTTAGACCACCGACCATCAATGGGCTGCAGATTCTTGTCTTTGGTTATATGTGCTGAATTTAGAGGAATCACAGTGCTTCTGTTCCATAGCAATGCACTTCCTCTTGTTAAATGGTCACAGGCTTATTGAAAGATAGACCTTTAGTTCTATTTAAAGAGCATGCTTTTTATAATCAGTACATATGTAGCAAAAAGGAAAAGTGTCCAGGCAATGGGATTATCTGATAACTGTACAGGATTAGGATTATCTGATAACTGTACAGGCAATGGGATTATCTGATAACTGTACAGGCAATATGATTATCTGGTAACTGTACAGGCAATAGGATTATCTGGTAACTGTACAGGCAATGGGATTATCTGATAACTGTACAGGCAATATGATTATCTGGTAACTGTACAGGCAATAGGATTATCTGGTAACTGTACAGGATTAGGATTATCTGGTAACTGTACAGGATTAGGATTATCTGGTAACTGTACAGGATTAGGATTATCTGGTAACTGTACAGGCAATGGGATTATCTGGTAACTGTACAGGCAATAGGATTATCTGGTAACTGTACAGGCAATATAATTATCTGGTAACTGTACAGGCATATCTCTCGAATACACTCTTAAAGACTTCCGGATTGGTTATTTAAAGCCACAGTCTCCCACAGCCCACACCCCTCTGATTTAAGCCTTGGCCCTATAGAAAAGGGACTGACCCACATCTCTCTGACTTCAGCCCTATAGAAAGGGACTGGCCCACACCTCTCTGACTTCAGCCTTGGCCCTATAGAAAGGGACTGGCCCACACCTCTCTGACTTCAGCCTTGGCCCTATAGAAAGGGACTGACCCACACCTCTCTGACTTCAGCCCTATAGAAGGGGACTGACCCACACCTCTCTGACTTCAGCCCTATAGAAAGGGACTGACCCACACCTCTCTGACTTCAGCCCTGTAGAAGGGGACTGACCCACATCTCTCTGACCTCAGCCCTATAGAAGGGGACTGACCCACACCTCTCTGACTTCAGCCCTATAGAAGGGGACTGACCCACACCTCTCTGACTTCAGCCTTGGCCCTATAGAAGGGGACTGACCCACATCTCTCTGACTTCAGCCCTATAGAAGGGGACTGACCCACACCTCTCTGACTTCAGCCCTATAGAAGGGGACTGACCCACACCTCTCTGACTTCAGCCTTGGCCCTATAGAAGGGGACTGGCCCACACCTCTCTGACTTCAGCCCTATAGAAGGGGACTGACCCACACCTCTCTGACTTCAGCCCTATAGAAGGGGACTGACCCACACCTCTCTGACTTCAATAGAAGGGGACTGACCCACACCTCTCTGACTTCAGCCCTATAGAAGGGGACTGACCCACACCTCTCTGACTTCAGCCCTATAGAAGGGGACTGACCCACACCTCTCTGACTTCAGCCCTATAGAAGGGGACTGACCCACACCTCTCTGACTTCAGCCTTGGCCCTATAGAAGGGGACTGACCCACATCTCTCTGACTTCAGCCCTATAGAAGGGGACTGACCCACACCTCTCTGACTTCAGCCCTATAGAAGGGGACTGACCCACACCTCTCTGACTTCAGCCTTGGCCCTATAGAAGGGGACTGGCCCACACCTCTCTGACTTCAGCCCTATAGAAGGGGACTGACCCACACCTCTCTGACTTCAGCCCTATAGAAGGGGACTGACCCACACCTCTCTGACTTCAGCCCTATAGAAGGGGACTGACCCACACCTCTCTGACTTCAGCCCTATAGAAGGGGACTGACCCACACCTCTCCGACTTCAGCCCTATAGAAGGGGACTGACCCACACCTCTCTGACTTCAGCCCTATAGAAGGGGACTGACCCACACCTCTCTGACTTCAGCCCTATAGAAAGGGGACTGGCCCACACCTCTCTGACTTCAGCCTTGGTCCTATAGAAGGGGACTGCGGTCGCCTCCCGAATGGCACCCTTATCCTTATTTAGTGCACTACGTTTGACCAGGGCCCATGGGGTTCTGTACATCTCTTTATTGGCTGTTTTGGGAACAGTCTGTCCAGTGTTTTCATAGGGCAAACCATGGTGATGTCATCCTGCCTGCATAGACCCAGTTAATATCAGCAGTAATGGCAGAGCTGAGTGTATGTTTGTATGTGTGTGTGTTCAGCAAGCCCAGATAACATTGCAGACTTTTCCATTACTGTGACATCACATCCTGTTAAAAAATGATTTTAAAGGGTCAGTAAGAGCCCTGTGGGCCCTAATCAAAAGTAGTGCACTACAGGGAATATAGGGGCCATTTGGAACACAGCCTCAGATCACTGATTGCATGGTGGAAACATTGCCTTGTCCTGTTCCTCCTCAGCAGATCTCAGGAGCCCTATGAATCAAGGTAGCTGTGGGATTGAAGGCCACACACTCACTGTCAGTGTTCTACACACAGGAGGGGTACAAACCACACGTACTGAAGGCCACACACTCACTGTCAGTGCTCTACATACAGGAGGGGTACAAACCACACGTACTGAAGGCCACACACTCACTGTCAGTGTTCTACACACAGGAGGGGTACAAACCACACGTACTGAAAGCCACACACTCACTGTCAGTGCTCTACACACAGGAGGGGTACAAACCACACGTACTGAAGGCCACACACTCACTGTCAGTGCTCTACACACAGGAGGGGTACAAACCACACGTACTGAAGGCCACACACTCACTGTCAGTGCTCTACACACAGGAGGGGTACAAACCACATGTACTGAAGGCCACACACTCACTGTCAGTGTTCTACACACAGGAGGGGTACAAACCACACGTACTGAAGGCCACACACTCACTGTCAGTGTTCTACACACAGGAGGGGTACAAACCACACGTACTGAAGGCCACACACTCACTGTCAGTGCTCTACACACAGGAGGGGTACAAACCACACGTACTGAAGGCCACACACTCACTGTCAGTGTTCTACACACAGGAGGGGTACAAACCACACGTACTGAAGGCCACACACTCACTGTCAGTATTCTACACACAGGAGGGGTACAAACCACACGTACTGAAGGCCACACACTCACTGTCAGTGTTCTACACACAGGAGGGGTACAAACCACACGTACTGAAGGCCACACACTCACTGTCAGTGTTCTACACACAGGAGGGGTACAAACCACACGTACTGAAGGCCACACACTCACTGTCAGTGTTCTACACACAGGAGGGGTACAAACCACACGTACTGAAGGCCACACACTCACTGTCAGTGTTCTACACACAGGAGGGGTACAAACCACACGTACTGAAGGCCACACACTCACTGTCAGTGTTCTACACACAGGAGGGGTACAAACCACACGTACCGAGGAATATAAACTACTACTTTCCTCATCGTCACAGAGTTGGAGAGGAGAAGGGGGAAAGTACTGCAGGGTTCTGGCTCGCTGAACAACTGTATACGCCAGGAACTGACTCCACACACACACAGCCTTGCTCTTCTGTGACCAGCTGTCTTTGGGCTGCCAGCTCTGATTGGCTCAGTACACTTAACTGGTCCCGTGGCTCTGTGTGTCTCTGTGTGTGTGTGTGTGTGTGTGTGTGTGTGTGTGTGTGTGTGTGATTGTGTATGTGGGTGTACAGTGCATCTCAGTGAATGCTCTTCTCCAGTAGAGAGTGCAGTATCAGAGGAACAGACCCCAAAAGTACAAAACGGTTCTCATCCACAGTGTTGAAACATCCCTCTGAGTTCACGTCCATCATATCTCCTATTCATCTGATGTTTAGTCTGAACGTCTATGAGGAGAGTTTTGCAAAATAGACTAAAAACAAACAGCGAGGGACATTAAAAGGTGTGTGTGCTCCAGAACTGCCATGATAAAGACTGTCTCAGACCAGAGCTCCAGAGCTGCCATGATAAAGACTGTCTCAGACCAGAGCTCCAGAGCTGCCATGATAAAGACTGTCTCAGACCAGAGCTCCAGAACTGCCATGATAAAGACTGTCTCAGACCAGAGCTCCAGAACTGCCATGATAGACTGTCTATCCAAGCACCACTACTCCGTCCCTTCACTTTGTGTTTGTTTACTTTGATTGTAGAAAGTAAATATTGATTTAGCGGAGTCCAAACAGACTCAGCTAAATCAACTAGTGCAGTGGTTCCCAAACTTATAGTCCTGTATCCCATTCAGACATTGAACCTCCAGCTGCGTTCCCCCTCTAGCACCAGGGTCAGCGCCTCACAAATGTAGTGTTTTTGACATCATTGTAAGCCTGCCACACATAGAAAAGAGTCTGTCTTGAATCATTTTCCACACACAGTCTGAGCCTGTATTTAGTATTTAGTTAGGGCCGAGAACCCACTCTCACATAGGTACGTGGTTGCAGAGGGCATCAGTGTCTTAACAGTGTGATTTGACAAGGCAGGATACACTGAGCGCAGCACAATCCAGAAATCTGGCAGTGGCTTCTGATTAAATTACATCATCATATGTAGTCATCATATGTAGTCATTAAACACATCATCATATGTAGTCACTAAACACACGTCATCATATGTAGTCATTAAACACACGTCATCATATGTAGTCATTAAACACACGTCATCATATGTAGTCACTAAACACACGTCATCATATGTAGAGTCATTAAACACACGTCATCATATGTAGTCACTAAACACACGTCATCATATGTAGTCACTAAACACACGTCATCATATGTAGAGTCATTAAACACACGTCATCATATGTAGTCATTAAACACACGTCGTCATAAAACACACGTCATCATGTGTAGTCATTAAACACACGTCATCATATGTAGTCATTAAACACACGTCATCATATGTAGTCATTAAACACACGTCATCATATGTAGTCACTAAACACACGTCATCATATGTAGTCACTAAACACACGTCATCATATGTAGTCACTAAACACACGTCATCATATGTAGTCATTAAACACACGTCATCATATGTAGTCACTAAACACACGTCATCATATGTAGAGTCATTAAACACACGTCATCATATGTAGTCATTAAACACACGTCATCATATGTAGTCATTAAACACACGTCATCATATGTAGTCACTAAACACACGTCATCATATTTGGTCATTAAACACACGTCATCATATGTAGTCACTAAACACACGTCATCATATGTAGTCATAAACACATATCATATGTAGTCATTAAACACACGTCATCATATGTAGTCACTAAACACACGTCATCATATGTAGTCACTAAACACACGTCATCATATGTAGTCACTAAACACACGTCATCATATGTAGTCATTAAACACACGTCATCATATGTAGTCATTAAACACACGTCATCATATGTAGTCATTAAACACACGTCATCATATGTAGTCACTAAACACACGTCATCATATGTAGTCATTAAACACACGTCATCATATGTAGTCACTAAACACACGTCATCATATGTAGTCATTAAACACACGTCATCATATGTAGTCATCATATGTAGTAGTCATTAAACACACGTCATCATATGTAGTCACTAAACACGTCATCATGTGTAGAGTCATTAAACACACGTCATCATATGTAGTCATTAAACACACGTCATCATATGTAGTCATTAAACAAACGTCATCATGTGTAGAGTCATTAAACACACGTCATCATGTGTAGTCACTAAACACACGTCATCATATGTAGAGTCATTAAAAACACACGTCATCATATGTAGTCATTAAACACACGTCATCATATGTAGTCATTAAACACGTCACGTCATTCATCATCATGTAGAGTCATTAAACACACGTCATCATATGTAGTCATTAAACACACGTCATCATATGTAGTCATTAAACACACGTCATCATATGTAGTCACTAAACACACGTCATCATATGTAGTCATTAAACACACGTCATCATCATATGTAGTCATTAAACACACGTCATCATATGTAGTCATTAAACACACGTCATCATATGTAGTCATTAAACACACGTCATCATATGTAGTCATTAAACAGTGTAGTCATTAAACACACGTCATCATGTGTAGTCATTAAACACACGTCATCATATGTAGTCATTAAACACACGTCATCATATGTAGTCATTAAACACACGTCATCATATGTAGTCATTAAACACACGTCATCATATGTAGAGTCATTAAACACACGTCATCATATGTAGTCATTAAACACACGTCATCATATGTAGTCACTAAACACACGTCATCATATGTAGTCACTAAACACACGTCATCATATGTAGTCATTAAACACACGTCATCATATGTAGTCATTAAACACACGTCATCATATGTAGTCATTAAACACACGTCATCATATGTAGTCATTAAACACACGTCATCATATGTAGTCATTAAACACATCATATGTAGTCATCATCATATGTAGTCATTAAACACACGTCATCATATGTAGAGTCATTAAACACACGTCATCATATGTAGTCATTAAACACACGTCATCATATGTAGTCATTAAACACACGTCATCATATGTAGTCATTTATCATATGTAGTCATTAAACACACGTCATCATATGTAGTCACTAAACACACGTCATCATATGTAGTCACTAAACACACGTCATCATATGTATGTAGTCATTAAACACACGTCATCATATGTAGTCATTAAACACACGTCATCATATGTAGTCATTAAACACACATCATATGTAGTCACTAAACACACGTCATCATATGTAGTCATTAAACACACGTCATCATATGTAGTCATTAAACACACGTCATCATATGTAGTCATTAAACACACGTCATCATATGTAGAGTCATTAAACACACGTCATCATATGTAGAGTCATTAAACACACGTCATCATATGTAGTCATTAAACACACGTCATCATATGTAGTCATTAAACACACGTCATCATATGTAGTCATTAAACACACGTCATCATATGTAGTCATTAAACACACGTCATCATATGTAGTCATTAAACACACGTCATCATGTGTAGTCATTAAACACACGTCATCATGTGTAGAGTCATTAAACACACGTCATCATATGTAGTCATTAAACACACGTCATCATATGTAGTCATTAAACACACGTCATCATATGTAGTCATTAAACACACGTCATCATATGTAGAGTCACTAAACACACGTCATCATATGTAGTCACTAAACACACGTCATCATGTGTAGAGTCACTAAACACACGTCATCATATGTAGTCACTAAACACACGTCATCATATGTAGTCATTAAACACACGTCATCATATGTAGTCATTAAACACACGTCATCATATGTAGTCATTAAACACACGTCATCATGTAGTCATTAAACACATCATCATATGTAGTCACTAAACACACGTCATCATATGTAGTCATTAAACACACGTCATCATGTGTAGACATTAAACACACGTCATCATGTGTAGTCATTAAACACACGTCATCAGATGTAGTCATTAAACACATCATCATGTGTAGTCATTAAACACACGTCATCGTATGTAGAGTCATTACACGTCATCATATGTAGTCATTAAACACACGTCATCATGTGTAGAGTCATTAAACACACGTCATCATATGTAGTAGTCATTAAACACACGTCATCATGTGTAGTCATTAAACACACGTCATCATGTGTAGTCATTAAACACACGTCATCATGTGTAGTCATTAAACACACGTCATCATGTGTAGTCATTAAACACACGTCATCGTGTGTAGTCATTAAACACACGTCATCGTGTGTAGTCATTAAACACACGTCATCGTGTGTAGTCATTAACCTCTTCAGTCGACCCTCTACTTTTTTGAACATTCTGTTAAAAATCGCGCAACATTTCAGCGCCCTGCTACTCATGCCAGGAATATAGTATATGCATTTGCTTAGTCTGTGTGGATAGAAAACACTCAGACGTTTAAAAAAACTGGTTAAATCACTGCTGTGGCTTTACCAGAACGGCATTTACATCGAAAAGCACAGGAAAAACTGATCACTGAAAATGGGAAAATATATCCATGCGCTACTTGATCCCATTGATAAAGGTGAACCACAATTAATTGACTGAGGTTGCAGTACCTACAGCTTCCACACGGTGTCTAGAGTCTTGTCATTTCCCTTCGAGTTTTTTCTTGGTCAAACACATGCAGGACACCGTATCTAATCCGGTCTAGGACCGGATATTTTCGTTGAGTTTCTAGCCGGACATTTTTCCAGACGCATCATATGACAGCTAATGATCTTTACATCGCCTCCTGATGAATTTTATCGCTTATTAACGTTTACTAATACCTAAAGTTGCATTACAAACGTATTTCGAAGTGTTTTGTGAAAGTTTATCGTCGACTTTTTGAATTTAAAAAAATGACGTTACGTTTTGAAACAATGTTTTTTTCGTTTATCACACAGTCTACATATAACGATATCTAGGCTTTATATGGACCGATTTAATCGAAATAAAGACCCAAATAGTGTTTATGGGACATCTAGGAGTGCCAACAAAGAAGATGGTGAAAGGTAATGAATGTTTTCTATTTTATTGTGCGGTTTGTGTAACGCCGAAATGCTAATTATTTTGTTTACGTCCCCAGTGGGTCTTTTGGGGTGTTGCATGCTATCAGATAATAGCTTCTCATGCTTTCGCCGAAAAGCATTTTAAAAATCTGACTTGTTGCCTGGATTCACAACGAGTGTAGCTTTAATTCGATACCCTGCATGTGTATTTTAATGAACTTTTGAGTTTTAACTAATACTATTAGCATTTAGCGTAGCGCATTTGCATTTCCAGAGCTCTAGTTGGGACGCAAGCGTCCCGAGTAGAAGCAACAGGTTAAACACACATCATCGTGTGTAGTCATTAAACACACGTCATCGTGTGTAGTCATCAAACACACGTCATCATATGTAGTCATTAAACACACGTCATCATATGTAGTCATTAAACACACGTCATCATATGTAGTCATTAAACACACGTCATCATAAAACACACGTCATCATGTGTAGTCATTAAACACACGTCATCATATGTAGTCATTAAACACACGTCATCATATGTAGTCATTAAACACACGTCATCATATGTAGTCATTAAACACACGTCATCATATGTAGTCATTAAACACACGTCATCATATGTAGTCATTAAACACACGTCATCATATGTAGTCATTAAACACACGTCATCATATGTAGTCATTAAACACACGTCATCATATGTAGTCATTAAACACATCGTCATTAAACACATCATCATATGTAGTCATTAAACACACGTCATCATATGTAGTCATTAAACACACGTCATCATATGTAGTCATTAAACACACGTCATCATATGTAGTCATTAAACACACGTCATCATATGTAGTCATTAAACACACGTCATCATATGTAGTCATTAAACACACGCGTCATCATATGTAGTCATTAAACACACGTCATCATATGTAGTCATTAAACACACGTCATCATATGTAGTCACTAAACACACGTCATCATATGTAGTCATTAAATTAAACACGTCATCATATGTAGTAGTCAGTTAAACACACGTCATCATATGTAGTCATTAAACACACGTCATCATATGTAGTCATTAAACACACGTCATCATACTAAACACACGTCATCATATGTAGTCACTAAACACACGTCATCATATGTAGTCACTAAACACACGTCATCATATGTAGTCATTAAACACACGTCATCATATGTAGTCATTAAACACACGTCATCATATGTAGTCACTAAACACACGTCATCATATGTAGTCATTAAACACACGTCATCATATGTAGTCATTAAACACACGACATCATATGTAGTCATTAAACACACGTCATCATATGTAGTCATTAAACACACGTCATCATATGTATTCATTAAACACACGTCATCATATGTAGTCATTAAACACACGTCATCATATGTAGTCACTAAACACACGTCATCATATGTAGTCATTAAACATTAAACACGTCATCATATGTAGTCATTAAACACACGTCATCATATGTAGTCATTAAACACACGTCATCATATGTAGTCATTAAACACACGTCATCATATGTAGTCATTAAACACACGTCATCATATGTAGTCATTAAACACACGTCATCATATGTAGTCATTAAACACACGTCATCATATGTAGTCATTAAACACACGTCATCATGTGTAGTCATTAAACACACGTCATCATATGTAGTCATTAAACACACGTCATCATATGTAGAGTCATTAAACACACGTCATCATATGTAGTCACTAAACACACGTCATCATATGTAGAGTCATTAAACACACGTCATCATATGTAGTCACTAAACACACGTCATCATGTGTAGTCATTAAACACACGTCATCATATGTAGTCATTAAACACACGTCATCATATGTAGTCACTAAACACACGTCATCATATGTAGTCACTAAACACACGTCATCATATGTAGTCATTAAACACACGTCATCATATGTAGAGTCATTAAACACACGTCATCATATGTAGTCATTAAACACACGTCATCATATGTAGTCATTAAACACACGTCATCATATGTAGTCATTAAACACACGTCATCATATGTAGTCACTAAACACACGTCATCATATGTAGTCATTAAACACACGTCATCATATGTAGTCACTAAACACACGTCATCATATGTAGTCATTAAACACACGTCATCATATGTAGTCATTAAACACACGTCATCATATGTAGTCACTAAACACACGTCATCATATGTAGTCACTAAACACACGTCATCATATGTAGTCATTAAACACACGTCATCATATGTAGTCATTAAACACACGTCATCATATGTAGTCATTAAACACACGTCATCATATGTAGTCACTAAACACACGTCATCATATGTAGTCATTAAACACACGTCATCATATGTAGTCATTAAACACACGTCATCATATGTAGTCATTAAACACACGTCATCATATGTAGTCATTAAACACACGTCATCATATGTAGTCATTAAACACACGTCATCATATGTAGTCACTAAACACGTCATCATATGTAGTCATTAAACACACGTCATCATATGTAGTCACTAAACACGTCATCATGTGTAGAGTCATTAAACACACGTCATCATGTGTAGTCACTAAACACGTCATCATGTGTAGTCATTAAACACACGTCATCATGTGTAGTCATTAACCACACGTCATCATGTGTAGTCATTAAACACACGTCATCATATGTAGAGTCACTAAACACACGTCATCATGTGTAGTCACTAAACACACGTCATCATATGTAGAGTCATTAAACACACGTCATCATATGTAGTCATTAAACACACGTCATCATATGTAGTCATTAAACACACGTCATCATATGTAGAGTCATTAAACACACGTCATCATATGTAGTCACTAAACACACGTCATCATGTGTAGTCACTAAACACACGTCATCATATGTAGTCATTAAATCACAGTCATCATGTAGTCATTAAACACACGTCATCATGTGTAGAGTCATTAAACACACGTCATCATATGTAGTCATTAAACACACGTCATCATATGTAGTCATTAAACACACGTCATCATATGTAGTCATTAAACACACGTCATCATATGTAGTCATTAAACACACGTCATCATGTGTAGTCATTAAACACACGTCATCATATGTAGTCATTAAACACACGTCATCATATGTAGTCACTAAACACACGTCATCATATGTAGTCATTAAACACACGTCATCATATGTCATTAGTCATCAAAGTCACACGTCATCATATGTAGTCACTAAACACACGTCATCATGTGTAGTCATTAAACACACGTCATCATATGTAGTCACTAAACACACGTCATCATATGTAGTCATTAAACACACGTCATCATATGTAGTCATTAAACACACGTCATCATATGTAGTCATTAAACACACGTCATCATATGTAGTCATTAAACACACGTCATCATATGTAGTCATTAAACACACGTCATCATATGTAGTCACTAAACACACGTCATCATATGTAGAGTCATTAAACACACGTCATTATATGTAGAGTCATTAAACACACGTCATCATATGAGAGTCATTAAACACACGTCATCATATGTAGTCATTAAACACACGTCATCATATGTAGAGTCATTAAACACACGTCATCAAGTCATTAAACACACGTCATCATATGTAGTCATTAAACACACGTCATCATATGTAGTCATTAAAACACGTCATCATATGTAGTCATTAAACACATCATCATATGTAGTCATTAAACACACGTCATCATATGTAGTCATTAAACACACGTCATCATATGTAGTCATTATGTAGTCATTGAACACACGCATCATCATATGTAGTCATTAAACACACGTCATCATATGTAGTCATTAAACACACGTCATCATATGTAGTCATTAAACACACGTCATCATATGTAGTCACTAAACACACGTCATCATATGTAGTCATTAAACACACGTCATCATATGTAGTCATTAAACACACGTCATCATATGTAGTCACTAAACACACGTCATCATATGTAGTCATTAAACACACGTCATCATATGTAGTCATTAAACACACGTCATCATATGTAGTCATAAAACACACGTCATCATATGTAGTCATTAAACACACGTCATCATATGTAGTCATTAAACACACGTCATCATATGTAGTCATTAAACACACGTCATCATATGTAGTCATTAAACACACGTCATCATATGTAGTCATTAAACACACGTCATAGTCATTAAACACACGTCATCATATGTAGTCACTAAACACACGTCATCATATGTAGTCATTAAACACACGTGTGTAGTCATTAAACACACGTCATCATATGTAGTCATCATCATAAGTCATTAAACACACGTCATCATATGTAGTCATCATAAACTAAACACGTCATCATATGTAGTCATTAAACACACGTCATTAAATCATCATGTAGTCATTAAACACACGTCATCATATGTAGTCATTAAACACACGTCATCATATGTAGTCATTAAACACACGTCATCATATGTAGTCATTAAACACACGTCATCATATGTAGTCATTAAACACACGTCATCATATGTAGTCATTAAACACGTCATCATATGTAGTCATTCATCATCATGTAGTCATTATCAAGTCAAAACACGTCATCATATGTAGTCATTAAACACACGTCATCATATGTAGTCATTAAACACACGTCATCATATGTAGTCACTAAACACACGTCATCATATGTAGTCATTAAACACACGTCATCATATGTAGTCATTAAACACACGTCATCATATGTAGAGTCATTAAACACACGTCATCATATGTAGTCATTAAACACACGTCATCATATGTAGTCATTAAACACACGTCATCATATGTAGTCATTAAACACACGTCATCATATGTAGAGTCATTAAACACACGTCATCATATGTAGTCATTAAACACACGTCATCATATGTAGTCACTAAACACACGTCATCATATGTAGTCATTAAAACACGTCATCATATGTAGTGTACACACGTATCATGTAGTCATTAAACACACGTCATCATATGTAGTCACTAAACACACGTCATCATATGTAGTCATTAAACACACGTCATCATATGTAGTCATTAAACACACGTCATCATATGTAGTCATTAAACACACGTCATCATATGTAGTCATTAAACACACGTCATCATATGTAGTCATTAAACACACGTCATCATATGTAGTCATTAAACACACGTCATCATATGTAGTCACTAAACACGTCATCATATGTAGTCATTAAACACACGTCATCATATGTAGTCATTAAACACACGTCATCATATGTAGTCATTAAACACACGTCATCATATGTAGTCATTAAACACACGTCATCATATGTAGTCATTAAACACACGTCATCATATGTAGTCACTAAACACACGTCATCATATGTAGAGTCATTAAACACACGTCATCATATGTAGTCATTAAACACACGTCATCATATGTAGTCATTAAACACACGTCATCATATGTAGTCATTAAACACACGTCATCATATGTAGTCATTAAACACACGTCATCATATGTAGTCATTAAACACACGTCATCATATGTAGTCATTAAACACACGTCATCATAAACATCATGTAGTCATTAAACACACACGTCATCATATGTAGTCATTAAACACACGTCATCATATGTAGTCATTAAACACACGTCATCATAAACACACGTCATCATATGTAGTCATTAAACACACGTCATCATATGTAGTCATTAAACACACGTCATCATGTAGTCATTAAAACACGTCATCATATGTAGTCATTAAACACACGTCATCATATGTAGTCATTAAACACACGTCATCAGTCATTAAACATCATCATATGTAGTCATTAAACACACGTCATCATGTGTAGTCATTAAACACACGTCATCATATGTAGTCATTAAACACACGTCATCATGTAGTCATTGTAGTAGTCATTAAACACACGTCATCATATGTAGTCATTAAACACACGTCATCATATGTAGTCACTAAACACACGTCATCATATGTAGTCATTAAACACACGTCATCATATGTAGTCATTAAACACACGTCATCATATGTAGTCATTAAACACACGTCATCATGTGTAGTCATTAAACACACGTCATCATATGTAGTCATTAAACACACGTCATCATATGTAGTCATTAAACACACGTCATCATATGTAGTGTAAACACACGTCATCATATGTAGTCATTAAACACACGTCATCATATGTAGTCATTAAACACACGTCATCATATGTAGTCATTAAACACACGTCATCATATGTAGTCATTAAACACACGTCATCATATGTAGTCATTAAACACACGTCATCATATGTAGTCATTAAACACACGTCATCATATGTAGTCACTAAACACACGTCATCATATGTAGTCATTAAACACACGTCATCATGTAGTCATTAAAACACACGTCATCATATGTAGTCATCATCATAAACATTAAACACGTCATCATATGTAGTCATTAAACACACGTCATCATATGTAGTCATTAAACACACGTCATCATATGTAGTCATTAAACACACGTCATCATATGTAGTCATTAAACACACGTCATCATATGTAGTCATTAAACACACGTCATCATATGTAGTCATTAAACACACGTCATCATATGTAGTCATTAAACACACGTCATCATATGTAGTCATTAAACACACGTCATCATATGTAGTCATTAAACACACGTCATCATATGTAGTCATTAAACACACGTCATCATATGTAGTCATTAAACACACGTCATCATATGTAGTAAACACACGTCATCATATGTAGTCACTAAACACACGTCATCATATGTAGTCATTAAACACACGTCATCATATGTAGTCATTAAACACACGTCATCATATGTAGTCATTAAACACACGTCATCATATGTAGTCATTAAACACACGTCATCATATGTAGTCATTAAACACACGTCATTAAACACGTCATCATATGTAGTCACTAAACACACGTCATCATATGTAGTCATTAAACACACGTCATCATATGTAGTCATTAAACACACGTCATCATATGTAGTCATTAAACACACGTCATCATATGTAGTCATTAAACACACGTCATCATATGTAGTCATTAAACACACGTCATCATCATATGTAGTCATTAAACACACGTCATCATATGTAGTCATTAAACACACGTCATCATATGTAGTCATTAAACACACGTCATCATATGTAGTCACTAAACACACACGTCATCATCATCATTAAACACACGTAGTCATTAAACACACGTCATCATATGTAGTCATTAAACACACGTCATCATATGTAGTCACTAAACACACGTCATCATATGTAGTCATTAAACACACGTCATCATGTGTAGTCATTAAACACACGTCATCATATGTAGTCATTAAACACACGTCATCATATGTAGTCATTAAACACACGTCATCATATGTAGTCATTAAACACACGTCATCATATGTAGTCATTAAACACACGTCATCATATGTAGTCATTAAAACACGTCATCATATGTAGTCATTAAACACACGTCATCATATGTAGTAAACACACGTCATCAGTCATTAAACACGTCATCATATCAGTCATTAAACACACGTCATCATATGTAGTCATTAAACACACGTCATCATATGTAGTCATTAAACACACGTCATCATATGTAGTCATTAAACACACGTCATCATATGTAGTCATTAAACACACGTCATCATATGTAGTCACTAAACACACGTCATCATATGTAGTCATTAAACACACGTCATCATATGTAGTCATTAAACACACGTCATCATATGTAGTCACTAAACACGTCATCATATGTAGTCATTAAACACACGTCATCATATGTAGTCATTAAACACACGTCATCATATGTAGTCATTAAACACACGTCATCATATGTAGTCATTAAACACACGTCATCATATGTAGTCATTAAACACACGTCATCATATGTAGAGTCATTAAACACACGTCATCATATGTAGTCATTAAACACACGTCATCATATGTAGTCATTAAACACACGTCATCATATGTAGTCACTAAACACACGTCATCATATGTAGTCATTAAACACACGTCATCATATGTAGTCACTAAAATCAGTCACGTCATCATATAGTCATTAAACACACGTCATCATAAGTCATTAAACACACGTCATCATATGTAGTCACTAAACACACGTCATCATATGTAGTCATTAAACACACGTCATCATATGTAGTCACACGTCATCATATGTAGTCACTAAACACGTCATCATATGTAGTCATTAAAACACGTCATCATATGTAGTCATTAAACACACGTCATCATGTGTAGTCATTAAACACACGTCATCATGTGTAGTCATTAAACACACGTCATCATATGTAGTCATTAAACACACGTCATCATATGTAGTCATTAAACACACGTCATCATGTGTAGTCATTAAACACACGTCATCATGTGTAGTCATTAAACACACGTCATCATATGTAGTCATTAAACACACGTCATCATATGTAGTCATTAAACACACGTCATCATATGTAGTCATTAAACACACGTCATCATGTGTAGTCATTAAACACACGTCATCATATGTAGTCATTAAACACACGTCATCATATGTAGAGTCATTAAACACAGCGTCATCATCATGTAGTCATTAAACACACGTCATCATTAAACATTAAACACGTCATCATATGTAGAGTCATTAAACACACGTCATCATATGTAGTCATTAAACACACGTCATCATATGTAGTCATTAAACACACGTCATCATATGTAGTCATTAAACACACGTCATCATATGTAGTCATTAAACACACATCATCATATGTAGTCATTAAACACACGTCATCATATGTAGTCATTAAACACACGTCATCATGTGTAGTCATTAAACACACGTCATCATATGTAGTCATTAAACACACGTCATCATATGTAGTCATTAAACACACGTCATCATATGTAGTCATTAAACACACGTCATCATATGTAGAGTCATTAAACACACGTCATCATATGTAGTCATTAAACACACGTCATCATGTGTAGTCATTAAACACACGTCATCATATGTAGAGTCATTAAACACACGTCATCATGTGTAGAGTCATTAAACACACGTCATCATATGTAGTCATTAAACACACGTCATCATATGTAGTCATTAACCACACGTCATCATATGTAGTCACTAACCACACGTCATCATATGTAGTCATTAACCACACGTCATCATGTGTAGTCACTAAACACACGTCATCATATGTAGTCACTAAACACACGTCGTCAGACAACTTTAAGACAACTTTAAGCTTGTCTCTCAATTTAACAAAATGTGTCGGTACTTTGCCCCTTGATAACCAGCGCACTTCTGTATGTTGTAAAAGCGTTACATGGTCGCTGCCCATATCATTGCATAACGCAGAAAATACACGAGAGTTCATGAGAGTTCAGGGGCCTTGATTTAACGAAGTTAACCATTTTCACTATCGTGCCCAAAACATCTTTCAAGCTGTCAGGCATTCCCTTGGCAGCAAGAGCCTCTCGGTGGATTCTGCAATGTACCCAAGTGGTGTCGGGAGCAACTGCTTGTATGCGCGTTACCACTCCACTATGTCTCCCTGTCATGGTTTTTGCACCATCAGTACAGATACCAACACATCTTGACCACCAAAATCCATTTGATGTCACAAAACTGTCCAGTACTTTAAAAATATCATCTCCTGTTGTCCTGGTTTCCAGCAGTTAGCAGAAGAGGATGTCTTCCTTAATTGACCCCCCGTAAACGTAACGTACATATACCAGGAGCTGTGCCAGGCCCGCCACGTCTGTTGACTCATCCAGCTGTAACAGACATATACCAGGAGCTGTGCCAGGCCCACCACGTCTGTTGACTCATCCAGCTGTAACAGACATATACCAGGAGCTGTGCCAGGCCACGTCTGTTGACTCATCCAGCTGTAACAGACATATACCAGGAGCTGTGCCAGGCCCACCACATCTGTTGACTCATCCAGCTGTAACAGACATATACCAGGAGCTGTGCTAGGCCTGTTGACTCATCCAGCTGTAACAGACATATACCAGGAGCTGTGCCAGGCCTGTCACATCTGTTGACTCATCCAGCTGTAACAGACATATACCAGGAGCTGTGCCAGGCCCGTCACATCTGTTGACTCATCCAGCTGTAACGTACATATACCAGGAGCTGTGCCAGGCCTGTCACATCTGTTGACTCATCCAGCTGTAACGTACATATACCAGGAGCTGTGCCAGGCCTGTCACATCTGTTGACTCATCCAGCTGTAACAGACATATACCAGGAGCTGTACCAGGCCTGTCACATCTGTTGACTCATCCAGCTGTAACGTACATATACCAGGAGCTGTGCCAGGCCTGTCACATCTGTTGACTCATCCAGCTGTAACAGACATATACCAGGAGCTGTGCCAGGCCTGTCACATCTGTTGACTCATCCAGCTGTAACAGACATATACCAGGAGCTGTGCCAGGCCTGTCACATCTGTTGACTCATCCAGCTGTAACAGACATATACCAGGAGCTGTGCCAGGCCTGTCACATCTGTTGACTCATCCAGCTGTAACAGACATATACCAGGAGCTGTGCCAGGCCTGTCACATCTGTTGACTCATCCAGCTGTAACAGACATATACCAGGAGCTGTGCCAGGCCTGTCACATCTGTTGACTCATCCAGCTGTAACAGACATATACCAGGAGCTGTACCAGGCCTGTCACATCTGTTGACTCATCCAGCTGTAACGTACAAATACCAGGAGCTGTGCCAGGCCTGTCACATCTGTTGACTCATCCAGCTGTAACAGACATATACCAGGAGCTGTGCCAGGCCTGTCACATCTGTTGACTCATCCAGCTGTAACAGACATATACCAGGAGCTGTGCCAGGCCTGTCACATCTGTTGACTCATCCAGCTGTAACAGACATATACCAGGAGCTGTGCCAGGCCCGCCACGTCTGTCGACTCATCCAGCTGTAACGCACAGAAATCACTGGCTTGTATGCGAAGCAGTAATTGTTTCAAAACATCTCCTGCCATGTCACTGATGCGTCGTGAAACAGTGTTTGATGAAGTCACTGTCTGTATAGTTTTTTGGCCTTTTCCCCCAGCATTGTCCCAGCCATATCCAGAGCAGCAGGAAGAATGAAGTCCTCCACAATAGTATGGGGCTGGCCTGTCCTAGCCACTCAGTAGCTCACCATATAAGACTCTTCTAGCCCCTTATTATTAATGGTATCTGTTGCTTTTATACGTCTTACTCCTCGAAAGTCACCGTATTTCTCGCTCAAAAAACTCCTGTGGCTTATTTTTCAAATTGGCATGTTTTGTTTCTAAATGTCTGCGCAAGAGTGAACGTTTCATTGAGTTGTGAGATAGTACTTTTGCAGATATAACACTGTGGCTGAGGCAAGGCACTACTCCCAATATAAGTGAACCCCAAATCAACGTAGTTCTCCTACATCCCTGTCTGTTGCTCGGTGCTTTCCCAGGTAAGGGGGTAGTAGCTCTTCGGCTGCATCAGATTCACAACTGTCAGTGTCCATGCTAGCTGGGCTAACAACAAATGCAGAATTACTGATGCTAGCATTGGATGTGCTCGTGGGAAGCAGAACAACTTGTGTGGTCGACAGGTGCAGGTGTAGTATTGCTGGTAGTAGCAGTACTACCAGTAGAGCTGGTATGTGTCTCTATGGACGCAGGGCCTTACTTTTTTAAAACCTTAATACCTTTTGGAGCAAACGGAATGAGCAGCAGCTGCATTTGGCTCCATACGGACCGTTAGTGGAAGTCCTGAGAGAACGTAACGGTTCATGTGATTGGATGAGTAACGGTTCATGTGATTGGATGAGTAACGGTTAATGTGATTGGGTGAGTAACGGTTAATGTGATTGGGTGAGTAACGGTTAATGTGATTGGGTGAGTAACGGTTAATGTGATTGGGTGAGTAACGGTTAATGTGATTGGATGAGTAACGGTTAATGTGATTGGATGAGTAACGGTTAATATGATTGGGTGAGTAACGGTTAATGTGATTGGATGAGTAACGGTTAATGTGATTGGATATTAATTATTTGACTAGGTTACCTGTATTTGACATTCTCGCTGAACACTAGATGGTTGCTTTTTATTTTTGGCAGTAAAACGAGGATACTCAGGTGAGACAAACACCTCACCCAGACAGTAAAACGAGGATACTCAGGTGAAACAAAAACCTCACCCAGACAGTAAAACGAGGATACTCAGGTGAGACAAACACCTCACCCAGACAGTAAAACGAGGATACTCAGGTGAGACAAACACCTCACCCAGACAGTAAAACGAGGATACTCAGGTGAGACAAACACCTCACCCAGACAGTAAAACGACAGTAAAACGAGGATACTCAGGTGAGACAAAAACCTCACCCAGACAGTAAAACGAGGATACTCAGGTGAGACAAAAACCTCACCCAGACAGTAAAACGAGGATACTCAGGTGAGACAAAAACCTCACCCAGACAGTAAAACGAGGATACTCAGGTGAGACAAAAACCTCACCCAGACAGTAAAACGAGGATACTCAGGTGAGACAAAAACCTCACCCAGACAGTAAAATGAGGATACTCAGGTGAGACAAACACCTCACCCAGACTGTAAAACAAGGATACTCAGGTGAGACAAAAACCTCACCCAGACAGTAAAATGAGGATACTCAGGTGAGACAAACACCTCACCCAGACAGTAAAACGAGGATACTCAGGTGAGACAAAAACCTCACCCAGACAGTAAAACGAGGATACTCAGGTGAGACAAAAACCTCACCCAGACAGTAAAACGAGGATACTCAGGTGAGACAAAAACCTCACCCAGACAGTAAAACGAGGATACTCAGGTGAGACAAAAACCTCACCCAGACAGTAAAATGAGGATACTCAGGTGAGACAAAAACCTCACCCAGACAGTAAAACGAGGATACTCAGGTGAGACAAAAACCTCACCCAGACAGTAAAATGAGGATACTCAGGTGAGACAAACACCTCACCCAGACTGTAAAACAAGGATACTCAGGTGAGACAAAAACCTCACCCAGACAGTAAAATGAGGATACTCAGGTGAGACAAAACCCTCACCCAGACAGTAAAACGAGGATACTCAGGTGAGACAAAACCCTCACCCAGACAGTAAAAAAAAAAGAAAAAGAAAGAAGTGAATCAAATTTTTATTTGGCGTACCCCCGATGGCATTGTACATACCCCAGTTTAGCAATACCTGAACTAGAGAGAGAGAGGGCAGGACAGAGAGAGGGGGGGGGGGACAGAGACAGAAAGACAGAGAGAGAGAGAGGGCAGGACAGAGAAAGGGGGGCAGAGACAGACAGACAGACAGACAGACAGACAGACAGACAGACAGACAGACAGACAGACAGACAGACAGACAGACAGACAGGGGGACAGACAGACAGACAGACAGACAGACAGACAGACAGACAGACAGACAGACAGACAGACAGACAGACAGACAGACAGAGAGGGGGGGACAGACAGACAGACAAACAGACAGAGACAGACAGACAGACAGACAGACAGACAGACAGAGAGAGAGAGGGGGGACAGACAGACAGACAGAGACAGAGAGAGGGGGGCAGAGACAGACAGACAGAGAGAGACAGGGGGACAGAGACAGACAGACAGACAGAGAGAGAGAGGGGCAGACAGACAGAGACAGACAGACAGACAGAGAGAGGGGGACAGACAGACAGACAGACAGACAGACAGACAGAGAGAGGGGGGGGACAGACAGACAGACAGACAGACAGACAGACAGACAGACAGACAGACAGACAGACAGACAGACAGACAGGCAGACAGACAGAGGGGGGGACAGACAGACAGACAGACAGACAGACAGACAGAGAGACAGGGGGACAGACAGACAGACAGACAGACAGACAGACAGACAGACAGAGAGAGAGAGGGGGGGACAGACAGACAGACAGACAGACAGACAGACAGACAGACAGACAGACAGACAGACAGACAGAGAGAGACAGAGAGACAGACAGACAGACAGAGAGAGACAGGACAGGGACAGACAGACAGACAGACAGACAGACAGAGAGAGAGGGGGGACAGACAGAGACAGACAGACAGAGAGAGGGGGACAGGACAGACAGACAGACAGACAGACAGAGAGAGAGGGGGACAGACAGACAGACAGACAGAGAGACAGGGGGACAGACAGACAGACAGACAGACAGACAGACAGACAGACAGACAGACAGACAGACAGAGAGAGGGGACAGACAGACAGACAGACAGACAGACAGACAGACAGACAGACAGACAGAGAGAGAGAGGGGGACAGACAGACAGACAGACAGACAGACAGAGAGAGGGGGGACAGACAGACAGACAGACAGACAGAGAGAGGGGACAGACAGACAGACAGACAGACAGAGAGAGAGAGGGGGACAGACAGACAGACAGACAGACAGACAGACAGGGGGACAGACAGACAGACAGACAGAGAGAGAGGGGGGACAGAGACAGACAGACAGAGAGAGGGGGGCAGACAGACAGACAGACAGAGGGGGGAGACAGACAGACAGACAGACAGACAGACAGACAGAGAGAGAGGGCAGACAGACAGAGAGAGAGAGAGGGGGGGGGACAGAGACAGACAGACAGAGAGAGAGGGGGGGACAGACAGACAGACAGACAGACAGAGAGAGAGAGGGGGGGGACAGAAAGACAGACAGACAGACAGACAGACAGACAGACAGACAGACAGGGACAGGACAGACAGACAGACAGACAGACAGACAGAGAGAGGGGGACAGACAGACAGACAGACAGAGAGAGGGGGACAGACAGACAGACAGACAGACAGACAGACAGAGACAGAGGGGGGACAGAGACAGACAGACAGAGAGACAGACAGGGGACAGACAGACAGACAGACAGACAGAGAGAGGGGGGGGACAGAGACAGACAGACAGACAGACAGAGAGAGACAGACAGGGACAGAGAGACAGACAGACAGACAGACAGACAGACAGACAGACAGACAGAGAGAGGGGGACAGACAGGACAGACAGACAGAGAGGGGGGACAGACAGACAGACAGACAGAGACAGACAGACAGACAGAGAGAGGACAGACAGACAGACAGACAGAGAGAGG